>NW_026057576.1:17339275-17548842 GCF_023721935.1 Panthera uncia
TCTCTCTCTCTCTCTCTCTCTCTCTCTCCCCTACTCATGCTCTGTTTCTCTCTCTCTCTCTCTCTCTCTCACTCTCTCTCTCTCAAAAATAAAAAAGACTAAAAATGTATTTATAAAAAATATTGCCTATTTTATCCTCAAGCCGTTCTTTAAAATGCTCTATTTTTAGAAATTTCTGTTCTATTTCTGTATGTTTTAATTTGCATGCTATTTCATATGTCAAGTAATTTATAAATTATTCAAGGAACAAAGTATTTGCAGAGAAATATATTTTGTGTGCTCATATCATAGACAGGACATTCCCAATACACATGCTTGCGACCTTCTCATTAATGTAGGACATTCCCAATACACATGCTTGCGACCTTCTCATTAATGTTCTTGAAATGTACTTATTCTGTATATCTGTTGGAGGTCCTCAACTATTTTACCACAGGGGCGAACAGTCTAACATCATGCAACACTAAGGTATTTCTGTGTGTAGTCTCCACCATGAAGTACTTCTTCTTTTTTAATTTTTAATTGTGTTTTTAATTTTTGAAAGAGAGAGACAGAATGCCAGCAGGGGAGGGGCAGAAAGAGGGAGACACAGAATCCGAAGCAGGCTCCAGGCTCCGAGCTGGCAGCACAGAGTCCGACGCGGGGATCAAACCCACAAACCGTGAGATCATGACCTGAGCCAATGTTGGATGCTTAACTGACTGAGCTGCTTAGGCCCCCCTAAGTACTTCTTATTTCTGACTTGCAAAGTGAAGAGCAATGGGCTTAGGAGACATTTCTACCATGAGATCAAAGTCACTGGGTCCTAATACATGTGTAGTTTGGTCTCAAGAAGCAGCCGTGTCTTGTGACTATGCTTCTGGAACTTGGCCACATGTCACGTGCATTGTATTTAAACGAATATACAGTATAATATAATGAAAACACCTTTTTGGAATATTCTTCTAGACTTTTGCACATTCCCTTACTATCTCAGTATGTTGGACACTTCATAAAAGTTTCTCTAATGTCCACAACTGTGTAGATGCACATCAATATGGTTTTTTCTTGTGAATCTTGACTTGAACCCCCATGGACTTGTTCATCGCTTTACTGGAAGGTTCAATGAGTAGGGAGAGGAAGAAAGAGAAAGAATAGAAGCTTTAGACATCAAAAGTGAAAGTGGGGTTATTTTTAGACGAATAATAGTAGTACCTGCTCCATAATATCTCCTGCTTTGTGCAGTGCATTTCTTCCAAAGAATTTATAGACAACTTAAGACCACGTGGTGAGTCAGCATGGAAACAGAAGTTACCTCCCGTTAGTTAAGTGGTTAGTTTTTTATTGATAATTGCCTTTAGGACTTCTACCTGAGGTTAAGGTTTAATTACTCATGCAAGAAATGAGAGGGAAAGCTTTAATGGGAAAAGGAAAAAAATAAAAAGGAGAGAAATATACAGAACAGCAGAAAGATTAGAAGCAACCATCGCAGGTCTTTTCCAGTTAACTTTACTTCCTTTATCACTTGCCACCTCTACAAAATTTAATTGGTTTTTATCAGGTGGTGTCCAGATTCCAGTTTGATGATTACCTTCTGCCTGTTCAGAGTGTTCCTAGGAGTTTCTGTTGTCTCTATTTTTTTTTTTTTAAGTTGCTGTTTTAAGTTGCCCCTTGGTGGAACTGTGTTTATGCAAGGAACAAAGTATTTGCTGAGAAATATATTTTGCATGCTCACATTACAGACTAAATAGTCCCACTACGTGTGCTTGAGACCTTCTCATAAGTATTCTCCAAAGGTACTTATTCTATAAGGTGTGTATGTGCATACCCTTTTCTGAGACTATGTAAAAATGCTTTCTAGTGTTCAGGTATGTACTGATTTCCTCCTGTATAACAAACATTTTTTTTAAAGTTTATTTATTTATTTGGGAAGGTGGGGGGAAGGAACAGAGAGAGAAGGAGAGAGAGACAGAAACAGAGACAGAGAGACAGAGAGAATCCCAAGCAGGTTCACACTGTCAGTGCAGAGCCCAATGTGGGGCTGGAACTCACAAACCATGAGATCGTGACCTGAGCCAAAACCAAGTCAGGTTCGTAACCGACTGAGCCATCCAGGCGTCCCATGACAAACACTTTCTGATAAAGCTCCTTGACTTACCACTTTTTGAAACCAGCCTTTGCTGGATTTAACGGTTGATGTTGACATATTATTCTGTGGATCTAGTCTATTTTTTTTTTCATGCATTATATGTTTAGTCTCCCCAGTTAGTTTGGAATCTCTCAAGGGCAGAGAGTCCTTGTTGTTTTCTTTGGTGGTATTCACTTGGGGGAAACACTTCTTAACTCTTGTGATTACAGGCCAAAGTCCCCACCCCTTTCCAGAAGGCAAGCCGAGCCTCCCATACACAGCACGTTCAGATGGCAGTGTAGACCTGATGCTCATGATTCATTCACTTAATATTTTTGATCCCCTACGACTTGCCAGAAGCTATTTTAAACTCAACAGTAAACAGACAAAAATTCCTGTCCTCGTGTGGCTTGGATTTTAGTGAAGGCAGAACAGATTAGAAACACAATAAATGAGGAAAATACTGACTGAGTTAGCTGGTGCTAAGTACCAAAGGGAACAAAGCACCTGAAGATAGCCTCTGAATAAAGACCAAGAAAATGAGCGAGCGAACCGTGGAACGATCGGGAAGGAAACGTTCCTTACAATAGTTGCTCAAAATTATATATGCCACGTATCTGTGTATAAACTTACGTGTTATGGCTATTCTATGCACTTACACACAAACCTTTGGAGTTGCACGGCTCCGTAGAAGGTGAGGTATGATGCATCTTTGTGGGTACAGCTGTTTGTTGGTGGAAGGAGAAGGAGTGATGGCAAACGAAGATCGGAGACTCGCTAGCTGTTTGTCCTGGGGCCTGCTATTTAATCCACGTACGTCTCAGCTCCTGGCCTCTGAGATGGATATTAAAATCTCTGCCTTAAAGGCCTAAAATAAGGAAGTGAAAGGGTTATCAGACTTCTGCCATGTGGTAGAACCTCGGTGCCCTTCTTCCGAGTGATAGAAGTCAAGCCCCCACATCCATCTATTCATTTGTCAGTTTCAAAGTTGCCAGTCAATGCATTCCAAAGGTGCTTTTCTGAACCTATGTAATTGAAAAGGTTTCAAAATAGCCACAATTTAAAGAAGCTGTGCCCTTCATCATGTGATCAAAACGTGGGGCCTGATCTTGGTAGTCTGAGCATCGTAGCTATACAATAATCTAGCACGGTCCCACTACTGATAAAATAAGCAGATCAGCCTCTTACTACTGCTGTGAGTAATATAATCTTCGGTCTCTGATTCAGGTGTCTCATGTCCTTTACCAGCATCCATGAGACTGTTACAGACTGGCTTCTTAGTTTGCAAGGGGGGTAAAACCTCAGACCTTTCAGTTTTGACACTGATAATGTATCAGAAGGGTAGTGTGTGTATGTGTGTGTGCGTGACTTTCCACGTAAATGATGTGAGGTGGTTTGAAACTTCTGATAAACTAGCAAAATTACTAAAATGTTTACAAAGGCTGTCTCCATAACTTACATTTCAAAGCTGGTGATTATCCACCAGATTATAGATTCTTAACCGGAAAGAACTATGCCTTCATTTCTGAAGTCATGGCACCTTGTTCTGTGCCTGACACATAGTAGGTGTTCAAACGATATTTGTGGAGCCAAAGTTGAATGAAACGTACCCCAATAGAGTGGCTTTTTATTGAACAGTCTCTTCTAATAATTTCATTTGAGGCTTATTAGGTCTTAATATTATATAGTGATACTAGTAATATTTTGAGTACCAATAAAATTGTGCATTTTACTATAATTTTATCAAAAGCTATAGTTTTTCCTCAAAGGCTGATTATCAAGCTGTGCTACATCTCCAAATGTGTTTTGATTACATCCAACCTCATGGAATAGAGCAGAGTTGGCAAGTTAAGATATTTTTCTTCTCTGTTAGGTTTCTTTGCCTCTAAAATAAAAGCAATTAGACAAAAAGGAGGTTTAAAATCATTTCAACTTAAAGACTCTGTGATTCTGTGGTTCTGATTTCCTATTTATTTTTCTCCTGTGAATTTTTTTTTTTTTAAGTTGATTTAGAGAGAGAGAGAGAACAAGCGGGGCCAGAGAGAGAGAGAGAGAGAGAATCTCACTCAGGGATTTCCCTCCCCTATGAATCTAAAGAGCACTGATATTCACCTAAAAGTAATTCTCTTTAACTCACATGTTCTGGGATTCACTTTGTCTCTTCAGGAAGGCACACCTGTTTTTGCTGGGAATGGAAAAATAGAAACCAAAAGTAATCCACCGCGAGGGAGAAGTTGTGCCAATCCCAGGTTTTATGGTTCTTTGTACATTCGAGGCTGGCATTCTCTGTCACAGTGCATTCCAGACATTTTATCTGGGCCCGGAAATGTCAGCTGCTCTGTGGGTCTGGGCCGGATGGAGGTCAGAGCTGGAGGTGAAGTCTGAGAATGGTCCTTCCGGAGTTCCCATCGATGTTCTGCTTCACCCGGATATCTTTGGAATAGAGGACTGAAGAAATAAATACTCAAAATAACTACTAAAAATATTGCTGTGGGGCCCCTGGGGGCCTCAGTCGGTTAAGCCTCTGACTCTTGGTTTTTGCGTAGGTCATGATCTCACGGCTCGTGGGTTCGAGCCCCTTGCTGGGCTCTCCACTGCCAGTGCGAAGCCTGCTTGGGATTTTCTGTGTGTGTGTGTGTGTGTGTGTGTGTCTACCCCTCCCCTGCTCATGCGCGCTCTCTCTCTCTCTCCAAATAAATAAATAAACTTAAAATATTGTTGTGAATGAAAATTTCAGTTTAATGTTTGAAAGCATGCAGCTTAAAGGCAGGCAGATCTTTCGTCCTAGCCTGGGAGTTAAACCTATGTCCCGGGGCTAAGCAAGGAGTAATGGCATCTGCTGTGGCCCCAGCACTGTGACTGTCCTATAGAAAAGGTTCAGGGATCTTAATTGTCGCTATTGTTATCTCGTGTATTATTTGTGTGCCAGAGAGGCATGGCCAGAAAGAAACGCATTTGCCCTCTCAGTGGCTTGAGGTAGGGTGGGAATGAGGTTGGGTGTGGGGTCCAGAAAGGGGCTGGGGCAAAAGAAAAAATAACAGCTGTGAGCGGTAGATAGACTGTTAGAAATAAGACTGTTAGAGAAGGTTCTGACTCAAGTAACGTCTCCACATCTGGAGGGCCCGGGGTGGGGGGGGAGCGGGGAGGGTTCGGTGTTTTCATTCTTGTTACATGTGCTTGGGAGACGAGAGTCTCATAAAGATTAACCACTCCGCAGGTGTTTTGAATAAAAAAAATGATGAAGCCTGGGACCTGTATTCTGGCCTCAGAATTCCTTTCCGCCTGTCCGAGGGTCGTTCGTAAACTATATTGTGAAGTAAGGAATCGTTGCACTAATTCCCTTAGAACTTAATGCCTCTTTTCTAAGAAAAGCGTATGTACCTTTTCTGGCTGAAATCTCCCTGAATGTGCTGCCAAACCTTTTCCACAACAAACCGGCACGTAGCAATCGGTCGGTAGTACTGAAATTCCACAGAGGAGGAGAGAGGTACACAGTGTAGGGAAGGACTGGCTCGTCTCTACCTCGACTTGTTAACCTCCGACGTGAAGATGGTCAGCTTCAGAGATGTTTCAGTCCACAAACGCTGTGTGCACTACTCCTTGCAACTTGGGACGTGCAGGAGGGAAAAGGCATGTGCATATCTGTCGTTGTACACGCACACGCGTTCACGCTCGTGCGTATGCGTGTGTGCGCACTTTTGGGTAAAAGATTGTGAAGGGGACATCAAAGAGGAAACCCGAAAGGGGAGGGAATCGTTACTGAAGCTTGATGTTAAAAGGAATACTGAGTCAATGTTATTCTGGGCAGCACACACAGATTTCAACTTAGAAACTGGCAAGTTGGTTATGTGTTTCAGATGAGCAAAGTGCATACTTTCAGAATGATGGAAGAATATTTCAACATGAATTTTAACAAGTTGTTTTTTTTTTTGTTTTTTTTGTTTTTTTTTTTTTTACCAATGAAAAGTGCCAGGCTCAACCAGACTGAGCTGAGCCACCACCATTTGACCTGGGGCCACACTTTCTCAAGGTAGCAGGATACTCCCTGGTGAGCCAGGCCGCGCTTTGGGGAAGAGGTGTGTGTGTGTGTGTGTGTGTGTGTAAGAAATGATATAGCATGAGCCATGGGCCTACTTCATTTTCTGCCTGGATTCCCTGCAGATTATCTGGACAAGCTTCCCCACCCCTCTCTGAAAGTCAAGGAGCCTCCACAGCTAGCCAGCCCTTGCTGTGCAAGAGACAAATATTTAGCATTGCAAAGCCTGAGTCAGGAGCCAGCGACTCAGGTTTCAAATTGACATAAGCAATTTACTGACAACCCTTTGCCTTCATTTTCCTATCTGTAAAACAGTTGTGCTCACCGTGCTAAATTTAAGAAGATGTTGAGGGAACGAATATGACAGCTATAACATCTATGAGTCACTCTGAGCTCCTTCCTAGAATGACAACTCTTGGGAGCTGCTTGAAGGGCAATTGCCTAGCTCAAATCACCCTCCTCGCAGAATCACCTCTCCCACCCCTGGACCTGGCCCCAGCAGATCGATCGTTCGACATGCCATTGAGCTCCTGGCCAGGGTTCGTTAAACCAAAGGTGAAAAGGGAGAGCCAATCTCTAGGTAAGCTGAAACTATTAGTGTTTCTTTCTCCGAAATTTGGAAGGTGGACCTATAACCTGGATCGGTCAGTTGAGAGCCCTGAGACTGGGAAGTGATGTGGAACAAGGGTCCAGAAACGCAGGAAGAGCCAGTCTATAAAGGCAGACATGATACCGATCCACAGAGAGAAGCAGATGGCCCACAGAGGCTCCTCAGGGAAGATGCTTGTTCCCGATTCTGCTCCAATTCCTTGTTCCAGGCCTTCATACACCCTGGATCCTCTTTCTGCCCCGATCTCCAAGTGATAATCTCATCTCCTTCCAACAAATTTCACATTCCAGCTTACGCAAGTTGAAGTGAGTCTGTAACCTGGAACCGAATGATTCCTACTCTGAATTTCTTATCTCAGAGAAGCTAGCAATGTCATTGACATATGAGGATCCTCAACAAGATTTTTATAAGACAAGCAGATTCCTTCAAAACCCTTCAGAAGAAAATACTAGCTCCCTGTTTGTTCCTGGGCGTTCTCGTCTGTCAAGGCAACTGAGTACAACTCTAAACCAAGTCTAGAACTCAGCCATTTGTGGAGTTTTTATTTTTATTAGAGCACTGAAAGATGACCAGTCTTAAGCCACTCCACAGCCAAGCTGAGTTTTGACTCCTATACGACACACAGTGAATTTATCCACACACAGGTAGAACTCTGGCTTTACCAGCCAGCCATGGCTGCCCCATGTCAACTGGTGAGATGCGGACGCTGTTCACAGCACATATGGTCAATCTGAAATATGCTCTCAAGAATATCAAACGGGCCAGGAAAATTTGGAACTGAGACCAGGAGCCATCTACCATTTACTGTCCAGCCTTCACCGGAGGTGTGAGAAGTCAAGTTGTTTCTGTTCACAGGGAATTTGGGTGAATCATGACCATTTCTGTCAGCCTGAGGTTGAAAGTGAAACCCTATTCAACCATCAAGATTTGCTCAACTGGAGGCCGGTTATGGTGGGAAGCAAAGCACAGCATTTACTCATAAGTAGTCCCAGACCTGTAGGTGGAGAGCTCCCCTTTCTGATACCCGGCTCATCACATCATCAAAGAGTTCGTCTCCCCCCAACCCTACCCCCTTTCATAGAAAGGCCAATGCAGTGTTTTTAAAAGATCGTAGATAAAGAGCTGAATACTAGTTCTAACACCTGCTGTGTGTCCTGGAGCAAATTAGCGGCTTCCTCCAGCCTCAATTTCCCTGTATTTAAAGCGTGAGGGTTAGACCACATCACCTTTAAGGTTTCTTTAAGGTCTAAAAATGAACGGCCCTTTTCCTTATGCTAGAAACTCTTTGGAGCAGAGACTGTATTTTCAACTTCCATCATCCCCTCCACAGTGACTGACTTTCCTACACATGGGTGAACGCCCCATGAAAATTGAAGAGCCAATCAAACTTTCTCTAAAAGGCATACTCTTAGGTGTCATAAACCCTGGTACTTAAACCACGAATTGGACCAACAACAAAGCTCCCCTTTCCCTCCAGTGACTCCGTCACAACGAGAGATTATTATCAAAAATGATGTTCCATCTTGCAATTTCTCCAGAGAGATGCAACTTCCAAATTGATACCTATAAGCCCCATTTTTCTGTAGATGCCAACAGCTACTCATATTTACCCACAGAAGAAGGGGGGTTCCTAGGAAAATAAAAATGTAACTTAACTCCCCTTCGGTGGAACTTATGGGTAAACCTAGGAGATTCGCATTGCCCGTTCTCCCAATGGCTCTAGCTGAGAATATCGTGACATCAGGGCACACCCATCACCCAAAAGCAGCCACATAGAGGGCAGTGCATTTCCCTGGCCTCCCAGACTGTTCTCCCGCTGCCTCCTGCTTCGTTAATCAGATGGGAGGTGTTCCCTCATCGAGCTAGCAGAGGGCACTCTCGTGAGAAAAATGCCAAGAACCGTGCCTCCTCTAGAAATGTCACCAACACCCCCTTGTGAAACAATAAGGAGACATTCATGTAACACCCCGGCGTTTGATTGGTGCCAGACGGTGTTCACTTACTCTAGTGGTGCCAGAGACCCTGATCACCTTCTCAGCCATTATGAGCAAGACATCATGAACAGGAACTTCCTGTTTGACGCAGAAACGTTTGACCCAAAATGCATCCATCTTGGAGGATCAGCGAACGTGCACCATGAGCAACTCACTCTTGGAAATCTAGTAAGACAGTTCTCTCGAAAATGAGTGTGTAAAGGGCCGAATGTAACAGAAATTCTAGCGCCTTCTGCAGGCTGCTCAGTGTCTGTTCCTTCCATTCATGGACGAATGAATATTATTTTGAGCTGAAGTGACTTTGCATACACATGAATATGTCCTTTTTTCTTCAATTTTATTAAAAAGGAAGAAAGGAAATATACTAGCAGCAAATGAATGAATACTTTGCTAACTTTTAAAAAATTATCCATAGCATGACGCATTGAACACTTACATGATGTATAACTTCATAAGATATTTTAGCATGGGCCTTTGGGTCATTTCTTTTATAATCATCGCCACAGTGATTTTTATGGACAAATCACATTTTCATGGTAGTCCCTGAGATCTCTGTTCCCCACACAGTACAGGCTCATTTGTCCCCTCTCCTGTCCCCTCTCCTCCTTTAAAGAGGCAGGTATTATCCTGTATTGTCATCCCTGGCTTGTGAATGTATCTCCCTCGACAGGCCAGGGATCCCTTGAAACAAAGGAGTCTCATTCCTTTCTGTCTGAATTACTGGTACTTAGCAATTGGTATATGTTAGATACATAATAAAGAATTTTTGTCAAAGAAACAAGTAAATTTGCCAATGCCCAACCATATTATAGAATGTAAAAAAAAAAAAAATGAAGTCTAAAGTTTAATGGGCAAAAAGCAAAACAAAACAAAAACTTAATTTGTAGTACTTTCCTGTTTGACTGCCATCACTTTTTCTCCAATAAGCAATTGGTACGTTAAAGGTAAATGTTAAACCCTCACTAATAACAGTGCATCATACAGAAGGAATATCAAGCAAGAAAAAAAAATGCGTTTTTGGTCAACTTGAGTTTTCTCCCAAATATTTAAAAGTTGAGATTGTTCAACAGAAGGAATTTAATTCATATCCAGAGTAGTTCAGTGAGTCTTTTTTGGAAGAGATCTCTGTCAAGATGAAATGACACAGTCTGTTTGAGCTCAGTCCAAGCATTTTAGAACATGTTGCCTTCACTTTTGAAAGTCCAAAATAGTGGATCTAAAAAAAAAAAATCCATGAAGATTTTTTTCCTGAATGGAACATTCCATTTTGGTGCAGTTTGTTGCTTTTCTTCCATCTTGTTCTTATTACTGTTTTTACCAAGTCCTTGCCGTTATTATTTCTCTCCAAGCCCATACATCCATACCCGGTAACCCAAGGTTATTTTGATGGAGCATGTTGGCCATGGTCAAGGTCAAAGGAAATAAGCACCTGGGCTTCATCACAAAGTTTAAAAATTTGTTGTTTGTGGAACCATATCAGATTATTTTTCTCATTCAAAATCTTACTGAAAGAAAAAACTTAACACACTCTGGGGTAGCTTCGTGTTGGGGACACTCTGCATAATGGACTCTATTGTTTCTTCACTCTTCATGGGGCAAAGCAGGCACTGAGCCCCCAACAAGGTCACATGATTACGATTACCCCATTTTTGTTTTCTGCTTCAAGGTCTCTGGACTAGGAGAAATCTGGTGACCTGCAAAGCTGGGTAGAAAATGGCAATTTGATAATATCCCTTATCTAGGAAAGAGCTTCAGGGAACATGACATTCTGGATTTAGCTCTGGATTACGCTTTGTGGAAGCCTCTCTCACCAAAAATAAAACACTAGTGGCACTATTGGAGACTTACCTTGAACTTTTGTTACTGATACGACTTTTTTCTCAAAGGAAGAGGGAATAGATTGAGGAGGGGGCGGCGGTGGTTAGATGTTTTCTTCCTTCCATGTCTGACTTGAACATCATCCATTTATACGTACTTGGTCCCAGCATCTGTTAATGGAGTGGAATATGGGAATGTAAGGTGAGAATAGAAAGCAATCACACAAAAGAATCTCAGCCTAAGAAAGGACTTTGAAGTATTTCTATTCTACCCAGTTATCTGCAGTTGAAATTACTCTATAATGTCTCTGCTGAGCTGTTACCTGGTGTCTAGTTATAATAAAAAGTGAGTAAGACAGCACACTGTGTGGTTATCACTGCCCTCAGAAGGATGCAATTTACTCAGAGCCACCTTTTGGAAACCTAAATGTTTTGGCAATAGGTGATGACTTTCTGACCTCAGGCATTTTGGGTCGATGATCTGATTAGATCATTGGTCAGAATGCTGAGTTACACCTTCCCTCTTTAGGTCTAGGAAGACTTATTGACTTGCCAGGTTATCTGGCAAGAAGGAGAGCTCCAGATGAGGTGGGAAAAAAGCCCAATGTTCTGCAAGCCCCTTGGCTGTCCAAACATCTGTGGCCACCCCTTAGCTGGCCCTGTTGAAAGGGCCTAGAAGGGTCTCTTTCCCTCTGCCATATGTCACCTTATCTCGCCATCCAAGGGCAGGCTGCTTTGTGCTCTGATCTGTGGCCTGACCTCTCCTGAGGAATTGTCCCACCAGATGTCTCAAGAGTCTGGTTCAGGCCACAGATTCAGACTCCGGGATTTCCCTTCTTCATACCTATTCTGTCATTGCCACTCATGGACATCACTACTCACCGAAGCTCCATTTCTTCCTCTTCCTTTTAACTCATAAAACTTGCCAGTATGAGAGTGAAAAATGGACATATTCGTGTATTCTTTGTTTTTAAACAATTAGCCGAAAATTAAGTAAATCATTGCTTTCTTTTAAGGAGCTGAGAACCTTCACTCAATACCTATTTACTGAGCACCTGCTATGTACCAGGCATTGTTTCCCCTTAGAAGTCCAGCTGGTAGGTTTTTTTCAAATCCCTCCATTGTTTTGAAATACATATTTTAAAATTAACTCTGAAATGGACAGATCTTTTTTTGTTTGTTTTTAAACATCATTTTAATGGCTTGTTTACAGGACTCTCCAGCTCCCCCCAAGCACCATCATCTTTCTGGAATTTTCTACTCCAAGAGATGGAGGGGTGGAGTTCTGTTCTACACCAAGGAGATAGCTGGCACTCAGCTAATAAGTGATATGGTACATGAGGGGAACTGTCAGAAAATATAATTATTAAATCAGAGATGAGTGGTAGGGCTTTCTGCAACAGAACTGCTTGAAGCTCCTTCTTAAAAAAAGAGCTAGAGTTTCTTATCTTCCTTTCCTTTTAGCAACCAGACTTCCCCTTGTGGCTCTTAAAACCAACCAAAGCTCCTTTTGGCTCCATAGCTTGCCAATGACTAAACACAGTCTCAGTGTACCTTTTCAGCTCTAAGTAACACTGGAGATGCCAAAATTCAGCAAGGTAGTAAATCACATGGAATATTAGTATTGGAGCCAATAGTCTTCTACCTGTTAGTACTACCTGCTATAATAACAGAATCCAAGGGATCAACCTGAAAATAGACCCCCAAAAGACTCCTTTATCATTTGCTGACAAAGAAGTCTGGACAGAGGCTCAATGTATTTTCTACCACTCCTTTTTTTCTCCTCCCCTGTGATGCAGGACCGCTGTAACCTGAAGGAAATATTACTTCAACCCTGAAGTTAGAGTGGCAGATGGTCAGTTCCCTTCCTTCAGGGATCACGATGCCTGAGTTCTCATGTGATGTGAGACCCACTGAGATGACTGTAGCTACTGTCCCATGAGGCCTATGGCTGCTTCTCAGAAGATCCAGAAAAAGGAGGGACAGTGGGATATCAAAGGTAGAGCTGTGGAAGTGGTCCTTCTGAATGCAGGTAATAAAGGGGTACGGGATTTGTAGAGAATTTACAAGCAGCGATAAAATCAGGTACAAGTCTGTCTGTTTTTTATTATCTCCATGTGCTGGCACTTCTAAAAATGTCAGTGATAAAACATGCCTTCCTAAAAAAAATCTTTTTTCATCTCTAATGTTTAGAATAATTGCTGAAGTTTTTATTGATTTTACACATAAAAGTATTATATCAAATTAGCATGCTTTGATTATGCATTCTTTACTAAGCACGGTGTTTTACTTGGAACTTAATGAAGAGAATCCCCCTTTCCCCACCGGCCCCCACCCATGCCAACTGAGCAGCACATTTTCTTTCAAGAGTCTGTGGCTAGCGATATGAAATTGTTCAAGCTTGTTTCAGTGACAGTGTACTTTTCATTTTCTATGGTACTACACATTCCTGCAATTAAATAATAGATACAAAATAAACAATAAAAAACAATCATGGGATATTAGTCAGCTTGGGCTGCATAACAAAATAGCACAGACTAGGGAGCTTAAACATAATTTTCTCGCAGTTCTGAAGGCTACAAGAAGGCTACGTCTTGTCTAGACGTACAAGATCAAAGTGCTAGCAAAACTGATTTCTCTTGAGGCCTCTCTCTTCCACTTGTAGATGGCCATCTTCTCACGAAGTCCTCAAATGGCCTCTCTTCTGTGCACACCCAGAGACAGATTTCCAGTGTCTTTCTCTTCTTATTACGTCAGCAATCCTACAAGGTCAGGGCCTACCTTCATGACTTTGCTTATCCTTAATTACCTCCATAAAGGCCCCATCTCCAAATACAATCACATTGGGGATTAGAACCTCAACATATGGATTTGGTGGGGAGGGGATATAATTCCGTCCATAACACATAGTGAGTGGAAAGAATAAGAAACAGATTTCAGTCATTTCAATTCTGTCATTCATTGTAACTATGCAGCACTTTCATTCGTGTTTAAAATTTAAAACAGAGAAATAAGGTGCAAATTGCAAACCATACTATTTTTGTTTGGTAAACACCAATCTTAGTTTATATGTGAAATATTTGACTTTTAGTGTCAAAATTTTTAAATTATTACTCATGTAATTTTGATGTACTTGCTATTAGACTGAAATGTATGCTCATGATTGCAACAAATATGTAGATATGCTTCCCCTCTTTTTCAAAAACTACTTTATTTATAAAGTTTTCACCCATTACTTGCATAATTGCTCATACTGTAAAACTTTATTTTAATTTTCAACTGGCTTGATTATATGTATACGATGACCAGGAAAAGAAATCTTCACTATGTTTCTTTACTAGGCATTTTTATATTTCATTTTGTTTCATTACTACAGTTGAAAATAAGTTTGTCATTGAATGTCAGATAACCACGGAAGGCCACCAAGGAGAGCTTCTTGGTCATGACTAGAAAGGAGATTGGAAAGGAGCTAAATACATCGTCCTGTTGAGATCCTGAGGCCTCAGATTAACCTACCTAAGGTTTTCTCAGCAGAAATGTGGCCAGGTCCTTTCCTAATGATGTGGGACTGGGGAAAGTGAATAAATAGATCCACCTGCCTCCACCCGGGGCTCACTCCCAGTTCTCTCCTGCTTATATTCTATCTACCTCACCAAAGACATAGAGCACATACTTATGGCTACCCCAACCCAAGATCTGAGTCATAGCCACTCCAACAATCAGCCTTTGGCCACCACCTTGGGCCTAGAGTATGTACCCCAGCAATAAACTTTGCCCTCAGGAGGATGGACCTCAGAAAAAGACAGCAAGGACCTTGGAAATGACTTCCAGTTGTTTGAGGTGAGGGTGTGTGTCCTGGGGACCCCATACCCCAACCTTCGTGACAGGGATTCTGATGGGCTCTTCCCCCTGGCCCTATGGACTCTTCACCCCACAGGGAGAGGCACAGCAAAAAGAGGGTTCTAGGCTGGCCACCCTGGCTCTCTAGGTCTGAGGGAGGCACTATTGTGGGCAATCATGTCCACTGGTGGATGAGACTTACCTTTGAATGTAGGCTACAGTGATGTATTTTCCAAACGTTTCTGCTCACTAGCTCCTTGGTTGCTCCATAGTCCCTAGATTTTAGGTCTCAGGTCTCTTAGTCAGGATCCCCAGGCTGCTGTAAGAGAGCCATGGAAAGTCTTCCTGCCTTGTGATTCTCCGTCTAAAAGCAACACTTTGATAGGTTGTTTCTGGGTTCTAAGACAGCTAGTTGGGAACCCTAGAGACCAAAAAGTTGAACTTTTATATAGTTTCCTGATATTTAAATGTAGCATTCTTTCCCCCTTCTTATGGCATTTAAACCAAGGTTACTTGATGATCAGCAAAGACTATTCTTTAAGTACCTTTTTTAAAAAAAAAATTATCTGCATCTATACTCGCATGGATACTCATCGGTGAACGAATGTGCGTTATGTGCGTATGTGTGCATTTATGCATGTGTGTGTGCGCACCTGTGTTTGTGTCTTTGGCTCCCAGAAGTCCCATTGAGAGTGATTTGTTTTGAATACTGACGCCCATTCGGGATGAGATTTTTTTTTTTTTTTTTTTGCTCTTAAAGGTGTCAGCAGAAGCTGTGAAAAGGTACAGATCAGAGAATATAACATCCCCTAAGGGACTTCTCGGAGGCTCACACTTCATGTGCCAGACTCCCTTGTTTCAGGATAAGTATTTGACATGCTTTGTTACCTGATTAAACCTGCATGTGTTTCGTTCTGGCTTATTACTGTCTGAGGCACTGTGTTGTGAAATGAAAATTACTGGCATTTGCCTGCCAAATGCAGTGATTCAGAGAATTGTGAATTAGGATTCTTTAATTACAAAGATCTGCACCTGATAGGGTAATTTCAAAAGCAAAGTTAACCACACGTGCTCTACTTATTTTCAAACTAATTCTATTGAATTACATTTCATTTAAAAGGCTTTATTGGTCCCCTATTAATAAACAGGGAACAATAAACAGAATGCTTTGTTAAGACCCAATCTCATTTCACCTGGGTTGAAGGGGTGGAAATTACATTTTCATGAAATAGAATACAAATACCATGATTTTATGGGGCATTTCTTTAAGAGTGCTATCACTGGGAATTATCTGTACTTTGCTTATATTACATTTAAGTTGAAAAGGTTCATGCATTAGATGAATTTGAGGACACATGAAAACAAGGTGACTTGTGGGGGAAAAGATAAGCCCCATTGTTTTCTCTCTCTTTTGTTGGTTTTTAGATTTTAAGGAAATTGCTATAAGTATCTCATTTTTATTTTATAGAGCATTTTGGTACAGTTAATAGATGTTTAATGGAAACAACAGCAACAATTTAGTGCTACACAGACTACGAAGGCAGCGTCTTTAAAAGATTCAACACATTGAGTCATAGCCTGAGGACCTGAAATCCAAGCTGCTTATTTTTAAAGGGTGTACCCATTAGAGTTACTTTAAGGTTTTCTCCCTTGACTAAAAGCAAGGCATGCATATAATAGTATTTTTTAAAAGCTCCAGACGTAGAGCCCAAAATAAAAAGTTTAAGTCTCTCTCTGTCTTCATTACCCAGAGGCACAGAACTGTTAACAACGTCAGAATTTTTTTCCTCTAGGACTGGTCTTCTATTTTGTGTGTGATGCCTCTATAGTTTTCAAGAACTGTGATGTTGTTCTGTTTCGTTTAGTATATGCCCCTGTGTTATGTCAACCTTCAATTTCCTGGGATCTTCCCCAGGAGAAACCCATCCTGGGTGCCTCTCCTGCACGTTCCCATCTCTATCTTACTTATCTAGGCTCTTGTTTAAATGACTTTCTTTCAAGTGGAAGAAAGCTCAAAAATACTAACAGCGTCCGCATTTAACTAAAATGTAAATGTAAGCATGGAAATAACGTTAAGTCAAGTGCAAGCTGCTTTCCCTTTAGAAACTCATTTTCTGGAATCCTGAAGGATGACATTCCCTTGGAAAACCCTTCAGGACTGGTGTTGTTCCCCTGGCCGCCTCTGTCCGTGGGCCTTACTGTCCTTTATACACAATGCATGCAGTCCTTGTCCCCAGAATTACTTACACACACAGGGAGCTATGGCTGCCCCAGCATGGGTGGGACAACCACAGGGACCCCCTGTGGTTCTCTGCCCTGACAGCCTCTGCAGGTAAACTCACCTTACACCAAGATCCGGTAGGATTAAATTCACTTACTTCATTTCTTAGTGTGCCTTCCAAGATAAACTCTCCTTATACCAAACCCTGACTATCAAAATAAAATTCAAGTGTTTGGAAGGTACTTTTCAAACTGTTTCACTTCTTGCGTAAAATGGCCACCACATGAAGTTTTCTGGGCTTTCACGCACCGTGAATTTTGGTGGCCCTTCCCAAGAACTCAGTGAGAAAAAAATTATTAAAAGCCACTCCAAGGAATATATTAGTTTATATTTACTTTTGAAACATTCACTGTGTGTTCCTATTAGTGACTTATAACCATTTGTTTTTTTTTAAATATGAAGTTTATTGTCAAATTGGTTTCCATACAACACCCAGTGCTCATCCCAACAGGTGCCCTCCTCAGTGCCCATCACCCACCCTCCCCGCCCTCCCACCCCCCATCAACCCTCAGTTTGTTCTCAGTTTTTAAGAGTCTCTTATGAAATGACTTGTAACCATTTGATAACAACCTCCATCTTTATATTGAGGTCCCACTGTACCGAGCCTTCTAATAAGGGGATGTGTGGGGACCTATTCTGGGTTTCACATAAATTCTAAGATTCTCTGCTCTTCCCATGAATACTTCAGTAAACCAAGGTGAATAAGAGATACTTCTGAAGAAGATAATATGATGCTGCGACTTTTGTGTTACTTCTTTTGGTGTTCATTTTAAAAACAGGATATAATGAAAAGCAACAGATTCTTCAAAAATCGTTTTGTGACAAATTTGTTTTGTGACTTTACCCCCATTTTAATAACCAGGTCAGGTGGATTGCACAGACGACTTCATTATAAAGGTGGATATTGGCTCATTAATGCTGTTTAAAAATATTTAGCTGCAGGGGCGCCTCGGGGCTCAGTCCGTTAAGCGTCCGACTCTTGATTTCAGCCCAGGTCATGATCTCAGGGTTGTGAGACTGAGTCCTGCGTCCAGCTCTGTGCTGATGGTGTGGAGCCTGCTTGGGATTCTCTCTGTCCCTCTCTCTGCCCCTTCCCTGCTCACTCTGTCTCAAAATAAATAAATAAACTTTAAAACAGTTATTTCTCTTGGCATATATGCTCTCAATATATCCTAAGTATATCCAATATATCCAATATATCCTCAGCAGCAAATTCCTGAGTTTGGTGGCTTCAAACATTCAACCCATTCGTGTGAAAATAAATTGAAACTGGAAAGCTGTGCCTTTTGTGTGTCAGACTCTGCTCTCACTACCGAGAAGCCAGACACACAGAGACTCAATCATCACCGTGAAGAGGTTCACAGCGTCCTGGGGGAGGCAATGCGGGGACATCCAACCTGAGGTTGAGACCGGTATGGGGACGAGAGTGAGGAGAAGGTAACTCTGCCTGGACTCTTGGAGAAGGCTCCACAGAGAACATGATGTTTTACAGAAAGAGGGAGACTTTGAAAGTGAGGAAGGACATTTCAAGCTCAGGGGGCTGAGAGCACAGAGTCCTGACAGCACTTTGAGAACGAGTGGCGAGGCGAGGCTGGGCCAGAGAGGGAGAAGGCAGTTCATTTACGTAATTCCAGACTAAGGAATTAAGCCGTGTGGGCTCTAAGGACTCAGTGAAGATTTTGCAACAGGAGAGCACAGGGTGGACGCTGTCCCTGCCAAGGCAAGAATCATAAAAGCAGCCTGTTACTACCCTGTGCACCCACCCGAGGGCATGCGGCACCCCAGGAGTCGCCCGGGCAGGAGAGCCACAGTGTTTCTCAAAGCAATGGGATATATTGATAGTATATATGCCAAGAGAAGACTTTCCACCTTGCCTGCTGCTCCCACCCCTCACTCCCACAGATCCCAGTGTCCAGCTTAGACTCATCCCCAGAGCTGTCCGCCCTCCTGGAGCTGGAAGACGAGGTGTTTCTAGAATCTCCCCGGGGGTCTTCTGGATCTCTCCCCATGAAACTATCCAAAGCGGGTCTCTGAATGAGGAGACTGCCACCCAGCCCTGGAGGCAGCAGGCCAGTCAGACACTGGCCCACAGGGCCTAGGGGAGGCAGAGCCGACCTCCTAGAAAGCGACGCTTCTTCTCCACCGCCATGTTTCTCATTTTCCCTTCATGTGTGTTTGTTCCTGCCCAGAGTTAATGGCAGGAGATCGAACGGATCCATATACAGATCATTGTCATATTATGTATTGGGACAAGACCTCAAAAACAAGCCTCAACTTCTTAGAACAAGGAATTTGTTCAATAAACCATGGTACATCCATACAACGTTCTACTGTGTGGCCGCGATAAATGTCGGAGGAAAGAATATGTGAGATGATACAATGGTCTTCATTGCTGAGCGCTAAATTCTGCATGATTTCTTCTTCTTTTTCTTTTATGGAGCTCCCAAATTTCCCATAACGCATGTACATGTTTTAATAAAAACAGAACATTATTTTAAAATCAGCATAATTTTTTTTCTCTACTTTGAGGCCAAACACTTTGGGATTCTATACCATTTAAAGCAACTATAAATTTAGCAAACGCTTAAAGCGTAGCTTCATGTATAATTTACCTAAGGAATCAAGTGTACATTTCTGAGCATTTCAAAGCTGTAATTCAGCCGTGGTCCTGGAGACCTGGTAAAGCCTTGAGAGCAAAATGTAAGATGTTTCATCATCCATCAAAACTCCCTGGCACACACAGATTTTATTCTTGCAAAATTTGGGCAGATACCATAGTTTTTATTACTGAACCTGAGGTTTTCTCTCTCTCAAGTCTGGGATTTAATAATTACAAATATAACGGCATAAGAAGGTAGATGTGTTTTACCTCCCACACAATTATTACTCATTGTTTATCATTTATGGTCTCTGACCCCAGCAATCCCTCTCCCAACACACACACACACACACACACACACACACACACACAGTATAGCAGTCCTGTTCAGGTTACCATTCTGAAAATAAACTTGATTTAAACGTCGTGTGGATCAGCAACATGGAATGTATTTTGTACAAATGCAGTTGGAAAAGGCCTTTATAGAATTTCCTTTTTTCTTGCTCTGATAAGCTTGAGCAAAATCATGTTTTGCTCAGTTTTGTAATGAATGTTTCTCTTATGGTTTTTGATAGAGAGTCTTACTTGCTCCTCTGATGAGAGGTTCCCAAGTAAGTTTAAGTGTTCGTGGTGACTGAGTGGTTTCTCTGGAAATGGGGGGAATACACCTCTGGTACTTTTACCCACTTTTTTATTTACCCCCTTTTGTTTGCCTTCTTTTTCCACATGTTACGTTTTCTTTTTTCCCCTGGGCTTGTGGTATTTGTCGCTGAAAGACACGGGTTTCTGCTTAGTATTTGGGGGTAATCCAAGACTGAAAATTGCTATGATTTTCACAGACACTCACTCTACAAAAATCTCTGTAAAACTGCATGAAGCTAGGGCTTGAGCTAGGGCACGAGCCTTGAACTTGAGGTAATATTTCTACCTAAAGAAGAAAACAAGGAATGGTAAAGCCAACTGAAGGACAGAGGACAGTTCTCTTCTGAGACCTCAACACGGAGGGGTCTTAACATAGGCGTGCACAGACACTTTCACTGTGTTCTCTTCACTGCCGAAAGGCAGGCTTAAAGAATGTTAGAGTGAGCTTCACAAAAACACTCTTTCTTATTGGAAAGGTAACATTCGTTTCCGGTTGGCAACTGGAACCATTTTTTTATTGTTTTCATGTTGGAGATGTCACACCTAGCTTCCTAAGTATTCTTTCTTGCTGGGAAGGGGCATTCCTATAAAACAGAAACTCTGGGGTGGCCTCACTGGAGATGCCCTATAAAAAAAATACAGAAAATCTTAAAACGATGAGCAGATCTCACCTTCCAAGTACCTTAGTTAATCCTTGGGACCCAGGGAGGCAGTTTTGAGGAAGTTGTGTTAACACTTAAAAGCCACCTGGGTACCATATAATACAAGGAAGTCGCAATTCACCAGAGCTAATGGTACTTTTGAAAAGCGTTTTACATCCTCCTGGGGCAGGGAGCTCGGGCACAAGGAAAATCTGGCTCAGGTATTTGTGGTTTTTATAGCTGCCGTATCCAAGAAAGTCAAAGTCAAGGGCCTTCTAGAAGAATCCGTTTTACGTGCCAATATGCTTTATAGAGTCCTCACTGCAGATGGGGAAACCGAGCTCCCTGAGAACAGATTCATACTTGCCCAAAGACAGCACGATCGGCCATGAAGAACAACACTTCTACGTCAGAGAAAGACAAGGATTGTATGATATTACTTTTGTGTAGAATCTAAGCAAGTTTAAACACTAAAATACAAAGTAAAATAGTGGTTATCCGGGGATGGGAGGAGGATAAAAATGAACGGTGTTTAAGGCTATAAACTTGTGACTAGTAGTAAATAAGCTATATAGATCAAATGCCCAATATTACAAATATAGACAGTAATATTGTACTGTAATTATGTAACAGGATAAATATGGCTACATTGGCAATCATATTACAATACATAAATGTATCCAAGTAACAGCTGTCCACCTTAAATGTACACATTGCTACATGTCAAATTTATTCAATAAGAAACAAGACTTCACACAAATACATTAAAAAAAAAAAAAACCTTTGAAGTGTTTCTAGTTTTGTTTACATGTTCCAAATGCTGATTAATTCATTAACTCCAGATATTTGGACAACTTGACTTTTTGTGAACAGCACTTTGAAATTTAATGCAGAGCTCCCTTCTCAGAATTTTACAGTTTTGGCTCCTGAAATGACTAGTCTTTACAATCCCCTCCCATGTACTCCCTCACTGAAGTGTAAGGAACATCTTTTTCTCCGGCTCCTGGCCTGGATTCAGGTAGTAAAGATTTTCCAAACACCTGCATGAATATTAGCAAGATCCAAATCTGCTTAAGGGGCCTGTATGTTTTCATCTTGAAAGAAGTCATGTTTCCTCCACCAAGCGCTACCGAGTTCTGCTTCAGATATCATACACTCCTTCCGAAAAGGTCTTTTCCTTCTCCTCAGGAATGATTAGGAAAAGCTTGTGATGCTGAAAAGAAAGAAGGTATTGGCTAGCCCAGTTTTGTGGGAGAGGAGAGGAAAGGAAATCTTCGGAATCTTTCGCAAGAGTGGAGTGATCTAACTTAACCTGTGTGGGAATGACTGGGGATAGGGTTCAACCCTTCGGACTTTCTCGTGGAGCTAAAACACCAAAGAGAATGGAGTTAGGGGTCCGAAGGTTAGCTAGAGACATCTGAAAAGCCCCAAATCTTTTCTCTTAGAGCGGTGCGATATTCAAATCACTCATAAGTACTCTTGGACGTGCTTACAGTTCCATGAATATCTATCTAATGTCACTTTGAATCTTACTTCTGTTAAACCACATCCTTTTAAATATCGTAATGAACTTACTGTCGTTTTTTTTTCAGGACTCAGGGCTATTATTAGCTGGCCTGCACTCCACATGGCTTCTCCCACACGGCAAATCCTTTGCTCTCTCTCGTTTCACCCACTTATAACTGCCAATGGCCTGTCATTGCAAGGGAGAGCTGAGCACTTTGAAGGCAGACCTTACAGAGTGTGTGACCTTCAACAAAGTTACTTAACTGTCCCAAATTTCAGCCTCATGTATGACATAAGAGTAATTAATTACAGCGCCTACCTCATGGGTTTCTTGTAAATCTTACACAACATAATGCAGTAATAATGCATTTAGCCCAGTTCTGGCATGCAGTAAGGGTTTCGTTTTTTAAAATAAACTAGTAAGTAGCATTTATTAAGTGCTTATTATTTATGAGACAACGTCTTTATCACTTCATTCACATCAACCCATTTAATACTATTATTACCTCATTTTACAGATGAGGAAATGGAGCCACTTACTTGTTGAAAATTTAAAAGATCAATAAATAATATGACTTTCTTCCTTTCCCAGGTTGGAAAAGAACTGAGAGATAAACACAGGGAAGCTCTAAACGTTACTTTTATTACTGATGCAGTTAGAGAAGACGTCTCCAGACGTGCAACCTTGCTAATCTTTTTTCCCAGAAGACAATTTGCCCTCCCACTTACAGACATCACTGGACAATCTCGAGTCTCCTGGGGAAGAGAAGCAGGTTACCACCTGCAGAGCAGAGAGCCTCTCATCAGGAAGCCAGATCTGAACTGAGGGAAGGAGAGACTGAACTGAGCATGCCTAGAACCTTCCCTCAACCCCGCTCTGAGGTTAAATAAATAACCTGTCAAGAGGAATAAATAAGAGGTAAGGTGGGAATCCAGACATTAGCCTAATAAAAACCCCACAATAGGAAAAATGGGAGCTAGGGTCTACAAAGCACTCCAAATACCATCACCATCATCATTATCTCCTTTATTTGGACTCATTTTTTTACATCTATTTTGGACTGTTTAGAGTTTTGTTTTTTGGGTTTTGGCTTTGCTTTTTTTTTTTTAAGTCAGCTTTGGCAAGTAGTGGTTTTCTAGGAATTCATCTATTTCATATGTATTTTCAAGTTGGTTGACATAAAGATGTTTATTTATTATTTTTTTAAATGTCTGTAAGATATTAACAAAATTTTGTTTACTGCTGAGATGGATACTTAGACCATTGATTTTTTTTTCAGCCCTTCTTTTTTTTAACTGTATGCATTGATTTAAAAGTATAAAATGTCTCCCTACGAATGACTTCAGGGACACCTGAGTGGCTCATTCAGTTAAATATCTGACTTTGGCTCAGGTCATGATCTCATGGTCCATGGGTTTGGGCCCCCTGTCAGGTTCTGTGCTGACAGCTCAGAGCCTGGAGCCTGCTTCAGATTCTGTGTCTCCCTCTCTCTCTGCCCCTCCCCTGCTCATGCTCTCTCTCTCTCTCAAAAATAAATAAATATTAAAAAAAATAATGACTTCAGTTGCGTATACAAGTTTTGACTAGAGTCTTCTCATTATCATTCAGTTCAAAATATTTTCTTTTCTTTTCTTTTTAATTTTAGAGGAGGGGAAGGGGTAGACAGCGAGAGAGAGACTATCAAGCAGGCTCCATGGCCAGTGCCAAAAATTAATCAATTCAAGGAAAATCAAGAGTGTCCATGTAAGTCAGACAAGGGAGGAGGCAGACATGATCTATGTAAAAATGAACCAAGATACATTCCCTGACTTCAAGTTTTCAGTCTATTGAGAAAGACATATTGATTTTGTTACCATCGGACAAAGGCTCTGGTAGGGGTGGTCACAGGGCCTTTGGGGAGCACATACATATTAGGTGCACTTGACCCATTTCTGGGGTAGGGTGGGGTTGCCGGGAAAGATTTCATGGAAGAACTGACATCTAAGGCTGAGACCTGGAGATGAGCAGGAGTTAAGTAGACCAGAGTGAACCGCCAGATGCTTGAAGATGCAGCAAGAGACAGTTGGAAGCCACAAACCAGGGCCACAGATGGAGAAAGGCATGCAGGCAAGGGGACTGCATGTACAAAGGTCCAGGGGCAGGACAGACCAGGCCCCATTTTGGTTATGTGTCACAGCAAGAGTTGCATTTCTAAAACACAGATCTTATCATGTCATTCTTCTGCTGAAAAGCCTCTAACAGTTCCCTGCTCCCTACAGAGAAATGTCCCAAGTCCTTAGCAGACATGCAGGGCCCCTCGCGACTCGGCCAGCTTACTTGTTCAATCTATTTCTACTACTCTGCCCACCTGAATAAACCAGCTGCCCCAGCCACATCCTTGCTCACGCTCTTCCCTCTGCTTCGATATACCTTCTCCCTCCTCTGTTCAATGACTTTCTACCTGTTTTTCAAAGTCCACTTACATGTCACTTCTTCCCTGGGCATCCAGATGAAATCAAATGTTTCTTTCTTCACCATCATTCTTCATTTCCATGGTATCTTTCTCTGTGCCTTAATGCTTAAAATACTGTATGATTAGTTTTTGTTTATCTGTTTCTTTTGTCTGATGGATGTTGAGCTCTTTGACATCTCATACATTTCTTTTGTGATCGAATTGACTTGACCTCTAGTTTTGCCAATCACTGGTTCGATATTTCTAATTTCATCCTTTCCCCTTAAATTATAGCTAAATTTATCACTATGTACAATTTCATTTTCAGGTCAAGAAATATAGCTCATATAATTTCTTTACAGATAAACATTTATAGAAATATTAAATTAAAGTAGGGTCAAGGTACAGCTGTAAGCTTTTCTAGAGTGTAATAACTACGGTAAAAATCCCAAGAAAAGCTTTGAAGGATAATAATTCGGCAGATATCCTACCCGTAGCTTTGATTCCTGGGCACCGCCACAAGAAGTGAAAGATCCCCACTGAGTTCCCTCTTTAGATTAAGAGATTATTTGTGACCAATCTGCCACTTGGAGTCACAGGGAGTGAGGCCCAGGAATCTGCATTTATAACAATCCTAACTTTCAAAAGTACACTCCCTCACTCCCTGCTTTCTCCCAGGCAATCCTTAGGCACCCAAAGTTCCAGAACTACTGCCAATGACCTCCCCTGGTAAAACAATAAGTCACTTCTTTTCTGGCTAAATTGCATTTTCCTAGGAGGTACAACCCAAACCACGTATTATTGAACACTATGAGCAATTCACTCCTTGGTGTCTAGGTGAACTCAAACGCGATAAATACATAACAAGTGTCTGCACTAACTTCAACATGGCGATAATTATAAAGAGTTTGAACTTCTAGTCATTCCAAAGGTGAACAACTGTAGTTATGAGCCAGGGAATTTGAAAAGACATTTCCTACTAATTAGTTACGCAGTTCTGGGTAGGTAGATTTGTAGACGGTACTGTTTGAAAGTCATGATCCTGCTTTCCTCACCCATCCTTTTTTGCATGAACGTGAAACTTAGTAGTTAATAATAATCACCAGAAGTAATATAACACTAACGTTAAACATCTGCCTTCTCTAGGAAGATGGCGAATGTCACCATATGTTACACATGGTTATTATTATTCCAGATCCTATTAGTATTGCAAACTCATGTACCACGAGGTAAATCATGCTCACAAAATTGAAAATCAGCGTGCAGGAAAATACAAACATTTAAGACGCATATATCACAGTCTCATTGTGTGGGCAGAGACAGTGAGAGTAATATTAAAGTGGTCTCCATTTGGCATATATTTAATAATACTAGTTTGTGGCAAGATGTTCAGATGGTAGTGTTTGGTGAATGTAATAACAATAATTATATACTGTGTGCCCCACCTGTGCCAGAGCTTTCTATGCATTGTCTCTAGTCTTTATAATAACCATCCGAGGAAAGTGTCACCCCAACCTTTTCAGCTGAATGAACTGCATAGGCAATTGTCTAAAATCACACAACTAGTTAGTGACAACACTCGTTTATTTTTTTTTAATTTTTTAAACGTTTTTATTTATTTCTGAGATAGACAGAGTGCGAGCGGGGGAGGTGCAGAGAGAGAGGGAGACACAGAATCCGAAGCAGGCTCCAGGCTCTGAGCTGTCAGCATAGAGCCCGAAGCGGGACTTGAACTCACAAGCTGTGAGATCATGACCTGAGCCGAAGTCAGACGCTCAACCAACTGAGCCACCCAGGCGCCCCAACAACCCTAGTTTCTGAACCCAGGATTGCCTGACCTCAGAGTCCGTGCTCTTTTTTGTTGAGATTATAAACTGCATGAGGGCAGTTTTTATTGTTTTTATTCCCTGCTTGATTCTCCGAGCTTTGAAGAGGCCGTGTTATAGCGTAGGTGCTCAATAAATAAAAGAATAATACCTTGCTGCCAGATCAAGAATTTCATCCTTGCCAGTTTCCCTCAAACAAATCCTTAATCCACAATTTGATAGTATCCTCACCCAAATAAAAGTAATACTCATCATGATAATAGGCAAAATTAGAATAATTAAAAAAATACTTGATTAATCCAAAAGAGAGCAAGAAACAAGTGGGAGAAAAAAGAGTTGGGGGAACAGAAAAAGGTGGGACAAACAAAACAAATACTGAGACGGAAAATTTAAACTCAGTATGCCAGCGATTGAATTTAGGGTTTAGTAAACGAACTACTGCAATGAAAAGATAATTAGACTTTAGTTCTACAATCATATCCATAATATTCACTTAATTCTTTTATTATTTCTTCCTTTTTCATGCCTGTCTCGTAGATGAAAGATGAAGCCTCAAGGGAGTGAAGAAACTCGCCATGATGACTCAGCCCATAAGTAACAGAGTCAGGATATGGACCCCAATGGTCCAGACCAGAACCCTCACTCATGGCCATTTAATACACCCTCGGCAAAGAGGAGGTGCTATCCAGCTTGGCAAGAATGGTGTCCAGGCAATGCTACAGGCAGAGCCAGACTGCAGCTGGCAATGGGGAATGGTCAAGTTCAGCCCCACCACAACGAGGAATATAAGCTCTTGGGGAATGAACAGGATTTCTGGAACAACTGATATTAGAGAACACAAATCTGTGGTAGAGCCAATATAGGGAAACGTATAAAAAGTAGAGAAAATGGATGGTTGATCGATCCTAGGTTGGGGTTTTGCTGGAAAGTGGCTGAAGACAAGATGGTCTGGGGAGAGACTGGTTTAAAAATTCCATCTTGGAATCTAGGCAGAATGGGGGGGGGTGCTGTGAGTCAGGGGGAAGGTGTAGCTAAAGACAGCAAGGGGTTGGGGGTCACAGGGACCAGGCATTTGCTTGAGGCTGAAGAGCAGAAAGCAAGAGAAGAGGCCTAGAAGAATATTAGCTTGCTGTCAGAGAGAGTAGGATGGGTGTCCAGACAACGTCTTACAAGGCATCCTAGAGGTAAATCAGAAACAAAGATAAAGTCAGTAAAATAGATTTATTCTTGAGATGCCCGGGTGGCTCAGTCGGCTAAGCGTCTGACTTTGGTTCAGCTCATGACCTTATGGTCTGTGGGTTCAAGACCTGCATCCAGCCCTGCCCTGACAGCTCGGAGCCTGGAGCCTGCTTCAGATTCTGTGTCTCCCTCTCTCTCTGCCCCTCCCCTGCTTGCACTCGGTCTTTCTCTCTCTCAAAAAATAAACATTGAAAAAAAAGTTTAAAAAATAGCTTTATTCTCAATCGTTAAATTTCAAGGATAAAGACACAAGCTGGAAGCTACAAGTCACTTCTTGTTACCTGAACCACCATTTTCATGAGATTATTACAAACTCTGATCACAGATCATTAAAAAATTCTAAATTGCTGCAGGTAACAGATTGCTTTCTCTGAATCACTCAATTTTTTTTTTCTGAAATAAGGAGAAGAAAAATAGTTAAAATTAGCCACCTTTTTATAATGCACTTGCTGGAACTAATTAGTAATTATTTTTTAACATAAGCAGTTGGTATGAGAGTGGTGATAATATATTTACAATATAAACTTAGCATCATTAATGAGATTGTCATTTGTGGAGACAAGACTGTCAGAAGCTGTCCCCTTTATGACGGAGAGCCACTCTTTCAGTTCCAGGGTGGAAGGTGGCAGTCAGAACACTCTTAAGAAAAAAATTCTGCAAGAATAATGTATGCCATGATATATATTTGAAGAGCTGTAATACGCACAGTTTTTGAAGGCTTTCTAAAAAAACAAATGAACGGTTTTTAGCCTAACAGCTAAAGCTTGAGCGTCTTAAAGATTTATCAACATAAAAACGTGGCTTCTTTACAGCAAAGTATTCTCATGGATGGAAACTCTTTGATTCTCTGATAACAAATGTGTCTTTTTGTATTAATTCTTAAGTAGCCTAACATTAGCCTTTTCCCTTCTAAACTCCCATATTTGGATTCAGAGTGAGACTTTCTTTTCCCTTCTCATTTAATCAATGTTGGCACGAAGCTCCCCTCTGTCAGCTTGATATTCTGCTCTGGTCTGACCTAATTCTGCTCAGGCAATGAATTCACTTACTCCCCCTGGCTGGGCAAAAGGAAGAAGACATGGGAGAGAAGTGAGATACCAAAGTCTTTCTTTGTGTGTGTGAAGGGTTTTCTTAGTTCACATTGGGCCTTGCTTGAGCCTAACTTGACCTCACTCATCCCCATTCCAGCTATGCGGAGAGACCTCTTCTGGCAGAGAAGGATCGAGAATGCTTTTTCCACCCCCTCGAGTCGGTGATACCTAACCCCCGTGTGTAATTTCGGAGCGCCCTTCCAAGCGCTGGAGTGTCCGGTGGTGTTTGTGAGCCCTGCTTGCTGTTGTAGACACTTCCGTCATCATCATTTATGCTGTGGCAAAGCTCTCGTGTGTTTCAGTAAAAAGAAGATTGTGCTTGGGTTTTGTCTTCGCTTGACATGGCTTCTTCCCTCTGCTTGCTGATGTGGTATTTTCCAACGAACCACTGTCACCACAACAGCAGGAATCCTTAGTTGTAGCAAAAACTCATAACAGAGCTGAAATTTCCATAAGACAACTCAGACTGGGGAAAACATAGTTTAGCCTTTTTTTTTTTTTAACATTTATTTATTTTTGAGAGACACAGAGAGACAGAGCATGAGCAGGGAGGGGCAGAGAGAGAGAGGGAGACACATTATCTGAAGCAGGTTCCAGGCCCCGAGCTGTCAGCACAGAGCTTGATGTGGGGCTCGAACTCACAAACCGTGAGATCATGACCTAAGCCGAAGTCGGACGCTTAACCGACTGAGCCACCCAGGCACCCCGAGTTTAGCCTTTTTTCTGTAACTGATTGTATTTTGTTCTAGGACTCCATTTCCAGTGATGGCCCCCAAAGCATAACTTGGATCTGCTAGACACAGTGAATGGCCTGTCTAAAGCCCATTCTCCCCTTCTCTACTAAAAATCCTCCAATTTTATCCCAGTCACAAAACATCCAACCAAAATTTATGCTTCCCAGATTCCCTTGCAGCAAGGACGGACCTGTAGCTAGGTTCTGACAAATAGAGTCTAAACTGAACTACTGAGTGTAACTTCCAGAATAGCCCTTTAACATAGGATAACTCAACCTAGAGTATACACTTCACGCTCCCCCACCTTTCTCCATTGCTGCCTAAAATGCTGGAGCTCTCCCATCACTTACTCACTGTCTTACTTGATTCTAATATATCATTTTGAATTGTGGTCTTTTTCTTTTGCCACTATATCTTGTTTCTTCAATAAGAAAACAGCAAAATCAACTTCAAGTCATGGGCTGCCTTTTCAAGCTGTGTCATGTGTGTGTGTATGTATGTGTGTGCATGTGTGTGTGCTTGCATGCATGCACACACTTTGGTGGTAGAGGTAGAGTTATAAAAATAATAGAAGAAACAATCCCTGACATGAAGAAGTGTATCAGAAGGATGAGACTTACTCGGTGGGAATAATGGCAGAACATAAACAAGGTAGATACAGATAGACTGATACACAGAAAAATGGAGATCTGATATAGACATATTTCAATCTAGTTTCAAATAAGTATCTTACACGGGACTGTAAATTATCATTTTCCTCCCCTATACACCCAGAGTTTCTGCTATTCATGTGTTCAGAAATGAAATGCTCAGAAAGGATGAGATGGGGAAAGGCCCCTCACCTTTTGGAACTGTAAAGATTTGGTAATGCCCTGCTCCCACTATCTGCTTACAGAGGACCCCTCATGACCACATATGAACACATTCCGGGCGGACAGAAGATAGCCCCCTCTATTCTATGTCTGAGGACTTCTGCTACTGCTGCTGCTTAACAAGAACTACGGGGCAAATGATCAGGATGACAGCTCAAGACACAAAGGAAATCATTTAAAGATTCATTAAATGCAAACCCCTTTTTAATTTGAAGTGTCTTAAAAACACAGACACCACATTGATACGGATATGGGTCTTACTGTCTTTGTCACGTCTCTACAATATATATCAACCAAAGGAAGTGTCCATGATACCGTAATAAAGCATCCTGACAAACTTCAATTTACCATTAAAAAAATGCTAATTCTGAAAGTGATTAATACAGTAACATTTCCAGGCACCTAGGATCTAACAGAAAATGTTTCAAAATTAGAGCACCATAAAAAGAGTGGTATTCACAAGAAACATAATTTAGGTCACAAATTGCAGTAAACTCACAGGTTCCCTTCTCAGTGGTTTGACCCTCAATGCCATGTGAGTGCTTCCTTGAAATGAGTGACTGATTGGAGAGTGGGACTCTCTCAAACAGTCTTTTGAAGTTCATTCGTTGTATCGTAATACACGTGCAGGTGTGGCGAAGACAGCGGCTACCCGCGGAAGATTCAGGCTTCCCTTCTCCAGCGTAGAGTCATGGCTGGGAAGTGGCTGTCCTGGTATCTGCGTGGGTCCACGCTGGCTCGGTTCCAGGTCAGGAATGTAGGCGACAGTGATGTGTGACACTCGGGCCTGGCCCATGAACACCCGTGATCTTGCAAGTTCTCTGTCACCCTCCATCATCTGGCTGGCTCCGTGAAATACTGTGTTAGCGAAGGATTCCCTGAGACTGGTCTTTAAGCAAACAATGAATGTGGTGCTAAACCAGTGCAATTTGGGGACTTGCCTATTCTCACAGCACTGCTGTCACTGACGTGGCAGGTTGTGGTGTATCAGCCACAGCCAACCCCTCCCCTCTCAGGGCCGTCATTTTCCTTTCACTAACGATAAGTCTCTTTTCATGACTCCTTTCCCATTTTTTTGGTTCTTCACATTTCTGGTTGACATATTCCATATAATACCTTTTTTTTTTTTGGCTTATAAACCACAGAAATCTATTTTTCACAGTTCTGGAGGCTGGAAGTCCAAGATCAAGGTGCCAGCATGGTTGGGTGAGGGTCCTCTTCTGATTGAAGACTTCTATTCTCACATGATGAAAGGAGTAGGACACCTCTTTTGAATCACCTGTCAGTCCATTCATTAGAGCTTGAGTCTTGGTTTTCTCCTTACAAAGGCTACTGCTGCCCACGGCTGAGGTCAGGAATCCGAGAAATGGTAGGAGAAGGAGGTGGTGGACACAGTCGCCTGATGGTGTGTTCTCCTTGTTTTCCCTTCCACACTGAGTCCTCTTTTCCATCCTAGGACTATGAGAATCACACTCCGAGCCCTGGCTGTCCGTGCCCTGCTGAGGTCAGGGGGGAGACTACATTGCAAGAGTGGCTTTTGGACTTTTTCTGGGAAGGACAGAGCCAGGGGCTTGTTGCATAATGAGCCCTGAGAACACCCAGGAAACCCAATCTCATTGTGTTTATGACAAGGTGGTGCCTGATAAAAAGCCTCAAGGGCTCTAACTTACAATTTTTTTTTTATTCCCCTCATCTTCCCCGAGGCTATGCCAATGAATAATGACCATTTGAAATTCTTCCAAGGAGGACCAATCACTATACAAAATAGTAGCTGGCTCCTTCATGTAATATCCCTGGAATTTACATCATGGCAACGTTCTCGTTCCATTTCACAATAGGGAATTGCTTGAGAAACCACCACATTTTACCGCCTTTGCATCGTGTTCTTCAGTAGGTATAAGTTCAGGCCTCAGAAAGGGGGTAAGTCCACTCCAAAGTGGGCCTGGGAGCATACGTGTGCGTGCGTGTGTGAATGTGAGTGTAAGTATGTTCCTATTTGCTTCAATGCCAAGTGGTCTAGACTGGTACCAGAAAACTGTTTCTCAGGGGTTGAAACCAAGTGGGTTATGGGTCCCAAGACGGATTTGACCTGAAAAGTCAGAAGTCTTTGTTCTTGTTACTGCTATTTATTCACAACCAGGACAACGTTGTGTTTACATGGTCATGATATGGTTGTGTCTACACGGTGACAGGGTGAATCCCAGCTCCAGCACTCACCAGCTGTGTAATCTGAGTATAGTCCTTAAACTCTCTACTCTTCTGTTTCCTCTTCTGAAATATGGGGATTATGATGACTCCTACTCCATAGGGGTCTGTGAGGATAACATGAGATAAATATAAAATTCTTAACATGGAGCTGTAATAGAAATCCTCCGTTTAAATTAGCTAATACCACTAATAATTTTAAAAAGAAGATTGCATCATCTACTGAGAAGATTACCGTGTTCACCACAATAGACTTTCCCACTCCGACTTCCGCCTTCCCTGGGTCCTCACAGGCTTTTCTATATGTTCCCATTACAGCACTTGTGACCCTTCATTGCACTGCTGTTTACAAATCCATTCTTCTTGTTTCTTATTCTTCTATCCCCATACCTAACACAGTACCTAGCACGGTGCATGTGGAACCATGTGAGATGTCTATTTTCATAGATTAAAAGCTCAAATGTTGGAAGGTTTATGTGGTTCAATCTAGAGTGGGTGTTTAGTAATATCTGCTGATGAGGGAATGAATGAATGGGTACCCTCCCCCCCACTGGCCTACAACTAGTTGACAAGTATCATAAATGACACCATGATTTTCACAAACGCTGATTTGTCTCCTGGATACATGTTAATACCTTTCTCACTTTCTAGTAGAATTTTGTTAAAGACATGTTGTATCTGTGAGTTATGTTTTTACATGAAATGATGCAGTTCATAATATTGTTCTCAAGAAAATAGAAGATTTAAGAATTATCTATGATGAGGGGCACCTGGGTGGCTCAGTTGGTTGAACATCTGACTCTTGATTTCAGCTCAGGTCATGGTCTCACGGTCATGGGATCGAGCCCCATGTCGAGCTCCACATTGACAGCTCAGAGCCTGCTTGGGATTGTCTCTCTCTCCCTCTCTCTCTGTCCCTCTCTGCTCATGCTCTCTCTTCCTCTCCCTCAAAATAAATAAATAAAAAAAAAGATGATCACACACACATGTTCACATATATACTCACATAAACACTTTGGAATGAACTTAGACCATTCTAAATTCTAAACTTGGGCATGCTCATCCCTGTTTCTCCCCTACTGAACCAGCTCAAAACACTATAAGAAGTCCCATAATTAACCAGTGTATTATCTGGAAGCCCAACAATTTCCTACCCCCCAGTCCTACCCCCAGACCCAGCCATCTATTCTTCTAAAAAAGATTCTTGTGGTTACAAAACTGGCTGCATGAACAGTAGAACAAACAAGGCATATGAGATGTTTGTGTCTTGCATTTTATATCATCGAGGAATGACCAAAATCATCTGTTGATGAGTCCCTCTTTGGGGATCTTCTCTGATCAAAGAAGCAAAGCTGGAACATATGATAAACATTGGAGTTCCCAATCTCTCAGGGAATGTCACGTTTTGACCAACGCTGTGCTGAGGGCCAGCCCTCTGAGGTGGGACGTGAGTTGACAGGAGTCAAGAAACTCTATCCTTTCTGTGATGGTGCACAGACAGGAGCCTTAACCACCGGTATGTGTGACTGAATCAGCAAGCACAGATTTAAATGCCTGGAGAGGCAGGTAGATCATATAGGTAGGAAAAGGAGGTTAAATGTGAAGCAATAGAGAGTAGTGAGGAGTGTGACAAAGTATTCTGTAAAAAGGCAGCAACCATTTAGTTTCATGCGGGTCTATGAAGTCAGTGTTGCCAGATTTGATGATTTTTAAAAAGAAGTTCGAAATTTGGATGCTCATGAGAAGTTCCCCAGTTTTTGAGATACCGCATGGCTGAAGAGAAATCTGACCTGCGGTCACCACTTACAACCCCTACCTGAAACCATAACCCATGGCACCTTACACACACATGGCCTTCAGAAATTGAAAGAGAATTCTGTGGTCACGATGTTCAAAGAAAACTCTTAATTTTAAATACTTTCACTTATCATTCCTGAGAATATTCTGACACATGTCTCAATTTTCGATTTGGAAAATACAGCTTGAGTGTCTCTAGTTAGCCTTTTGGACCTCCTTAAGAGTGCATAGTGATCCCACCAGGCTCAGAAAGGGAGAAGAAACAGGCCTACATGCTAGAGGGTAAAAAGTGCCAGACAATGCGTTTATCTTAGGGAATGAAGAACAGTACACACGGCCTCAGTTTCCCAGCACTGGATGCACTTCTCCTCCCCTTTCACTTGCTCATGTCTCTCGACGTGCAAATGTTTTGGCTCTGTTATTAAGAAGTTATATTTGAGGAGCCCCTCGGTGGCTCGGCTGGTTGAGCGCCTGACTCTTAGTTTCGGCTCAGGTCATGATCCCAGGGTTGTGGGATCAAGCCCCACGTCAGGCTCTGCGCCGAGCGAGGAGCTTGCTTAAGGTTCTCTCTCTTTCCCTCTGCCCCTTTCCTTCTCTCTCCCTCTCTAAAAAAAAATTACATATGAGTTATTCTCAGAAGCCCAGTCCATGATGAGAGTACCACATCCACTGACAATTACCACTCTTTTCTAAGTGTTTTGGTCCAACATCAGCAAAGCTTGCCTTCCAGCTTGAAATTCTTCCAGTCCACTAACCAACAGATGGCATTACTAACTTTCCTGAGATACGCACGCACACACACACACACACACACACACACACCCCTTCCCCGTGACAGAACACGCAGTTTGGCTGTGGTGTTAGAAGCACAGTGAACTTATCAAGCAGCAAAGTGGGTGGCGGGGAGACAGAGGAATCGGAGGGAAAGCTTCATCCCCTCTTTGGCTCCCACCCCCAATTAAGGAGCCCAGGGCATTTAAGGTCTACCACATTTCCGTGTGGGGACAGAAGCATAATTCAACAAAATGTAGCCTTTGGACAGGAAATGGGAGGGTCGTCACTTTGGGCTGGCGCATATGCAGGATAATCATGACACTGTCTTTGCTGGTGTCAAACCTATATTTGTTAAATAGCTCCCAGAACAGTAACCGGGCACTGTCTTCAGACACTGCCTGCTATTGAGGAGAGGGAACAACAACATCAAAAATACCCTGTCGAGCCACCCAAGTCAGATAATTACACCGGCTGCAAAACATCCAGGCACGGAGCACTGGAGACCTTTTAGGGGGTCCTTTATCATGCCTTGCCTTTTCCAGAATGAGGCTAATTTGCTCCTCTTTCAGCCAGCTCCAGCACAGAGAGCAGCCGAAGGAGAGAGCGGAGAATGAACTGTCAGCGTTATTGAAAAGATTCATGATTAGTCACACTCGCTCACAGGCCAGGCCCTTGCCAGACACCACACCACTCATTAGCAGACCTGAGAACTGGAGTGCTTCCCACAGCTGAGCAACAGCTCTGGGCCTGGCAGGCCCCCAGGGACCCACAAAGCCCTGTGTTCTCCCACACCCTGCAATGAGAAAGGCCAGTTTGGGCAAGCCTGGGTGCCATTGGCTCCCCAGATGCTAAGTGAGTCTATTTGTCTGATGCTCCGTATTGCTTAAAATATTATTATTCAGGAACTCAGCTGGCGTGGATATCAAGGTCACATCTCTTCGTGTTACGCTGAAACAGTTACCTGATGGGGGCCGCCATTTTCTGCCCAGGTTCCCCTTGGAACACCCAAGAGCTGGGCACGTCTGTGGTTTGTCATCCTCCCCCGTCTCGTGTTCAGCTACAGCTGTTAGCCCTGCTCTTCCCAGAACTGGAAATATTTCTTTTCCTTGTCTGAGTAATACCGGCAATTACAACTGAAATTTACAGTGCTGGATATTGGAGGGCTCAGGGTGGTGAACGCTAATCCAGCTCATTTGCAGGAGACAGTGTGGGCCGTAGGATTGATTTCAGTTCCCATAGCAATGGGGAAATTGAGGCTGGGAGGGACCAGAACTCACTCAGAAGTGCAGAATAAGGAAGAAGAGCCAGGTGCCTGCTTTTCTGTTCGTCTTCACTCCATTTATTCCAGCTGCAATCCCATACAAGAAGACACCATTTCCAGTTTGGACAGTAAACCATTCTCCTCTTAATGAAAATACCACTGTCAGAGTTATAACTCCATGAAGCTCAATCAAAACTAACCAAAAAGATCTGGCTTCTATTAGCGTGTTCTGTATCCTCCACAGGGGATCTGAAAGCAGAGGGCATGGGGCCAAGACATCATAAGTGATCACAACAGGCACCAAATGCAGTGGTTCATCACGCCATACGTCCGAGCAATGTGGAGCCATGACGGGCTCTGGTGGAGAGAGGAAATGATCGTCGTAAAGCCCGACTCCAGACCAGAGCTCACGTTATTTGGTACACACTGATATGTGTATTAGCTTAGATTTATAGTACCTGCAAAAGTGGCCCTGGCCCTAAAAGCAGCTCGAGTGGTGAAGAATGACCACGAACAACGTAAGTATGATTCGAAGCATCACGCTCCGTTTCTTCAGGCTGGAGATGCCCCCACCCTGGCTTCACAGAGATGTTGCCATGCCGACCCAAGCGAGTGTGGTAAGGCCTTGGGGAAATTCCTGTGAGTTTCTAGAATTTTCAAAACTCCCTGCAAAGCTCCGAGACAGTACTTCAAGTTGGCAAACTCAGAAATTTTGTGTGAAGGCCATTTACCACGATGGACATTCAGCACCGTGCCTCCCTGGTCTGCTGGGGTAGAGGGCAGTGGGCCAGAAGGGAACGGAAAGGGGCATAGCCGGTGCCTGTCACTCAGTGTAAGTGGGCGGGGGGAGCTACTGCCCCTTCCCTGTGTGAGTCCCCCAATCTCTCCCATTCACTGTGTTTCTGAGGAAAAAGGGGTAGAGCCTCAGACAAGGGATCAAGTCAGAGGAGCACCCTACTCGACCCCAAAAGAAACTTGCTTCAGAGTCGCTCCGGTCTCCTACAGCCGCCCCACCCCCACTAAGCCTGGGCTCGTCGGCCAAGATAACTACTCATGATCACCAGGCCCAGCAAAGGCTTGACTGATGTGGACGCTGCCAATATGTGCAGTCTACCTCTGGAAGTGTGCATGTGTGCATACGGCAGATAACGGCTTTGCCTCCGATCTTTGCATTACTTGCTTCCAGAAGGGAAGTGATGCTAACGGCTGACAACTTCTGCATCTTTTCCCCGGGTACCATTTTAAGTGCGTTGACTCTGATAGCTCTTCCCACAACTCGATGAGGAAATAATGTTCCTCATTTATGCATGAGGAAACTGAGACCCAGAGACTGTCCGGTCACACAGCCAGGAAGCGGCGGGGCTGGGATTTGAACCCAGAGCTCAGTGTGTTAGTTAAGAAACAATGATATGATTCCATGTGGACGTGGGCTCTTGTGTATCCAATGTACTGAGCGTGTGGTCAGACCTCTCTCTCTTCAGTGACCCGAGGACGTGCATAGAAAGGCAAGGAAGATTTGATGAAAGGAGGCCAAGGGGAAGTTTAGCATAATGGTCAAGAACAGGGGTTTTGAGATCAACAGATCCAACGGGGATCTACTGTCACTTACAGCTATGTGACCTTGGGCAGTTACTCAACTCTTGAAACCTCATTTTTCTCACCTACAAAATGGGAGTAATGAAAGCTTCTAGCTCACAGGGCTCTTGAGAGGTTAAAAGGAATGGGCCCACATAAACATCATTGACCATAACTGGCCAACAGGAAATGCACCATAAGGGCAAAATGAAAGTACTAGTTATTAAATATGGGGAGATCAATGGCAGTGAAGGGACGGAAACGTTTTTAAAAAAAGACTCAATGTCTACATTGTCTTCTTAGTTGTCAAATTTGCCATGGAGACTTAAGAATGATAAATAAGAAATTTCCCTTAAAACGGTAATTTTGGAAAATAGCTGCCATTCTTCTTCTGGCTGCTGTCACTCGTGCTTCCCCCTTTCTCCCCGGGACCCAGTAAATAATTCATAGTTCTCGTGGAACAGCTGACTCCTCCACATTTCGATCCCAAGCCTGGGCAATAGATATGCCCCCATTACCCGGGGGTTTCTGTCAGAAAAGGGGCCTCTGGGCGATTGTGGCCGGACACGAACCCCACTTCCGACGCTCTGGAGCTGGTACGGTTCTGCCCCATCCTCTCCAATCATCCTCTTCTGCGCCCTCACTGCCCCTCACAGCTTGGCAGCGTGTTGGCAGGTCGCTGGCCAGGAGCCTGTATTCCGCACACGGGTCCTGTCACTATAATAACCATATTTTCTCTTGTGGTGAAGAGTAATTGAATTAAATTGGGCAGCATTTGATCCTGCCCATACTAATTGCCTGATCCAATTGAGGCCTCTGTGAGGTCATGGGCAGAAACGAGTGGAGCAATCAGACAGATGTCCTTGTCCCGCAGGCCTGGCCGTCATGTTGTTCTTATTCCTGTGCACACCCTGGCGACCCTTCGCCTTCATGTGGAACCCTCTGGAGGGTGATGGGGCTCATTGGGCTGGGGAGCAGACCAGGAGAAGCCCCGGGCATGTGGGGAACACAGTAGAGCTGGCAGGGAGCAAAGTTTGACTGATGTCCCAACATATGGGCATGCAGATGTTTAAACAGGAGTGGACAGAGGCACAGGCTCTTGGTGACATCTATAAATATGGGCTCAACAAACACTGTGTGTGTGTGAGAGAGAAGGGGGTTGGTGGGGGCAGGTGGGGATTGGCCAGTAGGATTACAAGTTTTGCTCTGGTAACATCTCAAACTGTTTGCCGTTTAAAAGTCACTTGTCTTTGGCAAACGAGCAGTTCCTGTAGTCTTTATCAAGAGTAAATTATGTGGGTATGTTGCTTATCTAAAAGTAAATAAGAAACACAGATGACTGCCTTTAAATGTCTGATGAGCTCTATTTTGCCTTCTTTCTGCAGATAAAATTAAATATCAGCATCAACATCGAAATTTACCAGCAGGATGCACAAAGGGATGGCCGGAGGGGGAAATGGGAGCGAGTCCGGGGGGTGGGGGTTATGCCTTTAAAAAGGTCTGTCTCCAGGGGCACCTGGGTGGTTCAGTCCGTTAAGCATCTGACTCTTGATTTCTGCTCAGGGCGCGATCTCGCAGTTCATGAACTCGAGCCCCACGTCAGGCTCTGCGCTGACAGCATGGATCCCATGGATTCTCTGTCTCCCTCTCTCTCTGCCTCTCCCCTGCTCTCTCTCTCTTTCTCTCAAAAATGAATAGACATTTAAAAAATATTAAAAGAAATGTCTGTCTCTGTCATCCTTCCCCTGTCCTCACTGGCCACTTGATCCTGACATCACCGCTCACCTTTCAGACATGAAACTGAGTGACCTTTGCAAACACCTGACCCCGTCTCTCCCTCCATCTCATAACCCTTGACGGCAAACGCGGAAACAGAACAGGGGCTCATGTGTCGAGGCGCCTAGAAATCCAGGTCTGCTTCTAAAACACTGATAAGGTTGACTTCCATCCCCAGAGGCGTGACCTCTGTCACTTCACTGAGCAGTCTCCCTTGTGGGTTGACCCCTGGTGAACCGGACAGCCGAGCGGGGAGGAGTACTTCATTTTGACTCGTCACCCAGGGCCCGCCAGAAGGAAAAGGTGCTGAGATCTTGAGAACGATGAGCAGCAGTCACGCATAGGACTTAGGACGGCAAAAATTATTGTCCTGTTCAGAAGCCCAGAGTAGACGCTCCCTGATTAGGTCTGTGCTCATCTTATTCCTCCAACAGGAGCTGACGGAGGGTCCCCTCCTTCATCGATACTCTGAGGGGTTCGGTCTGTGTGTGAGGATAAGGATCTGTGGGCCGAGTGAGAAAGGAAGTCCCAAACACCCAAAAATTTCTAAATTATGGGTTATGACACATTAATGACTCCCGGGATGGGGAAAGTTTCCATTGGGGTGTATGATTCAGCCTCCTAAGAGAGCCCAGTGCCTTCAGTATGCACCGACTTGGTTCTCGACCCACTAATCCTCTAGAGTCCAACCAACTCCTTCCAAGCGAGAGGTCCTCCCAAAACGTATGATGAATCACCGTTGCATTTTACATTGCTGTTAAAGTAAATGAGAAGTTGGTTACATGGGAGCGAAGTCGAGTAGGTACATGATGTGGCCAAGGAGTTCTCACGGCACACACTGGCGTCGCATAATCAGATCACCGGGGCCGCCAACTGGCACTTTCTCCGTCTCCTTCACGTGCTTCCCTACCTGTCTTCCCACTCCATACACCGTGCTCCCCGGGCTTATTAACCGCTGTGGAGGGTCTCAGTTACCATACGCGCACCCTGGAAATGTCCGAATCCAGATGTTTGCTCGTTACTCGACAAACATCAATAGAGAACCTACTGTGTGGCAGGCTCGGGGCTGGGTGCCAGGCGGAGGGAAATGCGTAAAACGTGGTGTCGGCTGTCGGGTCTCACATATACTTTGGCATCCAGATACTTGCGGAATTTGTCACTGAAATTGACAGTAATAATGATAGTAATAATGATTTTTATTTTATTTATTTATTTTTAAGTGTTTGTTTACTTTTGAGACAGAGAGAGAGAGAGAGCTTAAGCTTGAGTCGGGGAGAAGCAGAGGGAGACAGAGAATCCCAAGCAGTCTCCACACTGTCAGCGCGGAGCCCAATGTGGGGCTCCATCCCATGAACCGTGAGATCACGACCTGAGCCAAGATCGAGAGTCGGACGCTTAACCGACTGAGCCACCCAGGCGCCCCAATAATTAAAAAAAAAATCTGCTCATATTTTTTGCGAAGCCACCAGCCTACTTCATGGCAACTGCTCAGTACAAGACATTTCCCGGCTCACCAGGGTGCACACGCATGGCCTTGCTCACTCGTGTGCCCGGTGAGGCTCAGGTGCGTGTTCTCATCCCAGTCTAACAGCCAAGCAGCGACAAGTGGACACGGACCAGGTCGCACATGCTACTGTGTTTTACACCATTTTAGTCCCGATCCTAGGGTCGCACTGCTTTCCATCTGACTTTTATGGTAAGAAACGTAAGATGTTGGGAGATAATAATTTAGATTTGAACTAAAAATGTCTTACTGCCTCTCTCTTGAGCTTCCAAATTAGTAGAGGACCCCAAGATGCAAATTGAGTTCTTTTTTTTTTTTAAAAAGCTATCTTTTGCAACTAGTTCCCTGAGCGAATCCGTTTTCTCAGTACCGTGCAATTAGAACAAATATGTGTATATTCCCTCCTCAGCCTTATACCCTTTCCTACTCGCCTCCCACACACCGGCACCCGACGTGCGAATTCACCTGCTCTTCCTCCATTTGGGTCTTTGCTTAAACATGCTGTGCCCTCCATTGGAATGCCCTTTCCCTCTTCACCTTCTGTGGAACCTCACTTCCGGGCGGCCATCCTGACTCCTCCAGGGCGAGGTAGGAGGCTGCACGTTCCCGTCTCCGTGTTCCCGCAGAAATGCTCTCCCAGCACCTCCCTCGTCGCGGCAGATTTTTTGTTTACACGTCTGAGCTCCTACTGGCGAAGAGCGGTAGTTTATTTATATTTGTTTGCCTGGTGGCCACCCGCTGCTGGCTCATAATAGGGACTTAGTGAATGTGTGTTGAACGAATGAATGGACAGATGAGCAATTTAAATAAGAAGTCAGATTTAGTCCTTTCGGGAGGTAAGCGTCTACCTCTCTGAAGCGTCTATGCTTCATAAGTCATGCCTCCTAAGCGTCAGGTACAGCTTTAACTATTTCTACGAATTGCCTCATTGAATCCTCCGGAACCAGCTCCATGAGGTAGGCGGAATAATTATGTTAATTTTTCAGATGAGGAAACAGAGGCGCGATGAGGTGATGTAACATGGCTAAGTTCCCACAGCCAGTGAAAGGCAAAGCTACGCCTGGATCCCCTGAACCTGTATCCCCCCCAGGATTCTTTCTCCCTACTCTTTACACCGAGAAAGTTGACGCATTTGGACATATTGATGCAAATCAATGACGACTATCCTCTAAAATAGACGCATTTGGGAACCGAGGAGGCCATTTTCCTCTATACTGGATCATCCCAGGGTGCGGCAAATTTTCAATACTGATTCCATGCTGTCTCCCGCCCTTGTCCTGTCATTGTGCTGCCATGAAGGCTTGCTTCTCGGCGTGCCTCTCTTTGGAAAGGCGAGGGGGAGAAAAGGAAGAGACATGAGCTCTGAGGCCAGAACCCTGAATGTGAAGACAGACTTGATCACTTACTGGCTGACCTTCTCTGAACCTGTTTCATCATCCTTAAAATTGAGTCCGTAACCAGTATCGCGTTGGTTGCTACTGGTGTTTGTTAAGACTAAAATAAATATGTAGTGTGTTCGCTGGCTTTCTTCGCGTGCTAATTCCTTGATTCTAACGTGCTGTAGGGTTTGAAAACTAAGCTTGTTAGAATCGGGCCTTAAAACAGCACGAATGAGGTCCCGATGCGGCGTTCTCCGAATAAAAAGCGCATTCGGCTTTAGGACGCGTCTTTGCCTAACGGTTACTTTGGCGGCACTGGCGTCTTCTTCACTTTCCTCCTCTTCCTGTCCACCTTCCCCAGGGACCAGGCTGGGCTCCGGATAAGTGAGGGCTCTTGGCAGCCATCAGGCTTACGTGGCTCACCGCTTGGTGGCAGCAGACCACACCTCCTTCGGCCCTCCTCTTTTATGTAAGGGGAGCTCTTCTTAGGGGCCAGTCTCCACTTCTCAATCTCCTGCATTGCTTTTGCCGTGAATGCGCGGTTACACTTTTTAGGTAGTAGCAAATATTGTTTGTGCGTGTTTCTGTGCCCTCGTTTAGGACGACGAGGAGCTCGGCCAAAGCCAAACTAAGCACATTTCATCAGACCATTTTCACTGGGAGGTTTTCCTTACACAAAATTATCTGCAATTAAAAACGTAGAGAAATTTTCTCAGTGTGACACAGCCTTTTAAAAGATAGGGACAAAACCCTTATGGAAAAAAGCAATTTGTAATGCCAGTAATTTTCTACCTCTGTCCTGCTATTATTAAGGAGAGCGGTTTTAAAAGGAACTCTTTGCTCCCGTCTCTCCGCTCAGGCTGCGGGCTCACATAATGGCCTGTGTCTAACTTCGGTCCATTGCCATGGGAGTAATTACACCACACACTCAAAAGGGCGATTTGCTACAGAATCAAAGAAGCAGCAGTTGGGTTCAAAATGAAAAACAATCTCTATACACGTGAGGGGAAGGAGCGTGATGAGGTAGAGAGCATCCAGGGAGCACTGCTTTATGTGGGAGAGTGCCGTGAACAAAAGTTTTGACATAGGACATCAGAATAAGACAAGAGCATACGTGAAATCCATGAAATCCTTTTCCCGACGCCCCCTCTCCTTCTCCCACATTTTTCTATCACAGCACGTGGTTGGATGGTCCCAAATAAATAGCTCTTTACAGCTGTTGGGATATTTCCTGTACCAAGCATTCCATGCTTCGTAAACTCTTGGGAAAGAATCACAGACTCCACGGTTGTGCGTGTGACCTGAGAGTTCATCTTGTCCCATTCCTCCGTCATCACGAAGGTCCAAAACGAAACTTTCCCAAGGAGATCAAAATCTACACTGGAAATACCATGAAATTATTTTCCTGAGGCCAAGGACCAAGGACAGGGCCAAGGACAAAGGACAAGGCCCAAGTTCCCTTAGTTCCCTTAGTGTAAAGGGTCATAGTTCTCGTCAAGGAAGGGACGTGGGACCCAGAGGTGGCAGACCCTGGTGAAAAGTCTGGGGTCTGGACTTACCAATTCCACGAGCTGGACAAGTCACGTGATGCCTCTATGCTTGGGTTGCTTCAAAGACAGAGAACATAATCTATGTCCAGTGATCAAGTGACAAAATGGATGGGAGAGCGCTTTGTGAACCGGACAGTGTTTTTCAAATGTCACTTATTAGAGTTTTGCTCACTCTGTTTCTCCTTCAGTGAGTTAAGAATCCAATCCTCTAGCACTGAAATGCAAAAGAACTGACCTCTGCAGGGAAGGGGTACACTTCTAAGTACACGCACACACACCACCACGCTCAGCAGCCTGGAAGGAAGTGTGACCTGAGGACGAAGAGGGAACATAAAACCCATAAATAAGTGGCAACTTCCTGCTTCCTTCCAAGAAGTGGCTCTGTGTATTTGCCAGGGCCCAGCCTCGATCTAGGGCTATAGTTGTTGGGGGGGGAGGGGGGCAGTGACAGGGGACTTGGATTCGGCCACCGTCTTGCAGGGCAACTCTAGGTTATTTATTCACTTGTCTCGTTATTCATTCAAAATAAATAGTGACTAGAGATACAGGGTCTTGAGCCAGGCAGCCCGGGTTCAAATCTTGGTTCCGCCAACGACTTGAGAGGTTACTTTGGGATAAATACAAATACCAGCCAGTATTTATTGAGCGTTCAGGTACGCTAGCATTATTGTATGTGTATCAACTCAGGTGATCTTTGCAACAACACCATGAGGTTACCCTGTTATTATTCCTTATATTCCAGGTGATAAAACCAGGGCCAAGGTGCCCTTGGTCACTCAGCTGGCGAGTGGCAGGCTCACACGCTCATCAGTTATGCCTAACTCCCCTTAAAGAAATGTGTCCATGTATGTGGAGTGCTTAAAGTAGTATCTGCCACCCAGTAAAAGCACTCAATGATAGCTATTATTTATTGAGTATTTCCTATGTATTGTTTATACACCAGCCACCCTGCTAGATGCACGCAGGATACACAGTCTCCCCAGCCCCACCCTGTAAAGATCACAAATAATAATACCTGCTCTATTTACCGCCCCCCCCCACCGCGATTATTCTGAGGACCAAGTCATAAAGGCAGTGTATGAAGATGTAGGCGTGCTTCTGAAAGTGAAAAGCAGGTACATTTGGAAGGCACACTTAGCCTTAGTTTAGTTTAGCTGACTCTGACATAGCGTCCTCGTAAAAGGAAAAACTTAATCCAAGAGATGCATTATAATAATCTTCTTGTGGGAATAAACATCATCTGGTGCTATGGCAAGTGTCTAGAACTCCATTTGCCAAAATAACTGATGTGATTTTGTAGTTCCTAGAGTGTCACGTTGACTCCAGCCCTGTTGTCCTCACTCTGTGCTTGTTTATTTTCCTCCAGAGTAGGACACTTAAAGCCATCTGAAATGCCTGTTTTCTTTTCCGGGACTGGTTGGCCCTCTACCAGAATATCGGAGAACTGATCTTTCTAAACCCTCAGTCAACATACGCTTATTGAACGTGTACTCTTCGTAAAGCACGATACTAAGGACTCTATCTGTTAATGCTTTCCTCAATTTTGTCTATAGTTCTGGGTTAATCCTGTTGTAATTTTTGTATTACAAGGATCAGAGAAACCAACCGGAGAAACAAATGCAACAGGGGCTCATTTTCCTTCCGTGTCTCATGGCAGAAAATTGAGCCTAATGCAATTTGGGAAAATGTGAAAGAGCACCAGGCTTCTTTTTGCCCAAAAGGCAAATTTTTCTCAGGAAGATGGAATCACATACATGATGTTAATCTCATTTTAACAGAAATTTCTTGAACACCTACTCTGATCGAAGTTCCAGGATATAATACTTACCGGCTGTGTTACCTTGCACAAGTTACTTAACCTTTCTGGACCTCAGTATATTTATCTATAAAATGGGGGCGGGGGGAGGACTCCTCATGAAGCACTTGGAAAGTATTTATTCCTTCATTTAATCCTCTCAAAAATCCCGTGAAAGTAGATGTTGCTGATCCCTGTCACATGTGATAAAACCGAAGCTTAGCGTCCTGAACAAAGCAGAATGCCTAAGTTCTCACAGCTGGGGGACAGCAGTGAAAAGACTTAAATACACATTCTTTATTTCCAGATCCTGTGCTCTTTTCCCTGGACCAAAGGGCCGAGCCAAGGAAGGCTTGTCATCGGAGAATTCGAAAGCCTAAACAATCGGTGCCAGATTTTATTACTATTCAACTCAATTGTCCTTATCCCAGTTATTTGGACACTCTGGCCCCAGAATTTCTTGGTATCTGTGTTTGCAGTTCAGTACTCAGAGAACTTCTCATAAACAGTTTCAAAATACAAATGCTCTATTTCAAAGGTAAGCAAAGCCAAGTTGACTTTAAAGTCAGAGAGTTCCGTTCTCCCTGCTCCATGACCCGCTTTGCATGTTAGAGGTCAAGTTTTCCCAGTGATAAGGGGGACTTAACTAGGAAGTTCTCAAAGCAGGAAAGCTGAGCCTGAGTGCCCCAGAGGTCATCGGTGGGGAGACGGCCTTGAGGGGAGGGCTTTATCTATGTGGACTTGCTACCCGGAGTCGGGCAGGAGCAAATACGTGCTATTGCTGCCAAAGGTTACGGTGCCTAGAGGAGCAGCTGACATCATCGGGAGCGCCTCTGATGATGGCACACGCAGTGAAGTAATGATACCGATGTCTAGGTAGTGAGTGACATGGAGACACTCCCTTTGGGAAGTGTGTGGGTTTTAGTGCCTTAAGGTTCAGGATATAGTCTTCTGCGGCTACAATATTCTCTCCATCTCCTTCTCCTTCCCCCCTTCCTCCTCTTCCTCCATATTACCCATTCTCTCATTGAACAGTAATCAGCCCACTTAATTCAATGCACTGAACTTATAAAGCCCATTCTGTCCTATGGTGTCATGTTTTTTTATTTCACTAGAACCTTGCAAGACGGGCCTCACACCAAGCCCTACTGGGTTCCACTCAAGGTGATGTGCATATATTTTTCTACCCCTGCTTACTATACTCACTCTTAGAAATGGAATTCTTCGGTCCTGTTCTTTGTGCCTGTCCCAGCGAGAGGCTCCAGGTAGGTAAGTGCATTGGAAGGGCCTCAGGAGACGAATCTGCGATCGATACCTAATGAAGTTAGAATAAATCATCATATTCAATGGCAAGAGGCATTTGTTAGAGTCCCTAAAAGAAAATTATCCCAACACAGTAAATCAGGGCACTCGTGTTTGTTTTATTTTTAAAAACCATGAAGCGTCCACCCCACCCTCACCCCCACTCCCCAGCAGAATGAAACAGGAAACATAGCAAAATGATGGTTCTCGCTCCAGTCACTTTCCAGTCTTCCTTCTAGGGCCCCTCCTGAGAGGAAGGAGACCAGTCTGGAGTCAGAAGTACAGGGTCTGCTCCTAAGCCCAGCTCCTCCCGAGCCCAGCCAGGCACTCCCGGACCCCTCTCCCGCCCTCAGGAAGAAAGTGTCAGCCTGTCCCCGGGGCTGCTGGCCTCCCCTCTGAAGAGGAAGGACACTTCATTGTCCACATGCTCGTGTTATGTTAACAGGTTTCCCAGAAGCTAAGGTGAAGGTCTGGGTCTGGAGGCCCAGCCCACCTCCTTCTGTGCTCAGAGACGACAGGCCATAATTCCCTGTATGACAGTGTGGTGTAAACTTGGCGGCCATTACCGTATCCGCCCTCTGCCTCCTTGGCTAAATGACTGCAATTCTTAGAGCCTTACCTGAGAGACTTCTTTGCTAATCTCCGTGGCTCACCTCTGAGTACCCCCCAGGGAATTTTCTCTTCTGTGCTGATGCAGGTCAGGTTTGCAGAACCCAAATTCAGCGAAGGATTAAGTAATTTTCCACATTGGCTGCCTTTTGTGCTTAAATTCAGCCCAAAATTGCTTAATTCTCTGCTCTACTCTGACCACATAGATTTTAGCCTAAAATTCCTGAAATTATAAAAGAATCCCCAGGATCCCTTAACTTCATTCCATCCACCCTCAGCGTTAGTGCAGTGCTGTATCTGCAACTAGAAAGAGAAAAGGATCCGCTTATATAACTGGGGGGGGAGAGAGAGAGAGAAGCTTTCATGACTGCAGCAAAGTATAAACTGTATTATGCCATCACTGGATTTAGTATGCGAAGCTAGTGTCATTTTATAAAAAGAGCTCAGAACTGACAGACAGGAAGCCTGGATTCTAGTGTTGTTCCTGCCACTTGAAAAGTGAAGGATTCTTAGCCTTTTCTTTCTTTCTTTTTTTTTTTTTTTTCCCTTCGTGGATCCCTTTGAAGACCTGCTCAGTGCTTTGGAACCTTAACCATGTACGTACGGAATTTGAGGGAACAGATAACAGAGCCTGCCTCTCAGGGTAATACATCCTCCCCAGTCTATTTCTGCAGACTTTTCCGGCACTCTCACCCACAGAGTCCGCTGATCCTGCCTGAGGACGGAAACAATCTAGCAGGTTATATTTTTAATGTTCAGAATGCTAATTGTTCCATGCAGCCTGGAGAGTGAAAACAGAAGAGCGCTGAGAAGTTTCAAGAAGTGGTAGGGTAGCTCTGTCTTGTCCTCGGTTTTCATAAAATGCTAAAATTATCCCTAGCTCTTCAGAGCGTTGTTCACGGTTCCATATGGTTTATATCGTAGCAATCTAGCAATTCATCAATCTGTTTACATACTGATGTTATACTTAGATTGATATTTAACTCTCCTCAAAATCGCTGCCTGGTGAAAGATTTATAAATGACTGCTTTGCAGTAATAGAATAGATATGCACTAAATGGAAAATAGTAATCATTTGGTTGCAAATCATGGTCTTTTTTTATTTACACATACGTAACCGCACATTTATACACACGCGCGGAGAGCTGGCTATGTCAGAGCCCCCGACATTGTAAGTGTGCCAAATACTGAATGTCGATTTGTGATGCAGCAGCTAAATTTCTGGATATAAATAGCCTCAGATAAAAAATGCATCTAAAGTAAATATAGAGCTACTGGCACGCACATAAAAAGTGTGCAGTTAACTTAACCACTCCCTTTTTCAACTTGTTTTTATTTCATGGTATATGTCACAGTGGTATTTAAAATCTGTCTGGAGACCGCAACAGTGCATGAAATAAATAGCCTTTTTTCCCCCTACTTCTGGAGTATCATAGACTCTTACGGTTGGAAAGGATGTAAAGGCTGTTCACCCTGGCCTCTAACCCAATACAGGCAATGCCTCTTTTATAACCTTGACAGATGGTTATATAAGCCTCTGCTTGAATACTCCTAGTGATGGAGAGCTCACTTCTGCATAGATTAAAATATCAGGAAGATCTTCTTTATATCAAGGCAGAGTAGGTTCCAGGTAATTTCCATGGCAGATCTAACACCAAATGTGTCTTCCTTCCTCCTCAAACTGGCTCATTCTTTGATGTTTCCCATTCTAATTAATAGAACCACTGATCAACCGCTTAGAAACTAGGCCCCATACACCCCCCTTTCTTCCCATTCAGTTGGCTACCAAACCCAAATGAATCTGTCTTTGTAAAATAGCCTCTTGGGTCTGCTGCCTTCCCTCCATCCTGAGGATTTTATCACCCGTTCTTGGATTACTGCAGTAGCCAATAACGGATTTCCCTGCCTTTAATCTCACATTTATGGTCATCATCAAAATGGAATCAAGACTTCCCTCTGTAAAACCCTACAGTCAAGCCCTATAACAACACTAGAGGGGAGCAGGCTCTGGCTTTGCTCCCCAGTTGCATGCATGCATGTATCTGTGTGCATGTGTTTATGTATGTATGTATGTGCGTGCACATGTATGCGTATATGTGTATGTATGCACACGTGTGTGTCTGTATGTCTTCATCTCCACTTAACCCACCCGCTCCAAGTCTCAGACCTTTGGAACCACTCACGGTGCTAAATTCGTTCCTATTCTCTCAGCTATGATGCTCCGAAAAAGTTAGCTCCTCTCACTATTATTGCCATTGTTATTAGTATTTTTCATATTGTTAAGGCCTCAGTGCTAGTGAGTGGTACTGACAGAACTCAGGGCTCAGACGGTGGGGTGCCTCCCAACGTGGACACTAACGAACCCCAAACCAGCAGTTCCGTAAATCAGCCGTCGACAGATCTAACTCTTCAAATTGTTTGTAGGCTGTGTCTGAAGTTCTGTTCACAAGTTAGTTGTTCAGAACTCCAAACACACTTCCTCACTGAAATAACGTTTCAGAGAGGGCTGGCCCACACGGGTAAGCTGAGATTCCCCACACGCGTAATCAAAAGGCGGAACACGAGACTGTCGTACTTGCGTAACGCCATATATTAGGTAGGCAAAACTCTTATTTTTTTACTTAACTAAAACATTTGTTTATTTACATCTTAGTTTAGCTATTTCAGCTGTCTCTTCTTTCGCCTTTGCTGCTCGTGAAAAAAATTGTCCGGAGACGATTGGAGCACTACCAGCATTGAAACTCATTCACACTGAAGGCTACGTGAGAGAGGCATGATTGTTCTCTAAGTGCAGTCATCTTTGGGAGCTCCCGACTCATCCAAGGGCTTGACAGAAGCAAGCGCACAGTAAATGTCTCCTGAGTGGATACAAATACTTAATGGTAAGGGGTCAGAGGACACAGGAGCCCCAGGGTGAAAAAGTAAGATGGCAGGAGAGATTTGATGAGACTCCAGGGTTAGCTGAACTTTCTTACTGGTATGGCTGGTTCTCCTCCCTAACTCCTATTTTTGTGATGGGTACAGGGAGAAATCAGGTAGAATTGATGCTATGCCTGAAACTCTCAGTGGGGGTTGATAATTACCCTGGTGTCGTGTGCACAGTAGAGATTCCAATATAACTATTTCAACTAAGAACCACGGTTTCCCCCCTACATTAGCCAAAAAGAGAGTTTATTTAACCCGAACGACCCTGGAGAGTTTGTTAGTAAACAATCTGCCAACAGGCGCTTTATTCTTCTCTACATATTAAAGAACAGTTACCAGTGATTTGAAAAAGAATTCACCCAGTACATGAAGGTGACCTATGCCGGGAATTGCCAAAACCCGTGGAAATATTACTTTAATCGCCTAGACAACCTTGGACCCACTAAATTGATGGTTGCCATCATGTACTTATATTCTTCCCCTGGGGCTCAGAAAAATAATGTTAGTTTTCATTTCTATTCTACAAGTGTCCTCGGTGGAAATAATAACAGCCTCTTGCTACAACTAGTCCCTGTTTAACTGGCAGGTCTGGGCCTGACTGAATGTTGAAGGAAATATACTCTCTCCTCTCCCCAGGGGTCTCCCAAATCTCTCAGTCTCTGATTGTTCATCTGGAATGAAACTTACATACATCTCTTAAAAGCAAAGGTCTAATGAAAATGTATGTACATATGAAACACCTTACAAAAGTGCTTACAGCATTATTTATAATCACCAAGAAATGGAAACATCTCCCTGTCCTTCAACTGTTGAACGGATACAGTGCATGCGTTGGACTGCTTATTACTATTAAGCAATAAAAAGGAACAAACTATGAATACACACAGCAACATGGATGAATCTCAAATGCATTATGCTAAGTGAAAGCAGCCAGACCCCAAAACCACATACTCTATGACTGCATTCGTAAGACATTCTGGAAAAGGCAAAACTATGGAGACAGAAAACCAATCAATGGTTGCCAGGACCTGGAGTAAGAAGAGGTTGACCTCGAAAAGGGGCATTTTGGGAGATGATGGAATCGATCTAGATAAGGATCACAGTGGTGGTCACACAGACCATGTGTTTTCAAAACTCATAAAACTGTACAATAAAAAGAGCGAATTTTATAGTATGCAAATTATGCCTCAATAAACTTGACCAAAAACACTTTTAATATAAAATGTCTTCTAAAAAGAAAAAAAAAATGGTAGTGCGATTATACTACTCTAACCCAGGTAGATGTTTTTTGATTGAGAATGGTTAAAATGATAGCTAACTAAGGTCAGCATTGAGCAATATTCACCCAGCAGGGCAAGCTGATGGCTGTTTTTCTGGAAGACCAGAGAGGGCCCTTGTGGGAACAGAATCTCAAATTTGTTGACTTCTAGAGCTTGTGGACAGTGTAGATTGGGATGGCAAAGGGATGGCTAGAGTAAAAGCCCAGCTTGGGGCCTGTGGGTGCATGGCTGTCCGTGGTCCTTCTCCAGAGCAAAGGCCAAACGCCTGAATGATCAATGGGCCAAAAAATAATGCAGTGCACGTGTTATTTCCAAGTACTTCCAAACTGCGTCTCATTGAATCCTGCAAGAAGTCTGCAGAACGAGGGTTATCATCCCTGTTGTATAAGTGAATAAGCTGAGGCTGGAACTCATGACCTGGCCAGATCACAGCAAGGTTGCGGACTGCAGGGCTGGGCCCTGGGGCTTTTGATTTCATGCTTTCTTTCTTTTGTGGTTGGTCGGTGACTGTTGTTATTAATGGTGGTGGTTTGAGTGGTTAAACTCTTCATCTTTGAGGTGAGCCCCTCATCAAAATAAGAAGACCGACTGGTGAAGACAGATAGAAGCTGTTCTTTCACTGCAAAGATAGAAATTAGGGTAACTGTCCGAAAAAAGAGACAAAGTACATGTCAGGATTTTGTCCAGAATAGTCAGACTACACTGCATGAAACCAAGCATCTGATTTATAATTGTGTAGTTCAGGGCGGCGCTCGGGTGTTTTGAAAACACCCGGATACTGGAGTTTTGAGATGAACCGTCTGACATTTTCCATATGGACGAGATGTCTGGGAGCATTTGTCTTATCCTAAGGGACCCGGCGGAGGCACAGGGCAGTTGGGTGTCTGGATGAGCATTTCAGTGTCTCACAGGGCTCTGTTGCATTCTCTGAAATCACAAGCCTCCACATAAAAGAATGAGAAATAAACCACACCTTTGACACATCTTCCTGGTAACATAGATCCCACTGCTACATTGCACAAGAAACACGGATCGTATGATGTTTTTGGTTGGCATAGGAACAGCCTTGGAAATTTTCAAACCAGAAGGGTCGGAATGTTAGGAAGTTTGTAGCAGGGGAAAATTCGTGCAGTGGCAGCTGATAAGCTAAATATCCTGACTAGACTCTCTCCTCTCTTTCTGGCACACGGCCTAACTGAAAAACAGTCCTGTGTGATTCCAGAACAGTCGCACTAAGCGGATGGCACCCTCACACGGCACCCCTGCTTACAGACTGTCTGAGGTTCTGCCGTGCCCGTATAGGAAACTGAGGCCCAGAAACATTGAACACGGGGTTAGTGTGAGAGGAAACTAGGGACGGGATGTGACGAGTGCTGTGTGGGCACTCTTACACATCACACTGAATCCCCCTCCCAGGCAGGGTATGTGTCAGAAAGAAGAAAGATTCCACAGGAGGTTTAAATCCACCCTGTTGCTACCCTCTGGTCCAGAGCTTGGAATTTTTCTCCTCTCTTTGCTTTCCATTTCTCAATTTCGCTCATCACCTTCTGGCTGCAAGCCCATACCTTCCGAATAAAGCGGAGAACATTGCAGAGGTCTCTCTTCTTTTGCTCCTCTTGTTTTTACCTTGTTCATCCCATGGAGGGAAGAGCGAGGTGGGAGAGAGAGGGAGATGGAGGGGCACTCCCGAGGCGGCACGAGGGAGGAAAAGCTGAAGTCCCCAAGCACGAGTGCCTTAGAGGACTCCGAACTTATTAATAATGATTAATGATTACCCATCTCCATGCCACCTGCAACCAAACTTGAACAGTTCTCATGCACCTTGCGTGGAGCAAATCTAGCCGGTGGAAATCTGGATTTTCACAGAAGCGGGACTATGAATTAATATTCCATTAGCAAAGACGAGACTTTGAAAGTATTCATGAAAACCTCTCTCAAATGGCCAGTTTTTGGAGTGCATTTTAAATATGACTAGACTTCTAAAAATGTGATTTTCACATAGCTCTTTGGGACCACTACTGGGGTGAAGTGAGTCCCACCTGCAATAAAGTCCAAGTTTCCAGAGGAGAACATTCTCCATTTCTTTCACCATTTGCCTTATACTCTGGTGAGATGAAGGCAGAAAAAGTGAAGGTCAGCATTAGGCTGGGCTGAGCACAGACCTCTGTCCCAGGCCCCAACAGTACCATTTTGAACATTATTCCTAGCCAGGTTTCCAGGTTGATAATAAATGCTTCTCCGGGCCAGAGTCAGCCCGTCTGTCCCACAGCAGAGCAGAAGGCAGCTTTCCAACTTACACGGGAAAGGGGAAGGGAGAAATATGGTGGCAAGAGGGATGAGCTTCCCGATCGTTTCACTTTCCATAGCTCTGGGTTTTATGGGACCACTGGGAACGAAGCAAGCGTATGAACTATGAGTGAAATAAAGCGAACCAATTGCCTTTTCAACCTCATGGTTTTAATCCCGTCTCTTGGTCAATTTAACCTTTGAGGATGTCTGTGCCCAGACTGTATGTTACAAGGGAGGAACATAAAACATCTCTGGACTTGGCCCCAATCCTGTTTACCGTATTAAAATAAATACCATAAATTCTGTAGAAACGATCAGCAGGAGTCGTGTTTAGAACCCCCGAAACGGCTTCAAGTATAACGGCCAGTGTTCAATCACCAAATGTTTATTGAGCACATACTGGATGCCAAGCACTGCATGAGGTAGCAAGGCGCCCACTAGCAATATATCCTGTATCCTGGCCTCCGAGTCTTGCAGTCAAAGGTAAAGACAAATACACACGCAAACAACCCCAAGGCTACATAAGAAGAGCTAAAACAGGGGCACCAAATAATTGCAAAACAGTCCGGGAGGTGGGGAGGGGCCGGGCTAGGGAAGGATACTCCCAGAAAACGGTGCTTCGGTGCAGCCTCGCAAGATGAGCGGAAAATGACAGAATCAGGAGACCCCTCCTTCAAGGCAGTTTTGCTCCTGGGGAATTCTCAACTCGGAGAGCACTGATTTTTCCATCAAGAGAGCCGCCGATTTAATTTTTCCATGAAAATATATACATGCACATACATACCCTTGTCCTTGGTCTTGTCAGGTTGCGAGCAATTATTTTTTTGTTCTATCTGCCCAGATCATCGATGCATTTAGATCTAAATTCCAAAGGTGAACAGAGAGCAAATGTACCTCAGTTCTGTGATTTCAAGCACTCTAGGGAAAGATCTAGGGTAGTAAGTGAATAACAGTTAACAATATTTTCCCATCTGATTGGCAGATCGTATGGTGTTTGCTTTTTAGAATTCATTTAGCTTTCTAGTAAGGTTATCTTGCACACTTTCCAGGGTCCCCTGATATAAATAGACTAAGCCGTAAGGAGGAAATCAAAACAAGTGTGCATTTGTCTGGAACATGGCGACAACTGTGTGGAGAGGAGGAAGACAAAGAAATATAAGAAAACAGCAAGTAACAGAAAGCTGTAGGACACAGCTGGTCACAGCAACCTCTTCACCAGATCAACTGGCTGGTCATAAAAGGCTAGAAATTCAGATCGAGGAAATAAAAAAAGAAAACCTCCTCACCATTAATCAATAATGAAAAATGGGCCCAGTCCCAATGTTGCCTAGGGCAAGTATTTGCCAATGGCAAGTTGGGGACCGTGAGTGAATATTTATCAATCTAAATACCTTAGTTCCCTCCTTTCTCTTGGCAGGGTCTGGCAAAAATGCTCATAGTCTGACAATAGTTACCTTGGCTTTTTGCGGGGTTTTTTGTTTTGTGTTTTTGTAAATCTGAATTAACAATATGCCCTTCTTGATGTAGATTCTGCTTAACCAAAAGGGAGGGAGGGTGATCAGGGCCCCCATTTGCCCATAACCCTAAGTTTTAGCACTGGGAAAGCTCAGGGCTGGACAGACCGAGAGGGCTGGTCACCCTAAGGGAAAATGAATTCCCAAATACAAGTAGCCATATTCCAACTAAAGGATTTCGGGGGACAGGAGGGGCTATTTGTCTATAGGGCAAAGCACCGTATCTGCCCAACCGCTGTTCGGTGCTTTGTATCTTCTTCCTTTACACATCACATGTGAGCGTGTGATGGGAAGGTGAAAAAGGAGAATTCCCTTCTTTTCCCGCTTGAGGTGTCAGGGTCAGTGCCTCTTTGCCATGGTCAACTCAGTTACCAGCAGCCAGACGCAGCTAATCAAGTGTTCAGTAAATGGCAATCTCATTGCCCTGTAGACAAGGAGATTGCCATTTCCAAGAGGCTTTAAGAAAGTTCCCTCAGTCTGGGGGGGGGGGGTCCGGGGGGGGGGCGGTGAGCATCACCTGGGAACTTGTTAGGCATGCAAAGCCTCAGACCTCACCCACAGCAGACTCAATCAGAACTGCGGGAGGGCCCGGCCAAGGAGGGTTTTAAGAAGTCCTTCAGGCGATTCCGACGCGGTCTCAAGTTTGAGAACCATCGCTCTGGAGACTGATCTCAAAAAGGTCAGCTTCGATGCGTGTACTCGATATACCCATCACAGGAGAAAAGAATAACGTGCGAGTATAGGACGTGTGTTTAAAGAATTTTTACTGCAATTAGAAAAGGAGACGCTAAACATAATTTTCTTTCCCGACTCATTTAAATCCCCATGAGGTAGCCTGTTTTACCATTAGGTTGAACGCAGGTCCAGATTAACTGTTTTCTCATTCCCGAAATCGCCAAAAAAAAAAGAAAAAAAAAAAAAAAAAGCCCAGGGGGACAACTACGACCTGAATTTGGGAAAGACAATAAAACAATTACCATTTCACGTGGAAAGGCTGCCTAGCAAATATTGATCCATGGGCCAACCATGCACCGGGATGGAAGTTAAGTCATCCTTCAGGATAAAAGCATTAACAGATTCAGAAAGAGTGTGATCAGATGTCACCTTCTTCCTCCTCTTTGTTCCCACACCCTGTCCTCACCACACCCACCCTTCCTTCCCCCTAGAAACAGAAGTCTGGTCCCAGAGAGGCACAGGTGTCCCTCCAATGCCGACCCGGTTAGATCAGGAACGCTCCGCGAGGCCGGCTGGTCTCTGCCCTCCAGGATATACCCCGTTCAGGGTTGCCCAGCAGCCTGACTTTCTGGCCTTTAGAAATGGTGATGGATTCATTTAGAATCAGGGGCTACCGAGCTAGGAGCTCAGGTGCTGCAGAAATGGCAGGTGGTTGGAGCTGACTTGACAGCAATTAAATGTACAAATCTTTGATTAGGCTCCCGGGAATGGAGTCATTAGCAACCCAGAACGGACCAGCTTGCTTTCCACCGCCTCATTAGCTGCTACACCGATGTTACTTTCAAAAGCCGAAGGGAGGGGGAAAGAAACCTCTCCAACACAGAAGTAGGAAAGTTGAGTGACAAAGGTGGGGAGGGAGGGAGAAGAAGCCAGGGTAAGCGTTTCTAGTCGAACAAACAGGTCCCCTGCCTTTTTCTGTGGGGTGGCTGACATGAGAGTGCTTGTCTGCCGGACTGTGAAATAGCCCCATGCCTGCCTGATTAATCTGCCCCGAAGGGTTGTTTTTTCTCTTTTAGTCCACTTTTTCAAAATCCCCAGTTGATTCACTCCTCGTAGCCAAAGCCCCAGGGCGGTGGGAGCCTTCCTCTGGGATGCAGAGTCAGATTGACCAGATTTTGTGGAGAGCTTCTGCAGGGTTCTGTGCACCTTCCCTCGTGGCAGGGCTGGGGCCCACATCCACCCTTTGGGGGCCACAGAACCTCAGTGTCAAAATTCTCCCCTCGTGTGGTCCCGGACCCTCCGTGATCCGGGTTGAGATCTACGTTGTAGGCATCCCCCACATTGTTAGTGAGCCAGAGTCTGGCTAACACCATCCATGCAAGTTAAGTAATCTTCCTGACCGGAAAGGGAAATGTTCTCACAACCTTAATGTAAGATCCTGTGTGACCGTTTATTTGATGGGAGCCTAATTCATTGTATAATTTATTATTTTTATTGCTCTCAATCTGGCAGTCCCTGGATTAATAGTTACAAAGCATGCTCCACGGACATTTATTGGTCACCTATTATAAACCCCATATTAATTGCTGTGGGAAACCTCTGGGTGAAAAGACATTCTATCTTTGACTTTGGGATCTATTAGGAAGAAACATCATATACACCTTTTCTTATTTATTCATTCATTCAGCAAACACCTGCTGTGTGCCTGTGTACTGTAATCATTGTTCTTGTCAATAAAAATACAAAGGACAATGAAGTACAGTAATTATAATTGCTCACTGTCTGATAAGCATTTTACATGTTAAAACTCATTTAATCCTTGCAGCAACTCTATGAGGTAGCTACTATTATTTTTTTCATTTTTAGAGATCGGAAAACTAAGGCACAGAGAAGTTAAGTCATTTGCCTAAAGTCACATTGCTAGCAGTGCTAGAATTTAAACCCAGACAGTCTGGCAGCTTAACCACTATGCTATGCTCCTTCAAGTTGCTTACAGCTTAAAAAAGAAGATAAATATCAAAACCAACCATCTCAACATAATGTGATAAGCGCATCTGTGCGGAGCATGTAAAAAGTACATGGTAGGCAGAGAAGGGAATTAAGTGTGTGGAAAAGAATTCACACTGGAAGTCATGTTTGATCTGGGGTTTGAATTAAGAAGAAGAAAGCCAGGGCTTTCAAGAAGTTAAAATCTAATATGTTACTTCAGTAAATGTCTGACACCATTATGACATAGTTGTTGAAACAAAGGTATCACATATATTGGGAACCTTGGAAAGGAAGAGATCACATCCGAATGCATTAGCAAGAATGATTATTTTTAATTTTTTTAAATGTTTATATTAGAGAGAGAGAGAGAGAGAGAGAGAGAGAGCACGATTGGGGGAGGGGCAGAGAGAGAGGGAGACACAGAATCCGAAGCAGGCTCCAGGCTCTGAGCTGTCAGCACAGAGCCCAACGCGAGGCTCAGACTCATGAACCGTGAGATCATGATCTGAGCTGAAGTCGGACGCTCAACCGACCGAGCCATTCAGGTGCCCTGGCAAGAATGATTTTTTTAAGGAGACGGTGTTTAAGCGAAGCCTTTAAAAAGCGGTTAAATTTTAGGACAGAGCCTTGTGAAGAGCAGAAGAGTCAGGAGAAGAGGAAGGCAAGGACAGGATCGGAGGCGGAAGGAGAACGAAGAAATATATTTCCAAGGAGGTGAAGTGAGGAGATAGCATTGGAAGAACAACTTGTCTAAGCATCAATGAGAGCTTTTAATTCCAGAAGTCTATGGAAGTTTTAGGAGGGAAGGGAGTGAGATAAAAGTGACTTAGAAATACAAGGAAAGAAATGAAATACAATTAAATTGATATAATAAAAAAGTATATTTTCAAGCTAAGAAATGTAAGGGATTGTTCTTATTCAGAATAACAACCTACTACTAAGAGTCTTTGAGAGGCTCAGATATGGTAACAAGAATGATTCCACTGTAGGGAGCCTGGGTGGCTCAGTCGGTTGAGCGTCCGACTTCAGATCGGGTCATGATCTCACAGTCCGTGAGTTCGAGCCCCACGTCAGGCTCTGTGCTGACAGCTCAGAGCCTGGAGCCTGTTTCAGGTTCTGTGTCTCCCTCTCTCTCTGCCCCTCCCCTGTTCATGCTCTGTCTCTCTCTGTCTCAAAAATAAATAAACGTTAAAAAAAAATTTTTTTTTAAAAAGAGTGATTCCATTGTAAACCATTATGTGCTGTACCAATTGTCATTCCTACTTTTAACAGTGTATTTCTATGGTCTTTAATTCAATTCTCTACTGTCCAAAGTCAGAATGACACCCAAGCCATCTGCATGCTCTCCATGGCTAATGAATGGAAGAGACCGTGTCAGGAAACTTTTTATCTTAGAGCTGATGAGTATGAAGGGCCTTTCCAAATATCTGCCAGACGTGTCAGAATGCACGTGTTCCGAGCATCTTGGCCTCCCAAGGAGCCGGCCGTGACACATCCACAGTGGTGTCAGCTCTTTCTCGAGCCACTCTGCTGAGCGAGTGTTCTGGAACCAGGGAGAGGAAATCACTATTGCTCTTGCACTGCCACCGCCCCCAAGAACCAAAAGAAAGGTGGCTCTGAGGGGCACCTGGGTGGCGCAGTCGGTTAGGCGTCCGACCTCAGCCAGGTCACGATCTCGCGGTCCGTGAGTTCGAGCCCCGCGTCAGGCTCTGGGCTGATGGCTCGGAGCCTGGAGCCTGTTTCCGATTCTGTGTCTCCCTCTCTCTCTGCCCCCCCCCCGTTCATGCTCTGTCTCTCTCTGTCCCAAAAAAAAAAAAAAAAAAAAAAAAAGGTGGCTCTGATTAAATTAAGGTAGTGCCACAACCTCGTTTGCTATGTCCTTAATTTTCCCATCCAACCAATTGACTTCTATTAGACCACAGCCCAGCCTATTTGTTTTTTTACTCTCTTTACCTCTCGTGCCGTATTCTTATTTGGGAGGGGCGGGAGGAGGGATAGCTGGGTTCGTGTTCTACCACATGTTCCAAATGTTTGTTTAGGTGACTCCCTGGTCTTTCTTTTGTCACATCTATCTAGAGCTGGATGACCTCCCCTCAAGCAGGTCTGGGTAGATGCCCCCTACCTTGCGAAAAGTGCATAAAGACCATGATATCCCCCAGGTGGCTGAGGAAACTCTGATCTCCCTGGGAGATCATTCAATGGTTCTGGAGTTTCCAAAACTTGAAGCTGAAGCGTAACACCAGGACAAGGACAAGGAGACATCTGAAGTTAAATATATTGTTTTTCATGATTGTGAATTGGAACAAAAATGAAAACGGGATCTAATCTATCAAAGAATAATGATTATAAGATATGCATAATTGCTCCTGAGGTCACTTCTTTCCCTTGAGCTTCAACGGGAATAACAAGAAGACAGAAGAACTACTGTTAGCTTCCTGAGCCTGTTTTAAGCTTGTGGCTTGCAACTACCCTGTCACCAGGACCCCCAGTGGCCTTGCATCCCTGGACTTTCACTGTATCTAAGTGGCAAAACTCCAGCCTTGAGTCAATACTGCATTTCTCCTCCTAGACTCAGCTCATTAAAAGAGGGAAGAGAAACAGCACCCAGCAGTTCAGATGGGTACTGCTACAGAATCGTGGTCTCCCTCGACTGAGCTTCAGGACAGAGGGTCCGTCTTTTTCTTCTCCTTGCTCAGCATCCTTTTAGTGGAAATCCCACTTCTTTGCAACCCTCCAGCAAGGTTTCATCATCCTTATCACCCCCTGTTCCCCTCACTTCCAGTATATGGCCTCCACTTCTCCATCTTTTATTTTATTTTATTTTTTTTTAAATTTTTTTTTCAACGTTTTTTATTTATTTTTGGGACAGAGAGAGACAGAGCATGAACGGGGGAGGGGCAGAGAGAGAGGGAGACAGAATCGGAAACAGGCTCCAGGCTCCGAGCCATCAGCCCAGAGCCTGACGCGGGGCTCAAACTCACGGACCGCGAGATCGTGACCTGGCTGAAGTCGGACGCTTAACCGACTGCGCCACCTAGGCGCCCCTTCTCCATCTTTTAAAAACCTGAGACTGTTATGTGCAAAGTTGAAGCTTGCTACACACACACACACACACACACACACACACACACACACACACAACTTCATCCCCTCACCTTGCCTAGAGTCTCACAAAAGATGGACAAAATGGTGTTTTCGTTTGTCTGTTTCGTTCCTATTCCATTCTAGACCAACTTCATTCCTCTTGAGCTCTTGGTGTCACGTCCACCCATCTCCTTTTGGACTGTGATCCATCAAATATCTTGTTTTTCTCTTGCCTTTACAACTTCTTCTCTATAAATTCTTTTCTATGAGATGCAAACTTTCAATATCTCCCACCAGAAGGGGACAAAATGAAGCATCCTCTAACTCTGTTTTCCCTTCCTTCTTCTGGCTACTTCTCTTTCCTCTTTTCTCAACAAAATATCTCAAAGAGGCAACGTTCTGTCTCTTCTTCCTCATCTCACACCCCTTTCTCCCCTTCTTTCCCTCCTATTTACCCATCGGTCAGCCCTTCTCTGTCCTGCTTTGGTGGGCTTCCGTGTGGCTCTCAAGAGAGTCCATCTCTCCCTTCTTTCTCATGCTCTCTGCTCTCCTAATGTCCATCACACTGCCTCTAGTTTCTCTGGCAACCACTCTGATCAGTTCTTTCTTGGCTTTATAGGCTGCTCTTCCAATCATGCTCCTTAAATAGTGGTATTTCCCCGGATTTTGTCCTTGACCCTCTTCTTTTCTCATCCTGCATTGCTTTCCTGGGCAATCTCATCTGCTCTCATGGTTCTATAACCACTATTATATTGGCTGGCTACATGCAAATCTGTATTTCTAGCTGGGGCCTTCCCATAAGCTTCCCTGTTAAGTAAACAACAGTCTACTGGACCTCTCCAAGGTTATCTGCAGATTCCTCCCACTCAGCTCTTCTGAATGATCTTATCTTTGTTGTTCCTACACAAGCTTCTTTTTTATGGTCCCCCTCTCAGTGGATGAATCACTCTTCATCCAGTCTCCCGGTTGGAAGAACCGAGAACATCCTCAGCTCTTTCTTCTTTTTTTACCAACTCCCATCATGTTTACCACCTCAAGTTCTCAAATATGCCTCTTCCTTTGAATCCCTACTGTGATGCCCCTGGATTAGGTAAGTGCTTCTCATCTCTCACCTGAACTACTGTAATATCACTAACAGATCTTCCTGCCCCTGGTCTTGTCCTCCTCAAATCAGTTGATGACAGAGCGCCCTGAAGAATCCATCTAAATTGCAAACCTGCTCATGTTATTCCAAGCTGAAAACCCTCTAAAAAGTCCCATTGACCTGTAGAATAAAAAATCAATAGTAAGATTTTTTTTTTTTATCAACACCTATGTCTCTGGCCTCATTGCCTACCATGTCTTATGTTCCATTGCATTTCCAATAACATTGAACCACTGGTGGTCGCCATCGTCACGATCATTGTTGTTATTATTCAGTGAGTGTTTACCATGCCCTGGACACCATGCTGATCTCTTCATATGTGGTGTATCGTGTATTCCTCACAATAACCCTATCTGGTAGATACTATCCTTTTTCTCACTTATACACAAAGAAACTGAGTCAGAGAGAGGATACGTAACTTGCCAAAACTTGCAAAGCTTGCAGGGGACAGAGATAGAATTTCAACCCAGGTACTTGGACTCTAGAACTCACTCTTAATTTTGTCACCCATTTTGTGGCTTTGCTTATGTTCTCCCTTCTGCCTGGAATGCCCTCTCCTTCCCTTCTTTGCTCTTGCCTGCCATCTTCTGCTTACCTGCAAAGACTTGGCTTAGACCAGAGCAGCTCCAAATAACCTTCCCTGAACCCTGGGGCTGGTGCCTGAGGAGCCTGAGGTTCCAGGCTACGTGCTTCCTCCCACACCCCCTTCGTGCAACCAGCAATCCCTGCACTGAGACATTTTCCTGTAAGTATCTCTTAATCATGTGTCTCCAGTGCCTACCACGATGCTCGACATGTACAAATTGCTCGGTACCTTTGAAGGTGTAAGTGGTAAAAATAAAGTGACATATTCAAGTGGCAGGGAGATGATGACTAATCCATTTCAGAGATCTGTGATTGGAAGGATTCTTCTCTGCGGCCAAGGGCACTGCCGTCCTGAACCATTCACGATCCTGCACCATGACTACACCTTCCCTAACTGGCCTAAACCTCTGTCCTGCAGGTAACTGTTGGAAGACCAAGTCAAAAGCCAAGGATAAAAGCCCCATGGCCAGTGAAGAGGCTCAATGTATTTGCATACTTTACATAACGTGCCTCATTTGACACTATAGTACATTCCCTAGCCTTCATGCAGGCCCTTCGTGTTGCTCTCCCTCCATAGCTTTACATCCAGCCACTCGCCCCTTAGGACTCCCCTTGGCAACAGTCGCCCTGCTTCTGGCCTTTGGGCCTCCATGTTCTGGCTCCCGCCTGCAGGCCTTCCCTCTCCACCTTTGCAATTCCTGCCAATGCTTCCAAAGCAGCTCCGATGGCATTTCTTGTCTACAGCCTCCTCTGTCCCCGCCCCTAGCCTGACACGACCTTCCAATGGTTATTGCCTGCAGAAACCATTTGGAAAGTAATCACACACCAGTATTAATGCTCTCCTGTCATGCAACATCCTTCTTCATGGCCCAGACTGGTCTCTGAATCAGTTGTCTTATCATTCTTGTTTTTGTATATTTGTGTCTTCTTTCCCCCAGGGAAAGTGTAAGCCCTTTGAGAGCAGAAACATCTTTCATACATTTCTCCCATGGTGCTGAATAGATAAAGACTGGTGGTTTCTCTTCTCTTTAAATCCCTGATTTTTCCCAACCTTTTCATGACACTTGTCTCCCTCTCATTCCAGACTCAAAGAGGGGATTTCTTTCAATTTCTCATTTACCCTAGATCCAGACTGTCCCCGATCCACCTGATCCCTTCTCAGCGACATCTGACCCATCGACTTCTCTGTCTGCAGCTCTGTAGCCCTGGCCCAGCCCATCTGCACGATCCCGTGCTGCATAGAGGATCAAAGCGGAACCTTCAAACCCCTCCTCCTCTACCTTCTCCAGTTCTCCAAAATCACCTGGGCCGTGCTGCGTGGCCACTGGTTAAGCAAATCCCCAAATCTCACGTTCCTTGCCTACTTTTAATAGCACTGAAAGGGGAGGAGCTAACAGACGACACATTTACAGAACGCCTATGACTCTGAGATAGTCGGAAAACTCCCAGAACAATGTGAGATATAAATAGTAGCTGCCTTTACTAAAGCCCTCCTGCAATTTTGAATCTGGAGTCAAGTCGCATGGAACAATTTTGTTCCATGCACCTTTGCAAGAGTGTGATGAAACCAGCTTATTTGTGGCTTGATTTTCCATTCAGTATGCCACTCTGTTTCATGAGCCATATAACTTTGTGGAACAATGATGGCTAATGTACAGACTCAGGCAGGTGGCAGAAACCCGTGAGTCGGTAACAAAGGACTGTCACATGGGTGGGTCGCCAGCACAGAGGATCAGGGGGGGTGTGGGACTCAGATAGGAGGAAAGGGGAGAGGTCATGGATAAGGAGCTGATGACTGAGACCATAGCTGTTGAAAATACTCATTTGGAAATTCTGATTAGTGTGCGAAGTGGTCATTTTCTGGTCAAAATTTCGTATTATTTCATTACGGAAGAAAATCATAGGTACCACGGTCACTCCATTACCTCTGCTCCAGGTAACGGCCTCGCACAATGTTAAGCTGTGGTAGAGTAGAATAATAATTTTTCTGAGCGCTCACTGGGTGCCTGTGCTGTTTGTTTTCAGGGCTTTGTAATATAACTCATTTAAACCTCTCAACAACCCCCTGATATGGTCACCATTATCCTCTTCATACAAACGAGGACCTGAGTCTGAGAGGATTTGAGCGTCTAGCCCAAGGTCACACAAGTCACGGTGCCAGGATTTGGACTCTGGCAGCCGCTGCCGGCCGGCATGGCTTTTCTCTCCGGTATCTGACCACGTGTGTAGAGCTTTCCAGGTTCCGCGTACCGTTCTGAGAGCTTTATGCGTGCTAACTGGTAAGCCTCACAACGACCCTATGAAACGTGAACTATTTTTGTTCCCAAGACACAGAGGAGGAAACTGAGGCCCAGACAACTTCTGTGACCTGCCTGAGGCCACGTGGCTGGAGGTGGCTCAGATGGAAGGGCAGGCCCTGTGGTCCCGAGGCCACCCTCTCGAGCACTATGTTGTAGGACCCGACTCACCACTCACAAGCGGCAGAGGAAGGGCCACTGTGCTGAGCGGCCAGGAGATAATGGGTCTAAGGCCTCAGTACAGAGTCTGGCACAGGGGGGTGTCCCACCCTATAAACATGCCCCCATGCCTCTTTGAAGACTTCCGCCTCAAGTTGGCTCTCCCCCTCTTCATGGGTGTGAGGCATCTCGGGGCCCTTCCTCCGCTGCTGTCTTGGGGCAGACCAGGCCGGCACCCTAGCTTCCTGGGGCCGGGTTTTGTCTCCAGCACTACATGGAAGCTGAGCTAGGATCACATGGCTCCGGGGTGTGATTTTGTTCGAAAGGGACTCAGCAGAGCTGAGGTCCTGGGGTGTCTCCTGATGCCTTCATCTGCGGCCAGCCGTGCCCATTCTAGCACCTCTCCCATGCTGCTAAAATTGTCTGTGAATCCCTGTTTTTATCCTGGCACCTCTGATCTGCTCCCTTGTTGGCTTGCTTGCTCTCAGTTAATGACGTAGAATTGACTTGGCAACTTCACAAATAAGGAGAGTCTCAGTTCTGTTTGAAAACTGGGGTGTGGTAAGGTGGAGGGTAGACCGGGGCCGTGGATGCCCTGTTTCCACCGATTGTCTAGGGAAGCTTAGTGGAAAGAGGTAGTTGGGAGAAGGGTGAACAACGTTTGGCCTGAAATCTCAAAGTCCCGGGCCCCCTGCTCTTTCAGGACAAATGTCGCAGAATTACCAAATAATAATTCTAAATGGTTTGCATTTGGTAGAAGGAAACAAGAAGAGATTAGCATAGTCCTGTGATCAAAGGATGGGGAACATAGTGTTTTCAGATTATGCCGTGCCTCATAAATTTAGTGGGGGGAAGAACTGAGGAAGTCAAGTTCAGGACCGGAGGGGGCCTTTGGAGTTGGTCACCTGGGTCCTTGTCCCAGCTCCACCACTAACCAGCAGCCTGAGGCGTCAGATGAGAAACGCACATCTCTGCACTTAGCACCCAGCTCTGCCAAATGGGGCAGTGGTAACTCTGCCCTCCCCCCGGGGTGGCCAGAAGAATGACATGCATTATGATCTGTGAGGCACAAAGCACTGGGCCTCACGGTAAGCTGCCAGTAAGGACTGGTGACTGTGGTTACCTGTGAAGGACCTAGCTGGGGCCTGTCCTCCGGTGGGGAGTAGCAGAAAAGGAATTGCAGAAAGACTCTGGAGGGGATACAAGTTTTTTTCTTTTTAATTTTTTTCATGTTGACTTATTTTTGACAGAGAGAGAGAGAGAGAGAGCATGAGCAGGGGAGGGCAGAGAGAGAGGGAGACACAGAATCTGAAGTAGGTTCCAGGCCCTGAGCTGTCAGCACAGAGCCCGACGTGGGACTCAAACCCACAAACCGTGAGAGCATGACCTGAGCCGAAGTCAGACGCTTAACCGACTGAGCCACCCAGGTGCCCCTGGAGGGGATGCAAGCTTTGCTGGCTCTTGCCAAAGCCTCTCCCTGTGCTTTTCATATTGCCTGGCTATTCCCCTGATCTTCCCTGTTCACCTGCAGGAACAGTCTATGATTAGAGGGAGTTTGTCATATTATTCTTTACCTTTTATGGATGTTTGTTTCATAATAAAATGTCTTTAAAATACTAGCGTTTTGTCATGGGTTGTTTTTTTGTTTGAGATGTATTATCCTCTTCCTAGAAGGTGTTTTTTTTTGTTTTGTTTTGTTTTGTGTTGTGTGTTTTTTTTTTTTTTTTTTTTTTTTTAACTTACTTATTAAGATTAACAAACTAGAAGTCAAAGCAGAGCAACAGGATCAAGAAGAAAGTAGAGGGGGGCTTGGGTGGCTCTGTCGGTTAAGCATATGACTTCGGCTCAGGTCATGATCTCGCAGTTTGTGAGTTTGAGCCCCGTGTCGGGCTCTGTGCTGACAGCTCAGAGCCTGGAGCCTGCTTGGATTCTGTGTCTCCCTCTCTCTCTCTGCCTCTCCCCCGCTCACTCTCTGTCTCAAAAATAAATTAAAAAAAACATTTAAAAAAATTTTAAGAAGAAAGTAGAAACAGTTAACCCTGCCTTATGTAAAGTCTTTAGAGCAAGACCAGCCTGGTCCAAATCCCAGCTAGACCATCCACGGGTTTGATGTCTTTGGGCAATTTACTGGCTCTTATGTTACTTGTTTCTTCTCTTCATTAAGTGAGATGAGAGGTCCCTGGTGCAGGATTGCAATGAGGGTTTAAATGAGATAATACACATCGCCCTCCCTACCAGCCACACGGTAGGCCCCCAACAAACGCTAACCCTTTTCTTCTGGCAATAGTGGCAGGTGGAGGTGGCCGTAAGTGGAGTGGGGGCTGGGCAAAGCAGGAAGAAACTCCAAGGCTGAAAATCAGAGTTTTGTGGGTTTGGTGAGAGATTGGTCCTGCATTCTCTGCTGAAAAGGGCTCAGAGCAAAATTGTGAAGTAGGTGTCAGTAAGAGGCTGGACTGCTTTTCTTCCGTGGACGGTGGCCTCAGGCCCTCCCTAACAGGAGGACCCTTGAGTGAATGACTCATTCATTCACGGGGATAGACAAATGTCAGCCTTTAAATATGACTTCTAAGAAAATTTGCACTTTACTGAAAAGCCTTAAATCGAAAGAACAAAATGCCAATGGTGGCATGTCAGCAGGCAACACAGAGGAGAGATTTCGTTTTGGTTTCTGATTTTTAGGGGGGGGGGCGTGAGTAGAGGAAAGGCCTTTCCAGTGTCCCTGAATCACAACACAGAATGCCAGTCTCCAGTTTCTTCCAGCAAAGTCTACGGGGCGAGTGAAGGGGAAACGGTAAATTCTCTTTCAGCACTGCTCGCTCTCAGGGGCGGACTCTGGGGACCACAGGGGATACTGAACTGTCACGGCCCAGCAGGAAACAGAGCAGGACCCAAATCTACAAGCCCTGTGTACAGAAGGACAGTGGCACCAGAGACCTGAAGACAGAGGACAAAGGGAAACAGTCTAAACGTGACGGTAACATAGGAGCTTCGACAACATTAAAGAGGAAGGTACTAATATCTCTCTTGTACACACGGTAACCAAGGCTCAGTGTAGGCCAGGTCACGTGCCCCACACCAAGCAGCGAACCACTGGCGGGGCTGGGTTTCGAACCTAAGTCTACCCGGGACTAAAGCGCCACACTCGGCTACGTATCTGGAAGCTAAGGGCACAACCTCCCAAGTCTCCCTCCGTCTCCATGACGACCGGATCAACCTAGGAGAACACAATGAGCGGTGCATGTGTCCTGTGTGGCCACCTGCCCCTGTGAGTGCAGGCCGCCCACGGAGCAGGCTTGTTCTGGCTCTGTGCTCTTCCTGGTCCCTGTGTCTGGGGACGCAGAGGGCAGGGACCAGCACCGTTACTCTTTCTGCCATCCTTCCTTCAGAAAGCCGTTTTCAAACAATTGACTCTGACCGCCTCGGCGGACCCGTCTCCCTGGGAGGCCACGTTCTGGCATATTCTGGCCTACCGCCGGCAGCCGGCCCGGCCTCGCCAGCCGTCTGCAGGAAGGCCCATGTTTCATGTCCTTCCTGGCGGCTCTCCCCACCTCCCTCCTCCCGGCGCTGTGGGGCCCACCATCACGCGTGCTGTGCCTGCTGGCCCATTGTCTGCCTCCCTCCCCAGAGCCTGGTTTTTCTCTCTAGGTAAGAACACAGAAGGTAGCTTCCTACAGACGCGTGTAGGCCACTGTTCTTGGGCGACTGGAGGAGGAGGCAGAGGAGGAGAAAGGTACACGCAGGCCAAGCAGCCCAACACACGCCTTGGGAAATGCCCCAGTGAGCAACTTTTTCTTTTTAGGGTTGTCGGCTGGGGCTTTGGAATAAATATCTCACTAACAGTCTGAATCAACAAGTGATGAGAATGGGAGGAAGGAGCCACGTCCCCAACTCCGAGCTCTGGGTGCCTGCAGTTACGAGCTGTGGGGAAGCCTGATAGGAGAGGGGAGGGTCGGGCTGGAGGGGCAAGCCCCTGGGAGGCAGGTTAGGAGGCAGAAGAGGCATCTAAGTTTTATTTTTCTCCCCATGGGAAATGGTAGCAGCTTCAGAAGCTTGGGAGTTTCCAGGCTCATCAGAAGATAGCGGCCCCTGGGATCACATCTGGGTTTAGGTTAATGGGGTGACTCGGGGGTCCACTAGGTCAGTTCAGAAAGGAGGCCGGCCATGCCCAAAAGATCAATCACGTGACTAGAGGTTGGAGCTTTGAGCCCTGAGATATCAACACGCTGGCCTCCAAGGAGGGGAGGGAGGCTGCCGATTGAATTCAAACAAGTGGCCAGTGACTCGATCGTAACTACATAGTAACCCCCCAAGGAAAACTCTGGACGTGGAGGCTCAGGTGTGCTTCCAGCTGGAGCGCACATCAGTGTGCAGGGAGGGTGATACATCCTGAATCTAGGAGGAAAGGATGTGGCTGCTCTGTATTTGAGGTCCTTCCAGACCTTGCCCAGTGGGTCTTTTCTCTCGGCTGGTCCTGATTTGCAGCCTTTATAATAATACTACAAGTGCCTTCCTGAGGTCTTTGAGTCATTCTAATGAACCATCAGATCTACGGGGGTTGTGGACAGCCCCAAGTTTGTAGCCATTTGTTCACAAGTAGGGGTGGCTGTGGCTGGTGAACAAAATGGAGTCTTTGGAGGACACATGCCCTTGACCTGTGAAGTCTGGGCTACCTCTGAGCAGTCTGTGTCAGAATTGCTTTACAGCATGTTCTTGACAAATAGATGAGTCTCCTACAGTCCAGGGAGGGAGGTCAAGGCAAACTGCCTTTCACCTCCTTGCGCTACACCCTCCGAGAGGAAGCCAAGTGGCGTTCGTGTCAGCTGTCTCTTTGGGCAAAGCAGTGACTGAAGGTCCGGTTCTGGAGCTCATTCTCACATGAAAGTTGGGGGTATGTTTACATGGTGCCCCTGAATTGACATTTTTGGAGTCACATCAGCTATTTTGGCTGATACAACATGCTAGTGCTGAGGAGCGAATTGATTACTGAATAATCAAACTCATTTGGTGTTTTTAAAAAGGAGATAATTTCACAGAGTTCAGACACAGCCCAATTATTTTGTTGTTAAGAAAAATGAATTGGCTTGGCCCTTTGCAATTCAATCGGTTGCTTGGCAATCAACTTGCCAATAGTTTTTGCCTCCCCATTTTTCTCTCTGATTTTAATTGTGGCATTGGAATAAAAGGATAGTCCACCCATCTGCTGCCTTGGATTTTGATGCTTAATTTAAAAAGTCAATCCTTAGCCTGCTTTTTTATTTTTTTTTTAATTCCCAGATGAAAAGAATCCAACTATCATTTCACGTTCCTTGTAAATTCTTTCCTTTTCCCTTGCATCCCCCAATCTTCTCTAGTATCTTTTTCTTTACCTTTCTTCTTTTATCAAAAAAACATGAAAACAAAACTAAATGTAATAAGGAGTTAGCCAATGCTGAGAAGAATACAAGAGATTCTATTGGCTCCTATATTTCATATTCTAACTCAACATTATTGACATATTCAGTGATGCTTGTGTTCCACCAGGACCTCCAGATCTTTGTATCTCATGCTTGCTTGGATTTCCAAGCCTCTCTTCTCCCCATTTCTCCCCTTGCCTGCCATTTTTGCATCTGTGTGCAATTCAATGTATCCCTAAATTTAGTGTTTGGTTCCATCAACATTATATTTTAGCCTGTGTATAGTTTATCAAGGCCACTTCAAACTTCTCTCCATATTTTAAGGGCCTAGTAACAATACTTGAGTTTATGGAATTTGCCGGAGATTGGAACTGTTGCTTTTCCCTTTATTTGGGAGACCTTTATCTGCTTGTAGTAAAACATGGTTAGATCACATCCACAGCCTTTTCTAAGAGATACTGTCCTCTCCAACCCCGCTGAAATGGCAGCCCTATATATGTCCCCATTACCCCGTCCTCATCTGACTGGACTTGAAGCAGATACTTGTCTCAAGGCTGCCTATCCAGGCTTATTACATGACCTATTGTAAAGAGCTGAGTTCACACAGGGATCCACTGGGACAATCAGATATTCACTCACAGGACTTTGAATTGGGAGGCACACAGAGACACAGGCTGTTTGCCATGGGGGCTGAGCCACACCAAGTAAGGATACGAGGAGCCTTGAGCCAGCTGACGTTAAGAACAAGCCAAAATTGTGAGGAAGTAAAAACTATGATTAAACAGAAGATACAACGTAGAAGGGTCTTATTGAGTCAAGGGTGCTGGGAGGAAAGCTAAAGTATGCAGAGACAGAGCAACAGAAACCTAAGAGCTGGCCACACTGCTTTAGTGGAAGGGCATGAAGATCCACCATCCCCAAGTGCTAAGGCCCCAAGAGCTATCTTGCCTCCAGCCCTAACCTCTGCATAGACTAACCATCCTGTGGGTTCTTATGAGAGAACTTCTTCATTTCCCCTTGTTTCTTGCAGTTCGGTGGGCTTCTCTCTTCACATGACCCAGCTATCATGGTGGATCCTTGTAACTCAAGGTGCCCTCATCCGCTGCTCCAACCTGTGCTTAGGCAGTAGAGAAGCTGACAAGGAGCATTGTCAGAGGGTCATATTACTAAACTATTGCTATCGTTCAACCTCAGTGCCCACTTCTCCCCACTATGCCCCTTCAACACGGGCAGGCTTCTTAGTCAAGAAGCTCCTCTCCCAAGACTGGCTGTCCAACAAGAATGCCTGAAGAATTCAAGGCAAAAACAAATAAAGACACATAGATCTTGGGACTTGTAATCCTTTGTCTCTGTGGACGGGCAGGATTGATCTAGCTGCATCTGTTCATTGACTTCCAAGAGATCTTTTTGCTCGACATGAAATCCACCCTTTGCTCTGTGACTCCTGGTTTCTAAATGATTGCTGAACATGAAGTAGGAGACATACTCTCCAATTCTGAGACAAAGTGATGCCAGAAAAATCTGAGTGACACAGTATGCCTCCTATTACTCCTCAGCCTCTGGTTTTCCTGCAAGACTGCAAGGCTTTGGGTGAGAAGAAGGTGAATATTTATGAACTTGGCACCACCCTGGGCATCTTCAGGACAAGAGAGGCCAATATTTCACCTCCAGAGGGTCAAGAACAAAGAGCACCTGAACAAAATGCAGATGTATGTATCCATAGTGGGACTGGGAGGCAGCCCCACAGTCACTGGGTTATTCTCATTGCTTCCACGCAGGACCGCCCCAAGTCCTCCACCACAGGGGGTCTGTCCAATGCCTAAATATAGGAAGGGATTTAGCTCCCCACCTTTGTATCAGGCTGGTGAATAACTGCCCAAGGGTACATCCAGCTAATTTGTAGTCTTCTTAGAGCTAATGCCTTAGTAGCAAGTGTAATTTAGTCACTGGGAGTTGGTCATCCTGGACCATTTGACCCCACAATTCCATGGCTTGACCACACCCCCCAACACATACACCATGGCTGATTCTGGGAGAACAGTATCATTTCCATCTCTTTTACTGGTGGAAGTGGTTATGCAGTCGTCCAAGTCAAGACAACTCCCTACCACCCATAAAGGCCAACTCTGGTCCAGAAGGAGTGGGTTATTCGGTCAGCCCAGCACAGCGAGGTGACAGCTGTGCCCCTGAATCATCACCAAGCACATCAAGGACTCCACTCTACAACTCTCTGCAGGCCTGACTCATGTGGCAGCTTCCCCAGAGAACGCCCACGGTTCCAGGTACTGCTCCCAAGCTGGTGGCTGCCTCCATGTAAACACATAAACAAAGCCCGTCGTTAGGCTTGCGGAGCTCTACTTAAAGATACGGGGCTTTGGGGATGCCTGGGTAGCTCAGTTGGTTAAGCATCTGACTCTTGATTTCAGCTCAGATTCTCATAGTTCATGAGTTCAAGCCCCACATCAGGCTCTGTGTGACAGTGTAGACCCTGCCTCTCTCTCTCTGCCTTTCCCCTGCTTGTGTGCTCTCTCTCTCTCTCTTCTTCTCTCAAAATAAAAAAACATTAAAAAAAGATACAGGGCCTATACACACCTCTCTCCTCCGGGTTTCTGGTTTCTGCTGTGACGATGTGGTGTAGTGAACCGACCTAGGATTCATTTCACATAAAACTGGGGCCAGTCTTAGAAAATGCAGTGCCTGATGTGAGAGAAAAGGGGGAGGAGGCAAAACAGCATTCTCCACCCCTGACCCGGGGTTCCTGGCCCCAGAGATTCTGTTTCAGGGGGTCTGATAGCGTCCTGTGCTACTGTAGTTTTTAAAAGACATGCCAGATGATTCTGACAGGTATGGCAACCATTCTTGAGGATGCATGCACTCCTACGTTCATGCACACACACACACACACACACACACATGCACACGCACACGCATGCACACACACACATGTATACATAAATATTCTGGGCTGGAAAGGGTCTTGTCTTGGAAATCAGGAGATCTGACATTAGCTAATGAAATGATCCTAGGTAAATCATCTCTCTTCCCCAAGCCTCATCTGGAATATAAAGATTTTGGATTAATCTCTCTCCCAAGATCTTTCCAGCTCCAAAAAACACTGATGCCGTGAACACTACAAATCTCTCACTGACCTCAGATTTTAATTTGCCCTTCGATAAGTAGTTGTTAGTTGAAAAGAACTAAACAATTGGGCCAACCTAGGAAGACATTTTTAATATCTTCCTTCCATATATTTACAAGCACAGGTAAAGAGAGCAGGTAGTGGGAGTACAAATTAAAGACAACAAGCCAGCTGAGGTGTAATTGAAACCTTCCCCATCAAGTAAATATAATGAACCCCACAGCAAATTGTAAACAGAGAAACTCCACAGCTGTGTGTTGTGGGAGTTCGCCGTAGGGGAGGGAGTCAATGCTGGGAGAAGTAGCTGACTAGCAAGACGTGGGCGGAGAAATATCAGTGTTGGGAGTAGAAACAAGATGGTGGCCACCAATGAAGAGAACCAAGTCTTCTTCCCGTGTTGACCTCAGAAGGGAGTTCAGGCATTCTTTTGCTTCAGGTAGAGTTCAAGCTAGAGAGGCAACAATTACCTGATAACTTACAGATTTCAACAAAGCAGGAAGCAAAGAGCCTGAGGCCACAGAAGAGATGGCCTTCCAAGTGAGTGAATCGGAAAGAATTTTCTTAGCCTCTGTCAGGAGCCGGACATGGCTTTGTGAGAAGGGCTAGCCCTGATAAATCATTAAAATTTTATTCAACAGCGGATATCTCTAGTCTGGGAGCTTGAGGAAGACAGAAGTGGGTGCATTTAGTAGGACTCCTAGGGAGGCAAGGAAGGGGAACGCAAAGCGAGTTTATCTCGAGGTCTTAATGAAATGAAGTCTGAGCAGTTGTGGGTTTGAGGCACGTGGAGTTTGCGAACAGAAATCACAATTCTCAGTGATATATGCAGATATGCCAAATAGTATTGAATAGCTATTATATAGAATTTTTGATAAGTCAAATTCATCCATGTAAATTTGCAGTATTTATTTTATAGGAGATATTCTCAAAAGCACTGAGAAAAACAAAACAGGCCACAGGGTAATATGCAGGGGAAGAAAAAAAAAAAAAACAACCCTGTGATGGCAACATGTTTTTTTTAGAGGCAGCATTGCTTTCAATTGTGAATCAAAACTTTTTCAGATTCCTTTCATTTTGAGAGAAAAATGAAAACACGGATTGACAAAGTGCCATAGGAGCTCACAAATCTCGTAGGGGACGGACGACCTCTCTCCAGCCCTGGAGCGCCAACCTTCCCCACGTAGTAATCAGGACCATCCTTACTTCCTTATATATTTCCTCATAGATATAGATCACCTCTCTTTTGGACAATATCCGTTTGCCCCTCGTATCTTAGGCTTCACTTTTGTTTGAGGCTTTCATGAGTCTCTGAAATTCTGAAGACCTTATCAACAGCCACTATCATGCATTTCCAAAACAGTCCTCTCTTCTGTGTTTCATGACTCAGTTCTTAGAATTTCCAATTTCTGACGTGACCATCACCAGCTTCTTTACCCTAGTGCCATCTGCCTTTCGGGCTCATGAAAACCATCAGTGATCCCTCCCTCACACCCAATGACACTGCCGGGGTCTCATCCTTAGCATCTCTCCCTGACAGCCTCTCCTGTATGCACCCCTTCCTTAATCTCTTTCCTGTCTTGGCTTAAGAAACAACTTGTAGTTCTCCTCATTCATTTGCTCCCTCCTTCTGGCTGTCGGTGAGCACAAAGTCCGATGAATACAGAGGTAGGATAGGCACATAAGTGACAGGGCGGGCCAGGGATGAATGAGAGCTGGAGCTAAGGGTGTGACTAACTAAGGTAGGGGGGTGACTATTACTCAGTTCTGGCCAACGGGTGTTCACAGTTTTGAAGAGCATCTAAAAATCTAGATTTTTATGGGGAATCTCCTTCTTTTTACACATTCACTCGAAATTCTATCTTACAAATATTTGTGAGCCAAACCAGGCACTTAGAAGGGTTGGGATCAGGGGCGCCTGGCTGGTTGGTTAAGCATCTGACTTTCAGGTCAGGTCATGATCTCGCAGTTGGTGGGTTCCAGCCCCGCACTGGGCTCTACACTGCTGGTGCAGAGCCTTCTTAGGATTCTCTCTCTCTCTTCTCTCTGCCCCTCCCCAACTCGTTTTCTATAAATAAGTAAGTAAATAAATAAATAAATAAATAAATAAATCTAACAAAGTAAAAGAAGGGCTGGGACCAGCCTGCAAGCTGTGTGTTTGCCACCTCTGTTCCACACTGCTTCCTCCATTCCACCACACAGATTACATGTAACCTTGTGGCCAGCAAGGTCATATGTGAAGTGGGGAGGGAACCAAGACCATGGATATAGTTGCTTGATGTAGAAGAGATACGTGCATTGGGGGCACCTGGGTGGCTCAGTCGGTTAAGCATCTGACTCCGTTTCGGCTCAGGTCGTGATCTCACAATTTGTGGGTTTGAGCTCCGTGTTGGGCTCTGCCCTGGGCATGGAGGCTGCTCTCCCTCTACCACTCATGCTAGCGCACGCTCGCTCTCTCTCTCTCTCTCTCTCTTTCAAATAAAAATAAAATCTGTGTAGAAAGATCTCAGTGTGCAAAAATTACCTTATTTCGAGGACAGAGGCTCCCTGACAATTTTTATTAAGTAGAACATTTCAAGTTATAAAGCCAGAAACTCTGATTATAAAGAACACCAGTGAGCGGCACCTGGGTGGCTCAGTCAGTTAAGCATCCAACTCTTGGTTTCAGCTCAGGTCATGATCTCACGGTTCCTGAGACCCAGCCCCATGTCTGGCGCTGTGTTAATGGCATGGGGCCTGCTTGGGATTCTCTCATTCTCTCTCTCTGTTTCTGTTCCTCCCCCAGCTCTTTCTCTCATAATAAATAAAGTAAATTAACTTGAAAAAAGAAAAAGGATAGATAAATGCTCTTGTTTTGTGCTAAAGGATACCATGTAGAAAATTCCTCAAGGGGCCTGGGGAAAACAAGGGAAATTCAGGAGAGAGAAATGGGAGCATCCTGAATTTTGAGTCTTTGCTGGGGTTTTGTGGCTGTGAAAGAAGAGAGTACCCAGGCTCCGACTAGTATTGAAGGTGGAGCACAGTGCACTAGGGTTCCAAGACAGTTCTAGCAACCTGGTTTCCCATCCAGCAGCAGGATCTTGGTGACCTCTCTCTGGTGTTCCTCCCTTACCAAGATTCAGTTATTATCAGATTCCAGCTTCTTTATGCGCTTTCCTTCTTGGGTTCTCCTTCCAACTAGTGGACACTTGCCCACATCTCCAATTCAGCTCCCTCGGGGAAGAATTCTACTCAGCTTAGTTAATCATTTGCTGACCTTGTTACAACAGTGCTCTTGTGCCAGACTGCCTCACCGACTATACGCCAGGTAGAAATCTGATCCCCTTGCATCTCTGCCCGTGGGTCAAGTGCCCCCAGTCCCCAGGTCTGCTCAGTTGCCAGGAGTGGGGGAGATTGTGTGGTAGGTTAGACGCGTTCTTAGACCCAATTCCAACAAGGAGGTGGGGGTGGCAGTTCCCCCATAGCAACAGATGATTCTCAAACACCGGCTGAGTGTCCCAATCAACTCAGTTCTGACACTATTTATGGAGAGCTAGCATCGGATCCCATAGGTTAAGGGTTCTGTCCTACAAGACTGTCCCCCACCCCCACCTTTCAGAGGCCAGTTGTTATGTACCCCAGGTTGTTACCTGTACTTCTGACTGACTGGCTATAAATAAGAGGTTCCCACGAGCCCCTTCTTGGGTTCAGTTAAGTAGCTAGAAAGGTTCACAGAACTCAGAGAAACATTTTACTTACTAGGTCACTGGTATATCATAAAAGGATATAACTCCAGAACAGACAGACAGAGGGGACGCATAGGACAAGGCGTGAGGAAAAGGCAAGGAGCTCCCATGCTCTCTCAGGGGACCTCTACATATTCACCAACCCAGACGACCCTCAAACCCTTTTTGGAGTTTTATGGAGAGTTCATTACATAGGCACAATAGATTAAATCATTGGCCATCGGCAGTTGATTCAAGCCTCGGGGCCCTCTCTCCCCTTCTCCCCAAATATGGAGGTGGCAGTGAGGGGTGGGACTGAAAATTTTCACCCTCTAACCCTGGGTTGGCTTCCCTGGTGGGGAGGCCCCATCCTTAGGTGGGGTTCAAAATTACCTCATGAACATCACAAGAGACACTTTTGTCACTCTCAACACTTCAGAAATTCCAAGAATTTCTTGGTAGAGGTGAGTCAGGAACCATGGTGGAAGGCCAAACATATATGAGAAATGTATTTTAGTCATCTCAATGAATTATAGTGCTTGATTAGGAGAGGAGTTTTGGAGGGGAAAAGGAACTCAGTTACAATTTATACCATAATTTGTAGAAAACAGAAAAAAAGTGTTCAGACCTATTCAGGGAACAAGGGCATGAATCACAACAGGGAAAGGGAAAATCTAAGAAGGCTGCTGTTTTTGTTAGGGTCCCAAATAACACCCAACTCATGGCATCTAGAGTATTAACCCGTGGCGATGAAATAAAGAGGTTGGGGAGATGGAAATCAAATTATACATTCAGAAATTTGGACGTACGCTTTGAAGGAAAAGCATCTTGTGCTATAAGAATGGTAAGAAGGATAAGTCACCTAGCATGGTGGTGGTTGGGTGTTCAGGACAGACTCCTATGAGGAAAGGTTTTTGGGCAGATATCTGAGGCAAAGCAAAGATGGAGAGAGAGAGAGACAGAGAGAGAGAGAGAGATCTCTAGGCAGAGGGAGTAGAGAGTATAAAGATTCCAGGGCGGAAAGGAGGATGACGGCTCAAAGAAACAGCTGGAGTGGAGCGGTGAACAATGGGTCCATGCTGGTCAGCTGGGTTCTGAAATAGCCCCTCTCCTCTCCAGAACTGCTAGGGAAATCCACACTGAAGGAAACACAGCAACCAACAAGGACTTTAGATATTCAGGCAGGCTAGCAGCCAAGGCACAACAACCATTTTTTAAAAATTACCAAAAAAAAAAAAAAAAGGTGCTTTTGAAAAAGAAGGGAATCATTTCGAAAAGCGGGAGGTGATCATATGACCACAGCAGTAAACACTGCAAAGAGGCCCAAATGAGGTAAGAACTGAATACCAGCAGATACAGAGACAGGGTCACCGTTGGACACATTGGTGTCAAACCATTTCAATGGACTGAGGGGGCCGAAGGCAGATCAGGGCTTAAAGACATGAAGGCAATGGGGCACCTGAGTGGCTCAGTCTTTTGAGTGTCTCACTTCAGCTCAGGTCATGATCTCGCAAGTTGGGAGTTTGAGCCCTGGGTCGGGTTCTGTGCTGTCAGCACAGAGCTCTCTTCAGGTCCTCCGTCCCTCTCTCTCTCTCTCTCTCTGTCCCTACCCCTCTCATGCTCCCTCTCTCAAAAATAAATAAAACATTAAAAAAAAACCCATGAAAACAGCTGTTCAGCAGAGAAGAGAGATGGGGTGTGTAGCCAGAGGGGAAAGCAAATCGGGGAATTTTTAGATTCATGGAAAGTGCTTAGCAGTTTGGGGCCCGTTCAAATATTCAATTAAAAGCCTCTTTCCTTGTTTTCCTTTGTTTTTAAAAGCGTTAAGATCTCCTGAAATGTAGGAATGGAGTGAAGTCTCTGTCACGAGGCATCTTGGTGTCCTGGTTGCCAATAGAAATAGCTGTAGCCTTCAGCTGGACCCACAAAGTGGCTCACTCAGCAAAACTGTGTTTCGTTTCTACCCCTCTACACCCGCTTTGTGTGCGTGCTAACATTTCTAAACTCAAGGGGTACTTACAGCACTTTTATGGTGTGCCCGTCTATGATAGGTGTTGAGGGTGCAAGAATTAGTATAACATAGGGCTTCAATTTGGGGAGGTCACAGAATGCCAGGAAAACACGCCTGAAAACAGGCATTTACGAAACGATGCCGTAAGCGTGTAATACAAGAAACAGTGTTAGTACAGAGGTCATGATATTTAATCTGGATCTTAAAGAATGAGTAGAAGCTTGACACAAAGGTGAGAAAGCATTCAGGACAGTGGAGCCTGCAGAAGGAGGATGGCTCTTTCTTGAACTCATCTCAACTTCAGCCCCTAATAGATATTTTTTTACACTCTGCAATCTCGTCCCTCCTTGAAACCAATAACATGAATTTGTAAGGAATTTGGCCACTGAACACAGAGAAGCCAAGTGACCAACATAAAGAAGAATCACATTTCCATACTCTTCTAGGCACCCTACTTATCAGCATTCAAGAGAACTTCTAGAACACTGAAATGGTAAAATGTTAAATTTAAAACACATAACCCCTCTGCGGTTCTCACATTTCGAAGACGAAAACACAAATGTAAACACTTAACATGATAAGTATCTAAATGGAAGCTCACTTTTAAAGAAACCGTTTTCTGTCTGTTGTCATTCCTTGCACTAAGTTTGGGAGGCTAGTGGGTGGGTTTATTAGAGAAGGGGCAAGAGTTGGGAGCAGAGTCTATGATGTGAAGACACACGATTATGGTTAATCAAGGCAATGCACTCCATGTGTCAAGGCATTTACTCAAGAAAGATTTAGGGGGCGGCTGGGTGGCTCAGTCGGTTGAGTCTCTTGACTCTTGATTTTGGCTGAGGTCATGATCTCACAGTAATGTGATGAATAAACATAAAAAAAGAGGGAGGCGCCTGGGTGGCTCAGTCTGTTAAGCATCTGACTTCGGCTCAGGTCATGATCTCACGGTTCGTGGGTTCGAGCCCAGCATTGGGCTCTGTGCTTAGCTCAGAGCCTAAAGCCTGCTTTGGATTCTGTGTCTCCCTTTCTCTCTCCACCCCTCCCCTGCTTGTGCTCTGTCTCTCTCTCAAAAATAAACATTTAAAAAATTAAAAAAAGAAAAGAAAGAAAGAAAAGAAAGGAAGGAAGATTTAGGCCTGGGGCACCTGGGTGGCTCAGTCAGTTAAGCGTGCAACTCTTGATTTTGGCTCAGATCATGATCTCATGGTCCGTGAGTTTGAGACCCATGTGCTGCCAGTGCAGAGCCTATTTGGGATTCTCTCTCTCTCTCAAAATAAATAAATAAAATTTAAAAAAATAAATAAATTCGGAGCCTCATTCAGATAGTTTTTTAAAAATAATAAAAAGAAAAAGAAAGATTTAGGCCTTCTGTGAGAACTTCTTTATAAATCTAAGCAATTTTTTCCTTACACAGTAAAACTTAAACATGGAAACATCGTTCAAAAATGAGCTCTAACGACCAAGTGACCTGGCTAAGTAAAACTTCCTACCCGGAAAAACTTAGAGACAGACCTCAAAAGTTGCCTTCTTGAAACTTTGAGCATCACACCATGTTCTTGAATCACACCCAGGCTCTGCTGTGGAGTGTGAGAGTCTCCAGAGACAGCATCTTTGCCCCCAGGGCAAGGATGACCCCAGGTGAGGACAGGTAGGGCTGGAGAGCCGCCTAAGGATGTGCATGTACCCAGGGAGAGGGCCTACCCATTTCTGTCACCTCCTGAATCTTCTTTAATATTCCCAGGCACCTGGGAACATTTCCTTGAGGTATCCCCAGATGGTTCCATGCTTGCTCCTCCTTGCTCACTGGGAGGAAACGGATCCTTGGTCTGAAACACGAAGCAGTTCTTAATACCCAGTGAAAGGAACAAGTTCAGAGCTTGCAGAGATCCATTACCTTTCTGCTTTCAGAAGCACTGATGTTTATTCGAGTACGTTCAATGACCTCCTGCCAGGGCAAGGTCCACAATTCCTCCCAGTGCCATGGTTCTTAAACTTTTGTCATCTGAATCATCTGGAAAGCTTCTTAAAACCCAGATTGCTGGTCCCCACTCCCAGAATTTCTGATTCGACCAAAGTCAAAGGATTTGCTTCTCTGACAAATTCCCAATTCCTGGGAGCCCCACTTGGAGAAGCTGGGTCCCAGGAGATTCTTGACTCTCCTAAAATTCTATGCACGAACTGTGTCTACGTGCCTAAGTGGTTTTGTCCTAGACCTTGCTTCAGAGCTTTCATCAGAACCTCAAAGTGAAATAAACCACAAACAAACAAAAGCCAAGAGCCTTAAGAACATCTACTCAGGCAAAATACCTGGAGGGATGCTGATCCCGAGGAAAAGAGAACACGCCGTGGCACAGGAAGGATAAACTCACTGGATAGAGCAAAGCTAGTTCCACGGTAAAGGCTCAGAATTGCTGGCTATGAGCTGGGTAATGGTTGATAGGCTCAATCAGAATAAAGAGATTTAGATAGGAATTAATATTCTCACCCTACAGGAATTTACTTTTAATTATAGATAATTATGCTGAATTATAACAAGATGATTTGAAGCATTACGCTAATTCAGGAGTAATAAAGCATGAATTACTGATGCAATCTTTAAAAATGTAACCTATCAATCAACACTGGAACAGTAACAGACAGAGGCAATGATCTGACATTATTCTTTTATGGTATCATAGTTAACACTGGCCTTCAACTTACCCTTTAAGAGCCTCTTTAGGGTAATGAGATGCCAATACCTGTGGGTCCACACAGAGCCAAATGAAGATCTATATCCCCGCAGGCTGCCCTCACCATTGGCTGCTTCTCTTGGTTTTTAGAGGTGATGGAACACAACTATATAAGCACAGACTTGCGTCCAGTCAGACCTTGGCTCAAATCTCAGCTCTGACTTCATTCCGTTTTATGACCTTGAGCAAGTTACTTCTACCTCTCTGAGCCTCGGTTGCCTTATCTGTAAAGTGGGAGTGAGAGTCTAACACACAAGTCTCTTCTGATAATGGAATGGTATGATCCCAAAATCTCTGACACAGTACAAATTCAACCACTGGTAACGTCAGTCAGGTCTTGCCCCGTATTCATGTTGCTAGTAGAATCACATTTGGCCATCATACTTATAGAAACTAGCACCTAGCCTTCCAACAAGCCCTTCAGGACCCGGTGTCATCTAACAGGACATAGCAGGATGCCTAGCTTTCCTATAACTAACATTGTAGCTTGTAGGCTAAGGACGGTTCCCGAGCTTGAAGGTCAAGTAAGATCCCTTTGTCAGCGCTAGGAGAAAATTCTGGGCTTGCTGACTAAACATTTGCCCAATGTATATCCTTCCTCCCGAGTCTAAGAGACCACAGACCGAAGAAGACAAAGAAGAGGGAGGGGGAGGGGAGAAGAAGATAATAAATGTCTCCCACACAGTGACTGCTAATCTCTATAGCAGGAAAGCTGATGACTGGCTACCTTAGTCAAAGCGAAAATACTTCATGAGAAAGCGGGGAGAGAGAGACAGTACTGAGCACCCTCTGTGAGTCAGTTTTGCTTGCATATTATTACATAATGCACTTCTTATAAAGGAAAAAAAAAACAACAACAACAGAAAAATGTAGTCCAAATTCATGGCCAGCAAAAGGTGGAGTTGAGACTAAAACACAGATCTGCCTTACTCCAAACGTCACATGTTTTTAGTTTAAACCATACTGCCTTTCCCCAAATAATTGACTTCTCCTACTTCATAGCATTGCTCTTTCAAGTGGATGGAAGAAAAGATGGCAGGTATATAGAGAAGAAAAATCAAAATGCACCTAAATAATTGAAAGTGAACCAAGAAAGAAAGTAACTCCTCCCCGCCCCCTTCCCCCCACACACAACCAGAACAAACATCAGTGACCAAACACACAAAATCCCTCAACACAAAATGCATGATGAATCTCAGACTCCAAGACTTATTTGTCTCATCTGGAACCCAGTTAATCAGAGTTGCCCATGAGGTCAAGGGCCTGGTGAGGGCAGCAGAGAGTTGGAACTTGGTGAACGCCTTTGGCCATCAAACTGAGAACAGAGACACAAGCCAACAGAAAGCCTTGCACGGCAAGATGGTATTGATATTTGAGAACTGGGCTCTGGGCGAAAAGGGGGTCTTATGTCAGGGTACACCTGAAGACAGGAGTTTGCACTTGGGTCCAGCCAGACATTTCATTTGGGTCAGGGTGGCCAGAGGGTCTTAACCAGAGAACACACTGCCACAGCAGTGAGTTAGATGACCACGGAGAGCTGGTGGCATTAGAGCCCCAGTGGGGCACACTGTGGGTTGCAAACATGCTGTAGTAATGGCTCTGAGCAGAACAGACCCCCTTGGCTTAGACCCCATATCACCTTGTGGCAAGAATATGGAGCTGGGTGGGCGCAGACCGACTTAGTTACTTGACTGGCCCTGGAAAGCAGGAGTTTGAGGCTTCCGGTGTCAATGGACATTACCCCAGGAAATAACTTTGAACTTGACAACCTCCATCGTTGAAATTTTAGGTGGCACAGACAGAAGTGGAATTCAGAGCCTGCATGATGGAATGGCCCCCCAAACAGAAGACTTGACACATAAAAAATAAAGACAACGTCCATGTTCTGGTCCGTACCTTAAATTTAAGGAGCGGCCAGCGCGGGTCGGACGTTATGCTCCATCTAGTGAATGCAAAGTGAACACAACATGACCACTGCCATCCACAAGACTGAAGTGGTGTAACTCCTCGGGAAATGGGACCTGTACGTAAGATGGTGTGCAATGCTGTCTTGGCATCTGTTAAATGCCAAGTAAGAGGGCGAACAATAAGGCATAAAGGTGTTCTGAAGTTCATTGTGGCCTGAGATGATTTAGGCTGGCTTCACAAAGAAGGTAGAACATTAACTGGATCTTGGATAAAGGTTAGGTTTAGACGGTAGAACAATAGCAAGGAGGGTATTCCAAGAAAGGAAAATTGCATGAGCTAAAGGGAAGCAACTGGGAGGTGTGGGGCAAGGTTAGGGGCTGGTGAGTAGATCAGTCTGGCTGATGAGTTGTAAATTCATGTGGAAAGAGGAACATACACCCAGGCATTTTGAGAATAATCTCACATTGCAATTTGTAAGACCATATGTGATATCATGGCCCCTAACCTTGAACTTGGGAAAATGTGATCTCTCTATGTCACCACCTACTAAACCCTGATGAACCCCTGAAGCCAGGAAAGTAAGTCCCCCCTTGTGATTCTATCACCATGTCCCCACCATAGCATGTGGAAATTAGTAGGCTAAATGAACCAATACGGTTTGTTCTCTCTACTTTGACAGTTCTGTTCCTGATAAACGCTTAGTTAGCGAAACTCATATTAGGGCCTTAGGGGCTACCTTTCTGGATGCACAATTATAAAGTTATTATTTTCCTCTCGGAATTAAAAAAATTATAAGGATCACATTTAAAAAACTAAACATCATTAAGCAAACCCATCCATCTCACTGAAGTGAGGCATTTCTTTTCTTCTCACCATGTAAGGGCAGATTTCTCCTATTTTCTTATCCGCCGATGTGCCAAGTAAATCACACAGCTTCTCCAGGCAGCTGTGCACAAGAGACTCCAGCATTTTTTTTCCCCTTAAGGAGGTATGATTACTGAATGGTTTTAGAAGACAATGCTTTAGAACTATAAACAGCAGATGTAACCCGTTGTTCTTAATTAATTGATCCTATCACATGCAATTCTTGTTATAAAAGCTCTGTTGCACCAAAAAATGCCTATGTTTGGAACTGAATATGTGACCGACTGACTGAATGAATGAACATATGCACAAGAACTGTTGGTGACCGACCACACTTAAGATGTCTCTCAAAGTGTAGGCAGTGAACCCCCTGTATCAAAACCAGCCAGAAGGCTTATCTAAAATGCATAGTTCTTGGAGGTGAGGCTCAGAAATCTGAATTTTAGCAAGTTCCTGGGTAATCCTCACGGCTCTCAATGCGAGAGGATGCTCTCAATGCTGTGGATGGAGGAAAGCAGGAGGGAGGGAACAGACTCTGGAAGTCACCAAAGTGAAACTGGAAAGTATCTGTAGTGGACCCTGACCATAAGGCTGGAAGAGAGGCCAGCAGACAGAAGCCCAGTTATACTCCCTGAGGCTCCTGCAGGCAGAAGGGCCCTGAATGTAGGCTATGGAGGGGGGGAGGGTGTCATAAAACATAACTAGAAGATCATAAAAAATAAAAAAGAGTTTGGTGCGGGACACTGAGACCTGCCTCCTAGGACCCAGACAGGCAAGGTATCGCACACCGGCACAGGTGATGACTGCTCCCAGGACAGTACTGCTGCCTTAGGTTTGCCACGGCCCTTAGCGCCCTTGCAAGAATGGACCAGCACAGGCTGGTGGAGTGTAAGAGTTTCCCGGAGCAAGACAGAGGCCCACAGAAGCCCGGTAGCCAAAGACTGGAGCCTTTGGGGAGAAGAGATGGCTTCAATAAGTTGTTTGGGCTTTTACGTTCAGGTAACAAGGTTCACAGGACATTTGGTTTTTAAGAGGAGGGCTGATATATCCATCAGGGCCCCTGAGAAGGTGAATCTGAGAACTACGTGCAGATTGGCTTGGGGAGGGCGCAAATCATAGGCAGGGAATCAATCCTCCTGTAAGGAGACTACCCTTAGGGTTTCCCTACTGGAGTCTGCCCTGTTGTTCTGACAGCTTTAACATTTCCTGCCAGTGCTGACTATTTCAGACTGACTTCCTAAAGTGTAGAGACTATGTCTTCTCGCTCTTTGTGTTCCCTGCTATGTATAACACTGAACCGCACGGAGCAAGCTCAGTCTGGGTATGCCCCCTCCTAGTCCAGAGAATGTATTTGATTTTTAATTCAATGCAAATCATATATACCGTCTTTTGTAAGTTTCTCCTTCATTCAACAAATGTTTATTGGATGCCTGTTTCGTGCTGGACACTGGACTAAATACTAGGAAGAAAATAGCGAGCGGAAGAGACACAGCGCCTGCTCTGATGGGGACTGCTGGCTAGTGGGGGACAGATACAAAAGGCAGAGAGTATCCAAGGCTGTTTCTGGCAGAAGAATAACACCAGCAAAGGAGCAGAAGCCCCAAGGAGAGCCATGTCCTGCAGGTAAAGTAAGGGTCACATGAGGTGGGACAGCGGGGGTGAAGGAAAAGCATGACCTTCGATGCCCTGCAAAAGAATGTGAAATTTAACCCACAGACACTAGGGAGCCGTTAAAGACTTTTAAGCAGGTGAGTTCACCGGCCAGACTGGGTTTTAGAAAATAAACTTTGTAACAAAGCACAACATGAACCAGAGCAGACCAGACTCTTGAGACAGTTATACTGTTATTACAAGAGTCCACGTGAAAGATAATGAAGACCTGAGTCAAGATTGTGGTCTCAAGAGGCCAAAAGGCCACAAAAGAGATAGAATCTATACACTTGGTCATTGGCTGAAAGAGGAGAAGAAGGCCGGAGGAGGAACTGAAAAATGTCCCTGTCCTGACGACCATATGGATGGGAGAACGTCCTTAATTACAGTCTGCCGTAAGGGGGAGATTGCACGAAGCAAGCTGACATGTTCCGTTCTAATTCATCCTCCACATGGCAGTTCGAATACCCCACTGAGCTCACAGACGTGGCCACAGTTCTCCTCTGCTCTGAGCTCCCAGAGCACCACCGTTCGTTAACCTCCTCAGGTACAAACTCAGTACCTCCCAATCCAACCGATATTTGTGGCAGGTCTACTTTGTTAAAGTCTGGCAGTCATTTCACGGGGGGGTGGATTAAAACTGGTGCATTAAGATGTAGCTCCTACCTTTACGAAACTCACAAGCTAAGAGTCACTGAAGCATTCATTCTTCGCATAAGACAGGTCATGCGCTGAGCACTTGATATACCAGATAAATAGGTTACGGGGCCAGTAAATCCACATCCAGAAATGAATTAGTGCTGACGATGCTCTAATTCTAACACTGATTCCTGTAACTCACAATTTCAAATCTTAGCTCATTAAGACAATATTATTGTTCTTGTTATTTTTAGAAAGGAGAAATTTATCATTTTAAACATAGAATATTGCCCTTAGCTATTTTATGTGCATAGATTAGATTATCTATAAATATCTCCTTTGGGGGAAAAAAAAAATCGACTCTTCCAAAGTGAAACATAGCTTGGCAGTTTAAAAACACGGGACTAAAACCCGGAGCTTCCCTCATCACCCTAGACATCCACGGAGCACTGATATGTCCTGTGCTGCTTTGACAGTCAGGGCACAATTTCCATATAATTCTGTGACCCAAGCCCAGCTTTGCACAAGTTTTTCTAGATCTAATATGAGTGCCCATAGGATGCAAACACAGCTGCTTAATTCGATGTTAAAAATTCAATCACCCACATTTATTTTTTCCTCCAAAACACCAGCCAAGTGTTTGGACTGATTTTTTTCCAGGGAATTTATTGGTTCACATCACACAGACAAGAACTCTATGTCCAAAGAACTTGGAGTTTCAAAGCGACACGATGACGCAATGCAGCATTTTGACCAAATTCCATCCTGGATTTGATGAATCCACCCAAATGGGGAGGAGTGGCTGCTTCTGGTTCAAACTAGTTCTCAAGGCAGCGGAGCCTGGTGTGAACACCACCGGCTGGTGTGCTCATCCTCCCTCTATCACTAACTAGCTACAAGACCTGGGCTAACACACACACACACACACACACACACACACACACACACACACACGTTTGCTCAGGTGTTAGTGAACTATCTGAGCAAGTTGATATCCAAAGGTCCATCCAGCTCTGCAAATCAGACAACCCCAAGAACGTCTCTTAAAGAACCGTTCTCCAACTTTGTCATTCTGAGTAAACATGATCTGGTCACGCTGAAATTTCCTGTTCTTGGTAATTACAATTAATTAGCAGAAGCCTATGGCATAAAAAATTAATCACAGTGCAACAAGGATTATAAAAGCTAGCCAGATGGTGATGAGATGAACTAAGAGAAGAAACTTCTTTTTCATTTCCAAAACCCTGTTTTGAGCATTTTGTAGGCTTCTCGGACTTGGGTGGTTACCAGCAAGTCATTACTAGGTTCTTGCGAGCAGGGCCCAGCCTGGGCTCGACCCAACTTTGAAAGACTTCACTCCGGTCTAAAGTTTCATCTGGAGCCTGGGCAGAAATGTGCTGTTGATGGTAGCGAGATCTACCTCTTTCTGTATTTGAGGACAAAGAGCCTTCTGACAAGCGTAGGAAGAAGGCTTCCCAATCCAGACGGAGCCAGTCGGGTCCAGAGTGTCTGTCCTGTTTGCTGTAAAGCTAAGAAGGAGGATATTAAAAAAAAAAAAAAAAAAAAAGGTAAAAAAAAGCAAGACTTGCTGAAGACCCTCCTGCGGTCTGACTGTGCCTCACCCTGGCTAGGAAGTAGGAGGGTATTATTAAGCTATTGCCTTCATGTCTGCATATCTTAGGAGTGACTTTTGACTCAGAAACTTTGGTTCGAATGTACTTTGTAAGCAGATCTGGGTTTTTGAACTCCTGATGGAGTCTGGTCTCTGTCCTTCCTGTGTTTATCCTTAAATCCTCACTGCCCTCCCTTCTCTTGTTATTTGATGTTGTGGACTCAGGTCAATGGCTCATTATGGAATTATTTCAAACTTTGCTACTCAGCCACAAAAAGGAAGGAAATCTTACCATGTGTGATATGGATGGACCTTCAGGGCATCACGCTAAGTGAAATAAGTCACAGAGAGAAAGACAAAGGCCATATGATTTCACTTATATGTGGAATCTAAAAATCAAAACAAATGAACAAGCAAAGCAAAACAAAACAAAACTCATAGATACAGAGAAAGGAATGGTGGTTGCTGGCAGTGGGGGGGGGGGGTGCTGTTTTGTAAAACCAGTGAAGGAGGTCAAGAGGTATAAACTTCCCGTCATAAAATAAATATTTCATGGGGGTGTAATGCACAGCATGGTGACTATGGGCAATAATATTGTATTACGTCTTTGCAGGTTGCTAAGAGAATAAACTTCAGAAATTCTCATCCCAAGAAAAAACAATTCTTTGTAACTTTGTGTGGGGACAGACATGAGACTAATTGCAGTGGTCATTTCACAGTGTATACAAGTCCATTATAACATATGCCCAAAACTAATATGATGTTATATGTCAGTTATACCTCAATAGAACAAAGAACTTAAAAAAGAGGCTTCACAGTAATTTCAGAGTAGAAATAGGACCTTCAAGGTGAGTTTGCTTGTGTGAAAAGTGACACATTCTGTTCTCCAGCTTCCAGATATTTAGGAGTTTGTTTTACAAGCTGGATTCATTCATTCTGGCCTCTCATGCCAGTGTGCTGGCCCTCTCGGGAAAAGGACAGGGACCTTATATCACCCACACCTACATTTCTTCATCAAAGGTTTGGCCGGACAAAACCGTAGGAAAAGGCCCAATAGAGCACGTGAGTGTTTAACCTTAACTCAAACAAATGATTAACTAAAATGTGAGGAGAAAAACAATAACAGGAACCAACAATGGTACGAACACGGATGAATCATCTGTCAGCCTTTGCTGATTGACGTCAGACTGGCTACAAATGGTGTTTTACAAGTTAAGGGCAAGGTGACCTCCAGGGTCATATGCTCATGCTTCTTTAGATTATTTGCCTTCTCCAGGTACATCTCTAAAGGTGTGCAAATGCATGTCAAGGGAGCTAACAGGAAGTTAGAGTCCAAATTTTGGAATTGCTGCCCTAATGGGATTTAGATGATCTGCATTTATCCTATGAGAAAAAAGAAACTTTAATAATTCCAAAACGTGAAAACAAAAATTTACATTTCTCCTCTGACCACCTTTATAAACTTTTTTTAAAATTTGTTTAATGTTTATTTATTTTTGAGACAGAGAGAGACAGAGCATGAGTGGGGATGGGTAGAGAGAGAGGGAGACACAAAATCTGAAGCAGGCTCCAGGCTCCGAGCCATCAGCACGGAACCCGACGTGGGGCTCGAACTCATGGAGTGTGAGATCATGACCTGAGCCGAAGTCGGACGCTTAACCAACTGAGCCACCCAGGCACCCCCACCTTTATAAATGTTTTAAATAATGCTTCCTGCTCTGTTTCTATCACTATTGTTTTTCCCTATTTATTTTTTTTTCCCTTATGGCACTTATTACCTGACAAACAGATTTGCCTATTGTCCATCCCCCACCCCACTAGAATGTAAGCTTTTTGGGAATAGGGATATTTTATGTTCACTGCTGTACCCCCAGCATATGGGTCACTGCCCAGCTCAGAGAAGGTATCAATAAATGAATGGATCTAACCAAACATCTATCTAAGGTGATTCACTAAACGTTTCTAGGTGCGTTAGTAAGTAAAGGGATAACTAAGGCTCAAAAGAAAGAGGCACATTAATTTACCACCTATAATAGGACTTCAATAAATGTTAACTGACAATATCATCATCTTTATTGTTACATGTCCATGATTTTAGATAACCTATGACCTCGGAGACAATATCCTGGAGCTTCCTCTTGGCCATGGGACAAAATCCTGACTTTGACTCTCTCCCACCAAGACTATATACACATTCACTCTTGGTTTAGATAGGAAAGGAGAAAAAACCTGTTGAAAAGGAAAGTGAAGGCAGTCATAGGAAGATAGAAGCTTTACTAACAGCAGGATTCCCGATCATGAAGCAGCAAAAAGGTGGGGACTGATTAACCAATTTGTTTCAGAGAACATTTTGAGATTTTAGTTTCCTTCAGTAAAGCACATTACGTATCTCTCTGATGTGAAATGGCTCACTAGGCGTTCCTTTAAGAAAAAAATGCAGGTTCCAAAAAGTATTGCAAAGTTTCAGTGTTAAACTCATTACTGATGCTTATTATAAATTCTTTAGTTCAGCTAAGTTCTCAGATTTAATAAGGTCAAATGGGAATGTTATTTAAAAATATTTCTTTAGGGAAATGTGATTTTATTATATGGTGGCAACTCATATACACATGATCCAGTTTTCAAGTGAAATCTAACTGTACATGATCACTTGAGCGCCTGATCCCAGCAGACCTCAGGTCCATAATAATAGCCCCAGACCTCATGGGGCAAGGTTGTGCAGGAGGGGTCCTGAGAAAGCGAGGATGGGGTGGGGGAGTGTCATACTGGATGCACGGGGACACACAGAGCCCTTTTGCTCTGATGACCCTGGCAGCACGTGATGCTAACCTGAGGTTCCCCCTGCCGGGGGAGAGGGAGGCAGACGCTTGTGGGGTTTTCTCTCTCTCTCCACCCATACAAAAGTGTCAAGTGACCCCTGGGAAAATATGGAGGATTCGTAAATACAAATCGTGGACTCTCAAGATGACTGGGCAGGGAGAGTCTTGGGCCAGATAACTCACACTCTTGGGTTTTTTAGTGGGTGTGACTCAAAACACTGGAATTATATAAGTGGGTAAGAACCCTGAAAAATCCGGGGCTTAACTCACTTCTTGGACCTTATTTAGATTTGGGTAAGAAGGGGTGGATGTCAGAAATGCTTGGAAAATACAACTTCTATTGACATGGGGTGGGGGAAGGTCTTTCTCTTCATCATGAAGACTCTTATACCGAGTGAAATGTTACAGGGGGTACTTTTCTCATTTTTAGTGAACAAGTACTGTATATAATGCCTATAATTCAAAGAGAACATGAGTCAGTGCTGTGTCTCAGAGCTGGCTCAGCTACGGCCACAGTGAACACCCTTCAAGTAGGCAGACTTTCGGAGCTTCCACATCTCTGCAAAATGAATGAAGGACCAGATGGTTCTAATACTCCGTGATGATAGTTCTAGTTTTCTGGTAAGGCAAGTGATCAGAATGACTCAGACTTTTCCAGAGGCCTACATAGTCAGGACAGGACAGGAATATTACCAACAAGTATTCAAAGGAATCTGCAAATGTATACAAATATAACAGAGCCATTATAATAAAGATTAAACTAGTAGGTGAGCCATGAAGGGGAAATGGAGGGAGGAGAAGAGTTATAGCATGATCTAGGTAAAGACACGTATTGCCGTTGAACTTCCTGCTGGTCAAAGGAATCGCAAGAAAATGATTCTAATTCTCAGAAGCTAATAAAAGGATGCCTAACAAGTTACCAAAGGAGAGGTAGTGTAAAACAGCTTCAAAATCTAAATAGGATGTATTGTCTGGTTTGGAGAAACGGTAAAAACCCAAGTGACAGGATCATCCAGGATAAGATTTCCAAAACTCCAAGAATGCCTTTCATCAGCTTTTCGTTTCTTGAAGACACCTCAATAATGGCACTAATAATGACAATGGTAATAATGATGAACCGAGGGACCTGAAATAAATAACACGGCTATATTGCTTTCTGGTGATCTAATTTACAAAGGGCTAGATCTTTGACGGCCAGTGCTCTCCTCAGACAACTCTTCTCAAATATCAAACACCTCAGACTGATTTTTGACATGATATAGACCATTGTTGGGCAAGACCTGTATCGATCCAATGAAGAAACATTATAAATAAAGAGTGCCGTTATCGCGGGACTGTTTCAGTTTATATGCAGCAGTCATTAAGTAGAATGATTTTATATTTCAACAGATGGCTTGCTGGAGACCCCATGCCAATATACAATCCAAGTGGCCACAGCTTCTTCAGGAAGAGGTTTGGCATTTTCAAGAGGCTGCCAAATTTTGAGGGTAATCATGGTTTCTCTGGAGGAGAAAAGATGGGTTGGTTTTATATACATATATATATTTGTCATTATTTAGAACCATCTGAGAGAAGTCAATATGCTCAGGGTTCACACAGCTGAAACAGAGTTTTTATGAGCTTCTGAGGTTTTTTGTGACTTTCCTGGTTTAAGATTGGATAGATCATGTGCCATATGTTTCCATAAGGAAAATGCATGTTATTGCACCACATATGGAAATATAAAGCAATTATGCAATGTAAAAGCTTTGATTTGGCTTGACAATGATAATTTTATAGACAACCCCAGAATTTCAATAATACAGTACTTTGGTAAGTGTTAAAGGAGATAAAATCTAATTGGCAGTTTCCTTAAACGAAACGAAACTCCTCAGAGAGACACATTCTCCACCTGCACGGAAATGTTCATCCCAGCATCTTTGACAATTAAGAAAATTTGGAAATACCCAAACAACGAAATGGAAATAGAGAATTATGGCTATCTCAGTCAGCTATTGCTGCACAGTGAGCCACTCCAAAACTCTTCGGCTTAAAACAATATGCATTTGCTCTTTCACACTGAACTACAGATCAGGAGAAGGTTTCTTCTGATCTCAGCCAGACTGCTTCATGAAACTGGTCAGCTGATAGGTCAACCGGAAGCCGACGGGCACAGGAAGGGCTTAGCTCTGACAGCTGGGACGACTGGTACCCCTCCACGTGGTTTTGCCACCTCTAGGAGGCTAGCCGGGGACTGTTCTCATGTTGATAGTCTACAGCAGGGTTCCAGGAAGGAAAGCGGAAGTACAAAAATCTTCAGGCACAAGCTTGGAATCTGCACACGGTCGCTTCTGCTACATCCTGTCGGCCAGAGCAAGTCATAAGACCAGCCCACATTCCAGGAGTGGAAAATAAACTTCACCTCGATGGATAGAGCTGCAAAAATCACGTGGCAGAGGACGTAGAAACAGGGAGAGATGAAGAGGCAGTTTTGTCATCTGCCACAATGGTGAACTCATTTGATGGATTATTATCCAGTCATTCAAAATAAAGCCTATGGAACAAGTTTAGAGCGTTAAAAGAAGAAACCAAAAAATGCGTGTTAACTTTTATTACAACATATCAATGGACGTACAAAAGGTTAGAGGAGAAATACAGATAATGATAGTTGCATACGGATGACAGAAATGTGTTTTTAACTATGTTTCTAAAAATATTCTGACAGCTTTAGTGGACAACCCAAATCTCCTATCACGTCTGCATGCAGCCTAAGCCACATTTCAGTCCGTCAGTAGGACTGGGCTGAAGTACCCAGTGAATGAACAAAAGAATTATGGAGAGAAAAAGCCAATGATCTACTTTTTTTCCTTTTTAGACAAAATGATTCAACCCCAAAATTCCATGTCAGACAATTCAGCTGAATTTAATGTGACAGTATGCTTGCAATTTCTAGGGAAATGGAGTTAGAGCCTTTAGAGTACAAAGCAGAAAGCCTTTGCCTGTTAAAGTATTTTGCACAGGAGTGAAACCTTTCATTGTATGACTAAATCAATGGAGATTATCTCCTCAGTCGGAATTTCCTTTTGTCTGCACGTGTACTCTGAGGGCATCTGTTCTTGCATTCGGTTCAGTAACTGGGTTCGCAAATGAATGACTCCATTCAAGGTGATGCTAAGTATCGTATTGAAGTTACTATGTAGATATTGATTTCATGGCCTTTGACTCTCTCTGAGGTCAGTCATTGACCGGCACATTGAACCCAATCTCATGGGTTGACATTAGCCACTGGTGGTATTTTCCTCACTAGTTTTGATTTAGTGATGCTGTGGTTCTAATACGAACCTTCTCTAGAGTACAATTTCTGCAGGATTGCTTTCAACAGGACTCACCTGTGACCTGACAGGCAAACAAACCGTGGAGTATCATGTGAAGTCAAATGCAGGTTTACACTAGTGTTGACCCCTCACGTGTGGCCCAAAGTCACCGTTGTCATGGGATGGCAAAAGAAACCAGAATTACAGAAATTCAGAGGTGGAAGGCAATTTAGCGTCCAAGGAAAATTAGGTCCACAGGCAGCATACTATTTACATGTGTTCCGGTCCTAAAATTCGTTGCAGTGAGGTTGCTCCAGACCTCCTGTTCACCGTTCTGTTGCCCCTGAGGACTTTTTGTCCTCCTATGGATGCAGACGGCTGGGAGCACCAATCCTCCCAAGACAACGTGTGGAAGCGAGATGATCACCCCACTGAGAGAGGGCCATGGCACTCCCTATCTCACCCTACCCCGTGCTCACTTTCAGAACTTCCGGTCCAGGGAGATTTGTGAGCCATCCGTCCTTTGTCCAGCCCCACCCCCTCTCTCACCTCTCCCAGATTCTTGGTTTAACCCTCTGGCCCAGCCTAGAACCTCTATGCCCCCAGGCCCTCTCCTCTCTGTTCCCAGCAAAATGTACAATCGGTGACGTATAATTTATTTAAATCTCAAAGTGCAATTCCTGTTTGAGGGATTTGCATGTTCACAAGGATTGAATCTCATAGAACTGAAACTCTTAAAAGGTATGAGCCCGTGGGTGGAGCACAGACTAATGCCTTTGAGCACCTGGCAGGCAGCTGGGAGTGAAGCAAGCCAGGGGGCAGGAATGAGTCTCTTCCTTGAGGCTTCTTTGCACCAAGGGTCTCCTGGTGACTCATTAACTTGATGGTCCTGGGCCGGTTCGAAGAGGCTCGAGGGGACATCTCTCACCTTGCTCCTGAGACTCTCCAGAGTACAGAATCAGGGTGTCGCCCTTTTCACTTCCTGACCAGACTCTTCACCCTCTGGTATAAGAATGAGGTCATCCTCCTAGGGGGACATTCTGCTCATATTTTCCTCTTTGTTGTTTTTTTCAAAAGAAGCTGGAAGTCTGGGTTTTATGTGAAATCTTCTGATTTTTATATGCTGGGAATTAATACCAATTGTGGAAAACCTTTTTGGGGTGGGGGGCAGGACAAGTGACATCATCTGTGGGCTGAATCTGGCCCTCACGGTGCCCTTTTAATGCCTCTGCTGAGGGTGGATGTTTGGGGAAGCGCAGGACAAGGTGGGAAGAGAAGATACTCTTCAAATCACAAAGCAGGGAAGGGGCGTCAGGGGATATGATGAGGGTTTCTTAGCGTCTCCCAGGGTGGAGCGAACCCAGGAAGTACAGGATTTTTGTTCTGGGTTTTTCAAAGGGGAGACATGATTTTTAAAGGCTGTTAAAACCGTGCCTTAGTGAATGGGGCCCCCCAAGTGGGACCATGGGGGTCATAAACAGCGAGGTCAAGCAGCCTGAGGGTGAAAGCCGCAGTCACCATACTACCGTGCTGCCCCGTCTGTGCCCACCTTCTGCCTGTGGCCTGGGTGTGGAGCAGGGAACGTTCTCACAGAGACGGCGAGCAATACACAATCGTGGAATCTCAGTGCTCTAAGCCACCTTAACAGTCATCTATCTGTTCAACCCTGTCATTTTGCACAAACTGAGCACAGAGGAGGAGGGACTTCTTACTCTCAAGCTCCCACGGCTGCTTTATGGAGGAACTGAGACTACCACGCAGAGACGCCACCCCCCCCTTCCCGACGCACAGCTTATCCTTCCGATCCCTAACCTCCACTCTCACTCCAAGAGGAGTTGTCATCAAGGTAGTTGTGAAATGAAAAATCAAACGCAGCTTCGTTTTGGTACCTCTGAAAGACTTCATACCAAAATTTCACCAGCCAAGGAAAAAAAGGCTTTCTCAAATCACGGACCCCTATTTAGGGCTTAGAAAAGAGAGACACCAAGTCATTTTATGCTTTGCTTTGACTCTGATGAAAAGCTTAGGAAGTGAGCATGCCTGACATTCCACCGAGCACTTTATAGACACTCCCGCACTAAATCTTCATTACTAGCCTCATTTGACAGTTGGGGGGAACTGAGGCTTTAAGAAGCTAAGAAGTCTTCCCCCCACAAGGCTCTCACAATTAGCAAGTGACAGAGCCAGGATTTGAACCTCTGGAGTCCAACCCAGAATCCTAACGTAATATAAACATGGTCCCCATAGCTGACTTCACCCCTCACTCAACTCCCAAGAGATAACTAGCTTTCAAAGACCCAGTTCCCAGAAAACTTCCCACTGTCCTGGCATTTAGGGAGCTGCCCCAGCCTCTTATGCTAAACACTACTCTGAAACCCGCTTCATCGCACGTTTGGTTTTTTTTTTTTTTTTTTTTTTCTTTCCAGGCTCCAAAAATGTGGTCTTCCCTCATTACACCAATTAGGCAGGAACAGATGGTCCTCTACTCAATAGTTAACCATTCAACATTTATGGAAGAAAATCCTGGAAGGTTTATTTCAAATACGAGAAGTGTCAACCCAAAGGAAAAATTTGAAAATAATTCTCTGGAGGGGAAGGGTTCTAGAGAAAAGACTTTGCTGCAACTTTAACCAAAATGTCATGGAATGTGTACGCTATCATGGCAGAATGTCTTGATCCCAGAAGAATCCACACAAACAGAGGAGGTAATTGGATTCATCATTTTGACACCTGAAAGGCTGACAAGAAACCTTTAACCCGCCGATAATCAGCGGAGGGTGCTGTCATTGTGTGTCGTTCAACCAGACTATGGGATATCACATTAGCAAGCTGGCTGCCCTATTAGAGGCATGTAAGTCTTTCATATACTTAGTGTGGAAGTGGATAGGATTCAAAACAGCTACTTTCTGACATGCATCCAAATTTTTAATAGCAGCTAAGTACCTTACTAAGCGATTGAATAAAATAATGCATTCAAGCCCCCCAAAAACCTTTTCAGACCTCTTTTTATCTCTACGTTTTGCTGATGGAAAATGGATTGTAATTCAAATTTATATACTGGGCACACGGCAGGCAATAGATTTTTTTTTTTTCTTTGTAAAACTCAAGCATTCCAAACTATTGGAGGAGTTAAGCAATTTTGATCATTTTGAAACTAGCTGTCAGATTTAATCTGTGCGAAAGAGACAGAGGGCAAATGTATTCTGAAGCTTGTTATATAATTTACAGATTATTTTTGCAATTTATATTCCATCAAATAGGGTATATTAGGCTCTCAGAAAGCACGTAATGATCAATTAATTTCAGCAGAGCAATCCTCGTGGCACTTAAGGGACAGAAATGATTAGACCCTTTTCTAGCTGAGTCCCAAGGTCCAGTCATCAAATATGACTGATTATATTTTCTAATGGTTTCTCTATGCCCATTAAAGAGCACTCAACTATTCAGACTCTCCTCTGATCATGACATTCAAAATTTGCTCGGATGGCTCCTGACAAGCAAAAATGTATTCTCTAATCTTTAACCACATAAACAATAGCTAACCACTTGTAATTGAGTTTAAATTGATTTCAGGTGGCTTCAGAGAAAAGCAATTTCTACAACAGATTAACCTCTTAATTAAAGTATATTAAGAATACTGTCAGGTGTAGAAATTCTGCTACAGCAGAAAATTATACCTCATTGACATTCATTTATGAAAGAATTGCTGCTCTGTTCCCAGGTAACAGGTTACTTATTTGTGGTTCTTGCTTCACTAGGTCAGCTCAAGCCTGGTTCACTCTGTGGAACATCAGTCTTTCCTATGGGACAGGGTGAGGAGAAGGACAGCGTGTGATGTGAGACAGACATTGTTTATGCTGTCCTTGCACTCAGGTCTTCAGAAAGCCATTTTTCTCAAGGAAGGGGACGCTTCGGCAAAAACCACAGACTCCCTTAATCTGACAAAAGAGGGAAAGCAGGTGTCAACCTCCTCATCAATAGCGACTCCATGGGTCTCCGCAGGGTGTTGTCCTCCGGTGCATTTGAGGTAGACACCCCCTTGTCTCTAAGTGCTTGCTACTGAAAGGTGGCCCTCAGATGAGCATCGCATGGTGGACTGTGAAGAATGCAGACTCTCGGGCCCCTCCATTCCTCCCGCCCCGCACACCAAATGAATTAGGATCTCCCAAGTTCACAACATCCCCTGGGAATTCATTTGCACTATTTAAAGAGCGCTGCTCTGAGAGACTATTTTGTCTGGATTCTCATTATCCCGGGGATCTGTACAACGTCAGAAACATTAGGTCAGTTTGGTGCAGACAAAAACAAAAACAATGCAACTGGTTGTTGAGCATTATGGAAGCCAGGCGATTTCCTCTCCACGTTTTACTTTTCAAGACCCTGCTACCTTCCTCTTTATCATGTCCCGGGTGGGAAAACCCCGGGTGAACACAGTCCCACTCACCCAGTGCTGGCCCAGGACATGGAGTTCCTGCCTTGAGCCGCAGTTGGTTCTGGAATGAAGCTTTATCCCTGTGCTGGCTCCAGGGGCCTGGGATGATCTGACCCTGGTAGTTTGCTCTCTCGGCACTGAAATCCTTGGCTCGTACTCCTGAATTGGTTCCGGCCCCTGTCATCCTCAGCTGGGGATTGTTTGCTGCCCTCAGAAATTGCATTTTTTTTTAATCTTGCCCACCTGGTCCTGAGGTAACCTACTTCCTATTGTTACCTGTCTAAACTTAGGGTTGTGGAGTGGACTTCTACCCCATAGGTGGCAGCCTCCAACCCTCCTTAGCATGGCTTGTGGTTATGAAAAGGAAGTCACACCAAAATGCAGCTGTGCTTAGCACCCAGGTGTTGTTAAGAAACATTGGTTTATAACAGCAAATCTCAGGCTTGACTACACATTACAATGCCCTGAGGAGATTCAAATTTTCCAGTGCCAAGGGTCCCATCCCAGATCAGTATTAGTTACAAAAAACTCCCAGGGATTCTATCACACAGCCGGAGTTAGGAAACGCCAGTTGAGAGAATCTTCCCTGACCCAGCCATGGCCAACACACTCCAGCCTCTATGCTCGAGTAACAATTTGCTTCTTATACTCTACTTAGTCTTTCTCTCCCCACCACCGGAGCACTGAGAAAATTGTGAATGAAGGGCAAAGAGCACCTGTATGTCTCAATGGACGGGGAATAGAAGGGAGGGGAGGGGGAAGAAGAACGCCCCTGCATTACCAGTCGTGTTGCCAAGACCGTGCAAGGGATGGAGAGTCAAGGGGCCACCCAACTTCTTCCAGTTTACGGTGCACAACCAGTGCAGAAGCCTCACAGAACATGAGAAAAACGGAACCGGCTAATCACAACCACTTGCAAACCTTGAAGAAAGGCAGACAAAGACGAGGGAAGCGATTCAACGTGATACAGAAGGTGTTTTCCTAGTTGCAAATATTCCAAGAGAGAAAAATGCTCCCAAACCGTCTGTGTCCATAGATGGTAGTTCTAACCTGTCCCGAGCATCCTCAAGTCGTGGAGGTAAAGCAGAGAGGGCACCAGACGCCCCGGGCTGGCCCCTGTCCACGATTACAAAGAGAAGAAGGCAGTCCCAGCACCGCCCACACCAGGGCTCCTAGCCTGGTATCAGGGGTGGGGGTGGGGGTGGGCGGTCTGAGCCTGTGGCAGCACCAAGTCAGAGCACCTGCTTCGGGTGAGGGGGATGCCGGGACACTCGGACATGTTTCCTCTGCCTACCATTTCTTTCACGGGCCAGGAATTCAGAGAGACTGCCCCAGGGTGCTCGGTTGGCTAAGTGTCCCCCTCAGACCAGCAGACGAGCTGCACCTGGGAACTTGTTAGACATGCAAATGCCCTGGGCGAGGGCCCCACCCTGAACTTACTGAATCAGAAACTTGAGAGTGGGGCCCAGAGAGCTGTGGCTTCAGAAGCGCCCCAGGTGATCCCGATGACACCCAAGTGGGAGCCCCACTGCTTTGTTTTGCACTTACTTAGAGCTCACTTCTGTGTCTCTTCGGTCAGCTGGTCTGGTAAGAGGGGGTGACGCTGAAAAGGCCTGTTCTTCCCCTGGGCTGCCTGCACCCCGGGCCTGCTGGGGTTCCTGACCAGGGCTTCGGCAGCCCCCTTTCTGAACCTCGGCGCCTCTGTTTTCCAGGTTCCCGGCTGTGGTTGCTGATCCCTGAAGTCTGGTTCCATGGGCATAATCTTTGCCCGTTGAACCTGAGGGAACTGCCTTGTCAGTTTCCCTCCCAGGCTCCGGGCCCTGCTCCTCCACCCCGTCCTCCCCACTCTGCTTCCTTCTCTCATAGCAGTTGAGGCTTAACCTCATCCTGTAAGCAACAGAGACCCCGGGTCTGTTTGCCCCCTCCGGACCTGCTACATTGAGTTAGTATCCAATATGCTGCTATCAAATACTTTTGAATGAAAGGATAAGCAGTTTTTAGTTTCCAAAATTCTTCTCCCCATATTATCTCATCAGATCATTGTGACAGTCAAAGACAGAGCTCAAGGGTTAACCATATTTAACAGTCAACAACACCGGGCCAACCCAGGTTATAGGAAGTCAGCAGTAGAGCAAAGTCTGGAATTCAAGTCTCTTAAATCCTGATACAGTAGCCCGTTCCACTGAGCGGCATTTTCTGCACTCTTCATCTAGCCAGTGGTATTTCCCACTCTCCCCGTAGCACATCATTAGCATTTCCTGCAAGGCCCAGATTTGAAATCAACACTCACTTCTCGCAGGTACTGGTTTAAACTGGACAAACCGCAGACGATGTCCTTTACCTTGTTGCACAGGTGTACACCAAAAGATTTAGTAGAAGACAGGAGACTGGATGTTGGGCCGTGCAGAGAAGGTCGCGTGCACCTGCGGTGATGGGTTCATGGGGTCAAATGAGTCTCTGGCGATTGACAGAGTTGATTAATGGGTTGGAGAATCCTGCAGTGGTTGAGACATCACGTGATTTTTAACTCGCCCCTCTTACTAGTTTGCATTTGTCCCTCATGTCTTAGGAACATCAAGAATAAAGTTGGAGTGGGAGAGAGCCAAAGCGTAAGAGACTCTTAAAAACTGAGGACAAACTGAGGGTTGATGGGGGGTGGGAGGGAGGGGAGGGTGGGTGATGGGTATTGAGGAAGGCACGGATGAGCACTGGGTGTTGTATGGAAACCAATTTGACAATAAATTTCATATATGGGGAAAAAAAAAAAGAATAAAGTTGGGCATTTGAGAGCTAATGAGATTCCCTTTAGAACCCTCTGCTGCAAGCTCCAGCTTCTGAAGGCCAGCGCGTTGCCTGGAGGGAAAAGCACCTGTCTGCTAGCCCGAGTCTGCCCAGGGGTTGGGGGTAAAGGCCCTGAGCCGGGGCACCCGCAGTGTGTGGTGGGAGGTTGGACGGCCCACTCACCCATCCGATTCTGAACCGATGCCTCGGCCTCTCGGTGCAAGTCCTGTACCTGGCTGCTTCGACTGCAGCATTGAAACCAGACAGGTGCCTATTGCCGCAGCCTTCCCCACCGGACCCCCACTTTCACCACATCCCTGCCTATGCTTGCTGCCCTGTGTGGACCTCTGAGTTCCAACCTTGTCCAGCCTGTGGAGAGGGCAGACCACAGCCATACCCTGAATCCCATCCATATGTCTGTGCCTCCTCACAAGACATCCAAATTCTCAATTGTTATGAGACAGCCCTGTACTTTCCTGAGCAAATGACAGTGAAGAGGATGGCAATGAGAGGATGGAAGAAAAAGAAATAGAAAAAAGAAATGAGTGTTTAAAACATAGCTTTTAAGGAGCGCTAACTATGTGCTAAGCACTCTGCTAAATACTCAGCACACAGCACGCTCAACCCTGGCAACAATCTTACATCATGGTGACACTGTCCCAATTTAACAGATGACAAAACTGGACCGCAACCAGAATGTGGTTCTGGACCTACGCTCTTAACCACCTTGTTAAGCCCCTTCCCCCACAGGCACTGGATTCTGTGCTCTTAGTCATAGCTCCCTCCTTCATTTTGGCCTCAAGAAGTGGTACTTGGTTGGTCAACCCCCATCGTTGCCATATGTGATGTTTTTACCAACAGCACACTCTGTGATGCTGGGTAGCTTCGATATAATCCCTTGAAACATTGAAAAATTAAATTGACTAACTAGGCCAGGTAATTTCAACTCACATGACCTGGGAAGACACTGAACTTGGGTCTTGACCCTGGCCATATGATCTTGAACAGGACAGGCATCTCTAAATGCCATCTAGCATTCTATACCTCTATAGTGCTGTTCAAAATCAAATGAGCTATTGACGTAGGTAGGGGCACTCTAAAAACTGGAAGGTACAACCAAAAATAAAAATTATTATGTCAAAAAGTGGTTCATCTCTTTTTTTCCCCCTGGATTCACTACCTAAGAGTCAGGGAGGGAGACAACATCTTTTATGGCTGGGTTCATTCCAACAACAATCCTTTCCGCAAACATCCATTAAGGTCTTAACATGAGCCAGGCACTTTTATAGGTATTTTTTTTTCAGAGACAAGAGACAAGACATTTATGGCCAAGTTACTTCTTCTGCATCTTGTCATATTTTGGCAGGTATCACACCTGCCGCGGACCAAACACCTACAGCTGGACCTGGGTGGATAGGTCAGTTAATTGAGATTCAGCCACCATGGTTTGATTCTACAAGGACCAAACTGTCCTCATCTTACCTTGGCATCTTGCCACACGCACATCTGTGTGGCCTGTGGGGCAAGGTCAAGTTGCTTTTTCATGGAGGCCATTTTGTCACATGGATTCCCCACAAGAGTGTGTGGATGAATCACTGCAGATCCATCATTGTATAACAAACAGCTCAAAATGCCTGCCCCGTGGAGCATGAGTCAGGTTCAGTGTAGACTTATAGGCAGTCTCCTTTCCAGCTATCTACTTTTTTCCGTCTAGCTTCTCTTCCTGACTTTGTTTTGCCTTTAGCTTTTTTTGTGTTTTACTCTGTACTGATATTTTGATACTTTTGTCTAAATGCCCTGGCTAAGAAAGAGGCAGTGCTGTTTTTGAGAAATGCATTCAATATAAACATGATAGACTGAGTATCTCTCAATTTCTTTTAAGAAAGCAGACATCAGAAACTTATTTTTGACAGATAATCTTTATTGAGATGTAATTCCAATACTTTACAATTCACCCACTCGAAGTATGCAATTCGGTGGTTCTCAGTATGTTCACAGAGTTACAAAACCATCACCAGAATCGACACTGGAATATGCGTACCACCGCAAAAAGGAACTCCATACCCATCAGTGGTCACACTCCAGTCCCCCTAGGCCTCCCAGCCCTGGGCCACCAACGAACCACTTTCTGTCTGTATAGATTTGCCTGTTCCACATACTCCATATGAATGTTATCATCCAGTATGTGATCTTTGCGATTGCCTTCTTTCACTTAGTGTAATGTTTTCAAGGTTCATCCATGTTGCAGTTCCCGGAAACTTTTGCCTCTCCTCAGTCAGGAACTCAGACTTATGTTCTTTCTTCTCATGGAGACTTGGATTGTCTTTGCCTCACTTGGGGCGATAATAACAAATAACAATAAAAGAATCCTTTAGTGGGGGCTTGTACACATACTGTCTCGTCCTCACTGCAACTTAGAAGGGAGTGATGGTCACTATTTTCCAAGTTAAGAAACCGAGAAAAGTCACAGTGCTCGATAAGTGATAGAGCTAACACTGTAACTTAGGTCTCTGAGTCTAACTCTGCCTCCTCTCTCCCACATAGTAGGTCTGTCTTGGAAGATGAGGTCATAGTCATCTGCAGCAGCATCATAAACGCCTTTATCGTGTTTCTCAGCAGCTCAGCTGTGGCCTACGGCTGTGGCTTTGATGCGTGCCAGAGGACGAGTAGAGAAAAGCTCCTTCGACACGAGATACCCTTAGACATAGCCTAGACAGGAAATGAGGCAGGATGCACGGAGGTCAGGACTGCGGGACTCCAGAATGCAAAAGACCTGGCTTCAAATTCCAGATCTTCCAACTTTTAGTTTGGTGCGCTTTGAGCAGTTACTTTCTCATTTCTTATTCTCCCACATGGAAAATGGGGAGGATGGTTCCTACCTTGTAGGGTTATTAAGGGAATGAAACAAATAAGACGAGGGCTTAGCACAGTGCCTGGCACCGAGTAAGTGATCAAGACTATTCGCTACCGTTAAGGAATATCGTCATTGATACTATAAAAGTGACGTATGGTGACAGATGGGAGCTACACTTGTGATGAGCACAGCACAATGTATACACTTGTCAAATCACTATGTGTACACTTGGAACCAATGTAACATTGTGTGTCACCTACGCTCAGAAAAAAAAGGGTATTTGCCATCGTCGATGACTATTCTGGCGACAAAGATGGAATGCCGTTTCATCAGTCATCCTGGAAGCACATCTTCATGGTCTCTACCTACACACATACACCAGTGGAGTTTGGCAAGGAAAACCCTCACTGGCCTTCTGTTATCGTGTCTGAGGTAACTACTAGAAGGGGAAAGAGTTCAAATGCAAAATGGAATAAAGAAGAAGTAAGGCCTATTCCACCGGGCAAGAGAACAGCCCAAGAAACTCAACAGCCTCCACAGAGCCCTGAACGACAAGGGTGAGAGGGATGAGTCAAGAGGGAGAGAGGCAGCCATGCTGTCATGGTTTTTCTGGAGAGTCAGCCTTCAGAAAGTTCACTGAATCTTGCAAAAACATGACTACCGTAGTAGGAAAACTTGCCAAATTATGCAATTTGGAGCCAAATGCTCCTTTCCGTCTGCCCCCACCCTCCCCACCAACCTCATGATGTTCAGCTTCTGGCTATGCCAAAAGCAGTTACTGGCAAGGAAATCATTAAAAAAAATTTTGGCATAAGGCAAAAGGCAGGGAAATAGAAAAAGAACCCCAGAGGAGTTTCCCCCTAACCTTTTATTAAAATGATTTTTTGGATTTGGCAAAATGGCATTAATCAAAATACATAATTCAAAATGAAACTCATTTCAAAGCTTTTAACTAGGGGAATAACTTTTTGGAAAAGCCTTAAATAAAAAAATCTGTCCTACAGATACATGCTCGCACACAAGGACAAAAATGTACAAGGACATTTAGTGTAGCATTTTTTAATACAGATCTTCCTGGATTTACAACGTAGTTACGCCTATCACGAGTCAAAAATGCATCTAACACACATCTAACACCAAACTTCACAGTTTAGCCTCACTGACCTTAAACGTGCTCAGAACACTTACATTAGCTATAGTTGGGCAAAATCACTTAACACAAAGCCCATTTTATATAATAAAGTGTGGAATATCACATGCAATCGATTGACTATTATACTCAAAGTATGAAAACAGAACGGCCATATGGATATAGAGTGGTTGCCAGCCTATCGGCTGCTCACCCTTGTGATCATGTGGCCGTCTGGGGACTGCGGCCGCTACCCAGAGTCACATGGGAGGGTCCCACTGCATATTGCTAGCCCAGGAAAACATCAAAATGCAAGATTCAAAGATTCAGTTTCTACTGAATGGGTATCTCTTTCTCACCATCATAAAGTCAAAAAATTGTAAGCCAGAACCATCATAGGTCAGGGACCTTCTATAATCATGAGAAACAACTGGAAAGTCCCAAAACAGGACAATGGTTAAGCAAACCATGGTATCAGCATCTGACAGAATACCCCAGAATTCTTAAAATTGGTGGACACTCTCCAAGGGCAGAGGTTCTATCTGTTTTGTTCACCGCTGTATTCCTACTGCCTGCAGTAGTGTTGAACTTTGTAGAGTTCAAATGTCTGTCAGTTACCTCACTGAGTGAATGTTTGTGAAATGCATTTGTAATAAACAGTTCCATACACATGTCCACATATGTATACGTACGCCTCTGTGTATATATACGTATGTGGTGAGTCTACGTTGTACACATGTAAGACTTGTTGACATTGTGACAACTGTCAAACACAGGCAGGAAGACAGGGATGTTGACACCAGAGGAGGCTGTCCTGGACGGAGCACTCTTCTGACTTTCCTGTGACTCCTGTACCCCCGTCCTCTCACCTTTTCTTTTACCTTTCAAGTGGGCTGAATTTCCCTCCACTTTTTTTCCATAGTAATAGTTCTTCATGAGCACTCTGGTGTTTGTAAAATGTAAGAAGTTAATTAATAAAGACACGAGGCTACTTAAATATTTTAGGCTAGCGGTGATGGAGGGCAGCTGCTGTCTTGGCCTCAGAGTCTATTGTGCTAAGACAATTTTGATTCGTAGTAGGTAAATATTCACATATAATAATGTTTCAATAACTAAGCCATCCGATGGGCTCAGAAAATGGTCCAGTTCAACTAAGATGCGAGACAAGCTTTCCCTCATAGTTCACATAACTTAAGTGGATGTGGTGGCACAAATTTATCGGAGTGAGGGCTATCGCCAGTGGATGAACTTTCGATACAAAAGAAATCCATGCGAGTGTTGTCAATCATAACTTCTTGATAGACAAAAAACTATTTCTGAGATAAAATTTGAACGAAACAGCTACAGTTTATGCAAGCCACAGCAGAGACGTGCGGAAGATGTTGAAAACCTTTGTCCTGGAAGCGTTTTGTCTTGGTGACCTGTTGTTACCTTTTCCCTGTTTGCAGTTTCACTAATTTCTTAGCCAGAGCCGAGACCTCAAAAGTACCCAACCCAACGTGTTATGCAAACTTTAGAATGAAAGTAAAATGAGGCGTTCAGCCTGGCATACGTTCCACGCTCCCTGCACATCCACATGTGTGCACGCGCACACACACACACGCACACATACCCCTTCCCAGGAAAGACTATGATGCTACCAGGCCAAAGGGTTGGGAGCCATTTCTATCCTCCGCATGGTTTCACGGGTTTGACTTGACGATGGACATTTAAGATGGAAATTGGCTATCTCCCTGCAGCCCACTGAACACTGCAAAAAGCATGGGGAGCTTCTGCCTCTGAATGTGGCTCTTATCCTCATCGAAGCCTCTGTCCTCACAGTACAGTCTCTGGACCTTCCATTGCAATCACTTTTTATGAATCCAGGCTAAATAACAGATCCTCCATAACATGGTTCAACAAGTGTCTTTGAAAAAATGCAAAACCCTTGCCTTGTTCCCTAAGGTTGGGCTCTTGTCTACTATCCTGTTTCACGGCATGCCTCACTGCCTCTTGCAAGCCTCCAACTTTTTCCCTGTCACATGACCTCCACTCTTGCTGTTTGGGAATGTGCTTCCCTCAGCTACTTTCATCACTTACTTTCCTTTTAATTTTTTAAATTAATTCATTCATTTACTTTGAGAGAGAGAGAGAGCACGCGAGCTGGGGAAGGGCAGAGACAGAGGGAGAGAGAGGATCCCAAGCAGGCTCCACGCTGTCAGCGCAGAGCCCCGCACAGGGCTCCGTCCCATGAACTGTGAGATCCTGACCTGAGCCGAAATCCAGAGTCAGACGCTTAACCGACTGAGACACCCAGGTGCCCCTGCTTTCTATTTCAAATGACACATCCCCTGAGAGGTCATCCCACTACCACTGCATCTACCCCCCATCAGATTCTAACACATCGATCTTTTTTTTCTTGGCACATCTAAGTCTTTAAATAGCTTTCCTATTGACTTATTTGGGTATCATCAGTCTTCCTTCACTAAAACTTAAATTTTGTGATGTCAACGACTATGTCTTGCTTACCACTCTATTTCCAGTGCTTAGCACATAGTAGGTACTTAAGAAAGAAAGAAAGAAAGAAAGAAAGAAAGAAAGAAAGAGGGAAGGAAAGAAAGAAAGAAAGAAAGAAAGAAAGAAAGAAAGAAAGAAAGAAAGAAGGAAAAAGAAAGAGAATTTCCCCCAATGTTGACACAGTGTGGAGCACACAAAGGCATGGGCTTAGCACTAATAATTTAGAGCACAGAGTACGCACGGTGGTAAATGAGAGAAAACCTCAGAGTCGACACATGGAGACAGAGGCAATTTTGGAAACCGTAAATAATTAGAAGCAGGATTTTTTTTTCAGGCAATAATGAAAAAAGTAGCCCCTCTAAACAAATAATGGATCAATTTAGAGGCAGCTGCACCACAGAAGTTTTATAGCATGTGTTAAGTCCCCAGTCACTGAGCTTCAGTTCCAAAAAAAGGACTCAAATGTTTGGAGAAATATCAGTAAAAGAGGCAGGACCCTTAGCTATGGGCCTAACCATGAGTCTATGAGGACCAGGCCAAAGTCTTCATGGGAGAAAGATCAAGTAGAATCGAGAATTAAACCACAGTTCCTTTATATTATGAGATGTTTCTCATCTCTAATATACAAAGGTCAGTGCTTGGTGCTAAGGATCAGGATGGGCTGAGTCTATGGGAAGAGGACAGAGTGACAAGTCAGCTCCACTTAGGGAGGGGCTGGGAAACTGGGACCAAAACAAGGGAGCAGACGTTTGTCATCATGATGATGCAAAAAGCGCATCTGGAGTAGGAAATACAACCTCCCAAGGACACATGGTCCAGTGGCCTCCAACCCACAACAAGGCATTCTCCAGACCCCGCACATAGACACACTTTCCTGCTCTGACACCTTTGAATTTGCTGTTTCCTCTTCTTTGGAATGCCTTCTCCCACTTCTTATCTGGCAAACTCTCACTTGTTATTCAGAAGCCAACTCAAATGTCATCTCTATCGTGAGCTCACACGATGACGCTTCCCATGAGTGCCCCAAATCGAGCTGTGCCCCATGACATTCAGGTCTAGCTCATTGGCCTTGACGGTCCCGTAGAATGTGTTCTGGCACTCAACGATCATGGCACCTGTGCCTTACATGAGTCCTTGTGAGCAAGGGCAGCCGGGAGGATCTTGCCCGGGTCCTGTCTCTCTGAGTCCCCACTCTGGGCTCACAGGCTGGCATAGTGAGAAGCCAGAGCTGTCAGACCCACACTGTACTCATACCTTAGTCACTGACCTTCACGGTCAGAACGGACAATACTCACCACCTGATGTGAGGTCCAGGCCAGGCACCCAACATGTGACAGTCTTTTCCATTCTGGGCTCACATGGGTCATCAGCTGGTCTGTGGAAGCTGGCAATGGTGCTAAGTCTGCTACTCTTCCTGCCTGCCTCTGGGGCCCGTCTCTTTGACTCCCAAACAATGTTCTCCACTTCTGAGTGCTGGCCGTGGCCGTCTGCAAGTAGCTTCTCTCGGCCAGCCTGTCATGGAGACATGGGAGCTTACCATGGGAGTAGAACACGACACAGGTCGTGGGGGAACAGGATGGGAGGCTCCCGCTCTGCCAACCCATACCTGGGACTACTAACAACAGACCCAACCAATGGCCAGCAGAGACTCACCGCGTCAATGGGGCCACACAGAGGTGGGGGAGAGTAAATAAGCCAGACGATGATAAGACTGAGGTACAAAACTCTTCGAGTTAAAATACTACATAAATATTATGCATACTTCATTAAATATGAACATATTACAATAATCTTGAAATATTGCAAGGTTCTTCTTTCCCTCTGAGTTATGCTCTATGAAATACAGGAATATATGGTAGTCTCACCAAAAGCACACTTGTGTGGTACATATGTGACAGATGTAGCAGATATCTTAGACCTGTGAGGATTGCTGCTAGTGGGAAGTCCTTACATTTTACAGTCTGGGAGGTCTGGGTCTAAATCACGGTTCTGCGGCACTAATCATTCCGTATGACCTCAGACAAATCATTCCATCTCTCTGCCTGCGTTGTATCAGCTGTAAACTGAGTTTGTGGACAGGGTTGTTAGGAGAATCGAATCAAAGTGATTGGCACCTACCTGGCCTTTCGTAGACATCGGGGATACTGTTTCTCAAATGCACCCTATTGTATTTCCCATGTTGATTCCCAAGCAAGGGTGAAGTTCACTCCACCTAGACCAAAGAAAGTCATAGAACAGCAACACGTAAATTAATCAGCAGAAACCTTCCATCAAGTAGGAAAAGAGGGTGATCTGACATTAAGAGGAGCTCTTTCCACCCAGAAGGGAAGCAGGAGGAAGTAGGAAGAGAGGAGAGAACAGGCATGAGTCAGCCCAAGCAGGGTCCCCACTTCTCTTTGTCCATTACCCTTCAAACAAATCTTAAGAGAGGATAGGGAGAGGACATGAGACTCCTAGAAGCTCTCTACAGGTTTGAGAAACTACTGGCACACTCATTGAGGTCAGGGCCCTCCTTCCTTGGGCGCTGGCTGGAAAACCCGAAAGCCTTTCACAGAAAGCCTGCGTTGGGATCCAGCGCATCCAGCGTGGCATGGGAGCAGGCAGAGAACACAGACAGAAGGAAAGCATATGAGCAGCCTCCCAGGGCCTCGCGTGATGGAGGCAGGTGGAGAGAACGTGATTGAAATTTACCAGCCTCCAGGGACCTCAACGACACTAAAAAGACCAAAAGATGAGGAAGAAGACAGGAACAGGAGGCTACAGACCCAGGGAGCTCCAGGCAGAGGCAGAGGTGGAGGCCCGGTCCATAGGTGTCCGCGGGAGCCCTCAGCAGGCACACATGCAGGGTGCCCAGTAGCAGCGAGGAGGACACATAGCTCAGGCGAGGCCAGCAAGGACCCAGGGACACCCTTGAGGACCCCTTTCCCCTGCCCGTGCTGTTACACGAGCTCCCCTTAGACGGTGGCAGCATTAGATGAACAGAAAGAGAACAGAAACGGGAAGAAACCCCAAAGGACCACTATTTTCTCCAAATGAACCATGTTAACATAAAAGAGGCTGCTTGAAATCACAGGACCAGAATTGCATTAAATCAGGAAATTAAAACATGCTCTCCCTCCTTCACCCACCCTTCTGCTATCAAGTGAGAAATGAGACCTCCAAAGAAAATAAGAACACGTTCCAACCCTTTGCAGATCTGAGTACTAATGAGCAAGCTTCAATGCCCACTATTTGCTTAATTGCTAGCATTATTACTACCACTCTATATTACTATATTTAGCCATCTTAACCTGTAAAGATTGCAGTTTCCAATAGTTCAAACTAATAGATATAAATTGCTATTTTATACACCAACATGTCTGAAGGTAGGACCTCGGGCAGGTCTGAGAGACCCACAGGTTTTGGTGTCCTCTCTGCCCAGAACACTTTTCTCTCTGTGCCCATCCCCACCTCCCACCCTTTTTCCACCTGGATCACCCAGGTCAGGAATGAGGAAATCAAGCGGTGTGCTTACCAGCTTACAGTAGTTTCAGACAATTAAAAAGAAGCGCCTTTAAAAAAAAAAAAAAAAAAAAATATATATATATATATATATACATATATATACAGAAGAGCCTTTCCTAACAATTGTGGTACTTTTAACTAAGAAATAGCTCAGGGTGGAAACTGTTTCAAAATATAAGGCAAGTCACTGCCAACCCCCCTCTGAGGCCAGCATTTCAGTGCTTCCCATTTGATTTTCCACAGGTTTGAGGTTTGTGAGACAGAGTGGACCCTATACCTATAGGCTCTTACTGGACCATAATGGCAAATCCACAGAATCTATCTGAACAGACGAGCCTGTGCCCTTCCTAGGCTCTGCGTCTCCCTTCAGCTGAGAACAAGCTGGCCTAAGACTCCCTAGCTCCTGAACCCTTGTGACATCTCAGGGTTGGAAGGGGATTTGGCAGTCATGCAGCCACATCTCTGCCCACACACCTCCCTTGAGTAATGACACCGTCTCAGCTTGAGCACCTCCAGCAACAAAGAGCTCACATATTCTCCTTCCATTATTTGAGAACGTTCTTCCTTGTGTCAAATCGCAAGGGGACAATGGGCATCAATTACTAGCATGTGTTTTGGAGCCAGCTATAGATAAAAGGTCTAACCCTAGCTCTCCGTATTGCTAGCTGCGTGACCGTGGGCAAAGGCCTAAGTTCTTGTGCCTGAGTTTATCTTTTCCAAGGGTAAAGGGCAAAGGAGGACATGTGTGTGACTTCCTTCAGAGGGCTGTGGTGAGGATTGATAAAGGAACTCCTCGTAGACTATACCAGGTCCTGGGACACAGGATCCACTCAATTATTGCCATGCATCCGTGTGTCACCGCTATTTTTGGTGTCGTTCCGCCTTCCAGTTCTGCCTTCTGCCTTCCAGGGTGGCAAAGCACAAATCTAATGACTTCTTCCACTGTAAATAGTTGAAGACTGCTGTCATGGGCTTCTGAGTCTAACACACCAGTTCCTTCAGTTGCATTCAGAAATCTTAGAGCTCTGTGCTTTCACCGCCAGTCTTTCCAGAGGGCTCTCCGCCCCAGTCTGCCCACCCGGGTCTTGGGCAGGGCAGTTCTCCAGTGAATCAGAGACTATTTTGTTTGCTCCCTACCTCCTCAGAGTCCACTCCATTTTTCTTTGGGCTTCTCTCACCCGGTCCGTTCCAGTCCCTACTCTACTGTTAGCTAGGATGAGGCACCTCGTGCTTGATGGGTGGTATGCATACCTGTCCATGGGCACACCTGTGGAGGCGGTGTGGTGTGGACTGCAGCAGGTGCTCAGGAACTGACTTTAATGAGTGGCCAGTAGAAGCCCATAGATGCCTGTGATGCCTGTGTATAGGTTCCCCCTGAATGAAACGGGGTAGATTCTTTTTTCTTTTTTCAAGGTTTATTTATTTTTGAGAGCGAGAGAGACAGAGACAGAGTGTGAGAGGGGGAGGGACAGACACATACACACACATACACACACACAGAATCCGAATCAGGCTTAGGCTCTGAGCTGTCAGCACAGAGCCCAACGCAGGGCTCGAACCCACAAACTGCAAGATCATGACCTGAGCCGAAGTCGGACACTTAACCAACTGAGCCACCCCCAGATGCCCCGAAACTGGGTAGATTCTTGAGATAACCTTCCCTTTCATCTTTGGACATGACCTCAGGTTCTGAAGGCAGGGCAAGTTTGTGAACAGCATCTGGGGAAGCTGGGTTCATTCTGGAAGAGGCCCGTGACTCCACGAGAAGACCCCAGCCTCTACTTCTGACCTGGGACCACAGAGGGAGCCTAAGAGACCCCAAAACAATGCTCACCACGTGGCCACAGATGACCTCGGGCAATTTCATGATGAAACCCTTTGCTCTCCCCGTTCTGAGCAGAACAGAAGAGGACTAGCTTTGCACGAGCCAGAGGAGTTGTCCAAGGGCATCATCACACCCCTCCCTGATATTAGCAGCACCGTTAAAACGCAGACATATGCAGACATCTCTCTGTATGTATGTGTGTCCAAAGTGAACAAAGCTGTAAGATTTGGTCTCTGACTCAAGGCGATGTATCATTCACTGGAGCACAGTGTTGCTGCCTTTGATGACTGAAATACCAACTGTGACTGTGGTCAAATTTCACCAGGACTGAGGCTTGATTTAAGGAAATCCATCTAGGGCTTGTCTGAGTAAGTCTGCATTTTCCTCTTCCATCTCAGCCCTAAGACAAAGTACAACTGAAGAGAGTTCAGCCAAAGCCCATCAGGTGAAGGGGAAACTGGTATAGAATATCTGCCAGTGGTCCAGAAAGCAGACCAGAACTCACAAGAAGATCGTAGGGAAAGTTTTTAGTTAGTCATCCTTTATGGATTGACTTAAAAAAAATATGTGTGGGGGGGGGAGAGGTAGAAACCCTGAAGGTCTTACGAGATGTAGTCCCTGCCCACCTCCCTGACTCTACCTTGCATCCCCTCCCCATGCTCAGCACACCCAACCATGCTGGCCTTTGTCCTGTGCCTTTAACTCTCCAACTCTCCCCTGCCCCAGGGCCTTTGCAGTTGTCAGTCCCTTTCTAGAATGCTTTCCCCTTACCTCAACTTAACTTTCCCCTCCCCAGAAAGACTTTCCTTGACCAGCTTATACCAAGTCACCCTCACTTCCCCTCTTGTCTCTGTTCTTTCACCTGATTCCATTTTTCCACGGCACTTCTGAAACAAGATAAGCTGAAATTATCTTGTTTATTTGTTTGTTTATTGTCTGTCTTCCCTGACCAGAACACTATCCCCAGGAAAGTGGCAGCTTTGTCTCGTACCCCAGTGCCTTGCACATAGAAGGCACTCAATAAATATTAAATGAATGAATAATACTATCACAGTCTTTTAGCATTCTTAATGGGAATGGAAAAAAAAAAAAAAAGCCCTCCATGAATTCCAAGCATGGGGAGAAGAGGAAATAAAGCAGAAAATGGACGAATTGTTAACTGCCACATTAGCTTGAGATTGAAACAACTAGAAAAGCGAAAATCTGAATGCCTAATTATAAAATGCGAGCAAAGGCAGTTTTCAAATAGGAACAGGATTGTGTCCTCAGGAAGCAGATGGAGTCTAAAATGCCAACGAAGGCTACTTCACACCCCCTCAAGACCTGTGCCCAGTTCCTTACTGGAAGGACAACGTGAGTTTTCAGCCCTTCCCAAGAACCCTTCGACCAGAAACACTTCAAATGGGAGTACAAAAGAATCAGAATCCTCGCCACGTACAGAAATAAGAACATCTGTTCTCAGCATGAACCCTATTAGCTCCATCATTTGGCTTTCAAGGAAAAAAATGCACAATTATGATACGTGGGCACGATCGGTGGCAAGGTGGGTAAGCAACTGGCACTCAGAGCGGGCTGTGTGCTCAGGGCAAGCGTGGCTGCTGGGGGAGCACCGCACGTCAAGGGACACGAACACGGCAGCAGCAACGGCTGGGCTACCTGAAGTCGGCAGCCCCAGCTTCGAGAGGCAGAGGCCACTGTGGGGACTGGAAGAAAGGGAGGAGAGGGGAGAAGGAGGTGGGAGGAAAGAGGAGGCGAAGCAGGGAAGGAGGAGAGAAAGGAGGAAGAGGGATGGAGGGGGTTGCGAGAGAGTAGCCGCATAGACCTGAGCCAAACAGGAGGGCACGGGGTGAGTCAGGGGCACAGAGGGAGAGATAGGCTCCCCCTGTCTGGCAGGGGACAGGAGTGGCAACGTCCCCACACTAAACCAAGATGGCCCGTGGTCGGCACCGCAGCCACACCACTTCCCAGGGCTGTGGCTTCAGGCACGTCACCTGACCATTTTGTGCCGTGGTTTTCCCGGTCGGTAAGACATAGAAGGCATGGACCTACGGCACAGGGTCAAAGTGAGGGTACGAGAGCTCCTGTGTGTGAAGGCCTCCGAGCAGCACCGGACGCAGAGCGAGCCCTCAGAGAAGGTCTGCTGCCATTAGCGTTAGGATTACTGTCACCGTCACCGGCATTTCGTAGGACTGCACTTAGGGCACAGTGAGCTCAGTGCTGGCATTACCCCCGAGTCACGGAGCACGCGCGTTCGGGTGAAGGGCTGGGCCTCAGCCGCTGTCTCTAGAATGTGGGCTCCTCATCAACTCAGAGGCAGGACTCTGCTACCTCCCTAAGACCCCTCGAGCTCACTGCTGCTCTGGTGAAAACAAGCCAGAAGCGGCGGAGGCTCTAACCATGTCTTGCTTTGTTATGCGGAAGGCCAGGAGCGGACTCTTTTCCTAGGCCCAGTTATTACAGACGGCGCTACGCACACCTAAGGAAGCAGGATTGCAATTGGATAGACATGGGTCCAAATCCCAGCTCCACTCTCAAGAGCCGCGAGCTTACAGAGACAAATAGCCTCGTGGCTGAGCCAGTGCCCTCTGCTAGAAACCAAGCCCAAGATGCCCCTTGGACTGCATGAAGGACTAAACGGGATCGTGTAGAGACTTCACAGCGTCTGGCACTTGGCAAACAGAAGCTCTTTGCATCACAAAAGACAATGGGGGTGTCCAACTTTGGCTCAGGCCACGCTCTCACGGTCCGGGAGTTCGAACCCCGTGTCGGGCTCTGTGCTGACAGCTGAGAGCCTGGAGCCTGCTTCGGGTTCTGTGTCTCCCTCTCTCTCTGCCCCTCCCCCGCTCGTGCTCTGTCTCTCTCAAAAATAAATAAACATTTAAAAAATTAAAAAAAAAAAAAAAAAGACAACATGCTTCCTGTGGAAGCTGAGCCTTGAGGCGATGGGCAAGGAAGACGGGAAGATAAACACAGAGAGGAGACAGGGAAGCGTCCAGCAGACGGCAGACCTGGAAGCAGAGACCAGAGGTGGCGGAGAGGGGACGGAGGCCACAGGCAGTGCCAGAGCAAGGCCAGCTCCAGGGAGACCAAGAATCCCATTCACCCAAGCACCCCCAGAGCCTCTCAGAATGACAGTATGGATGCTCCTGGCAGCCAAATGGAGCTTCAATCAAAGGTTAAGTCATGTACAGAATAATCTCTGTAAGAGGCCAGGGATTCATGGGCTACCTTTTAAAAGGATTCCTTACCAAGTTGTTCAAGCTTTATAAGGAGTGTGTAAAGGGGACTATGTTTCTAATATCCAAAACAAACAAACAAAAAACACAACACACTATGCAGAAAGATTCATATTTTCATATTCAATGGACTCTAATAAAACTGAGGAGTCGTCGTTTATATTTATGTGAGACCTCTCATCTTGGAAGATGCCCTCCTGATGTTTTAGCCACGTGGGTGTTGGCCTACGAAAAGCTGTTTAATCTTGGGCAAGTGGCCTAACTTCTCTGAGCCTCAATTTTTGCATCTGCAAAGGAAATCTAGCAGTAGAACCTACCTCCTGGGTGGCTGTAAAAATTAAATGAGATAATACATGCGAAGGGGTCAGCATGATGCCTAGCACATAGAACTCAATGTGAGCTCAACTCGGCGTTCTAAGAACTTCGGTCCTGCACTCTGCCCTGCCCTCGTCTGGTTTTTTTTCATCTCACAGGATCGACCTCAAGCAGCTGCAGGGACTTCCTCACAGGGGCCTGTTACGAATCCGCTTCTCCCCTCCCCCACGCAGAAGCTGCGTGGTGGCCCATCTTTGAAGTCTTCGCTCATAATGACATTTGATTCGTGCACATTGTTTCGCTCTACTGCATAGTACAACCACATCTGCTTTCATTTAAGAAACTCTTTTAAATCGCTTACCATTTGGTTAAACTGATATTCCCGAAACTTCCCAAAGCTTCTCCAGCAGCCTCCGTACCTAGCGCGCAATAAGGGCTCGGCAAATGGCGTGGTCTTGAACCACGGGTGTAGGAAAAAAAAATGCCTGGCTAAAAAAGCTGGGAATTCGTATGCAAACGTGTCAAGAATTGGCACGTGAGGATGGTGAGATTATGGCTGTATTTTTGTCCCAGTCTCCCAAGTATAGGGACAAATATTTTCTCTGATCTCGATCATGAAAACGTAATGCTGAGACACAAAGGTGCGTGTGTGCGACCCTTGCCTAGACACCACAGGGCGGAGGATCCCTTGGTTGCTGCCTGTGAGCACTGTTTGCAAAGCCCTTGCGGTGTTGGATCAGTGTTTCTTCCCTGGGAAAGAACAGGTGCCCGAAGTGCGACACATCACGTGCCACCCGAGTGTAAAGCCTCCAAGAACAATGGCCTCTCAAGTCAGAAGAAGACGCAAGCCCGCCTGCCCCAGGATACGGCAAGAGCCACACCCCGCGTCCCCCACCTGAGCCGAAGGCGATGAGCGCAGGACGCGCCGTGGCCCTGGCCTGCCCGCTGGACACCTACCAGAACTTGTGCTCTCCCTGGCTTCCGCCTCAGTCACCGGAAGGGAGCCCGCCACGACCAACGTGCTCGGCGCAATGGCCTGGCTCATCAGTGCTTCTCTGGCAGTTTCCAAACACAAAATAGTATTCCCAGGACTTGCGGCCAAGAAGCGGCTTATCCCGTATCCCTTCTCGGCCACAGGTGAGGAAAGAGAGCGTCAGGTCGGTGGGGTCCAATGCCGCAAGCCGCGATGTATTGGCTCCTGGCGATCACGGCTTCAGCTTAGTGACATCTGTAAGCCGAACATCCTCACCAAGTGTGTGTTTCATTCAACTGTTCGCCCTCCGGGTGCCGCGGGCTGGGTTGGCTTCCTGCTCGAAGCTGACAGCTCGTGCCGCCTCCCCCAGCCGCCAAGAGGCCTCTGCATCAGCCACTCGCAGGCACCGGCGGCACAGCCTGATCCGCAGCTGGCTTCTGTAGCCCCTCACCAGCAGGTAATAGCGCCCCGCAAACCTTAGTCACCGCGCCCCTCCTCAGACCCCCACTGGCTAAAGGAAGATGTTGTCCCTTTTCTGTAAAGCACCGATTTCCTCTTTTTTCGGTTTTGTTTCCTGCTTGCATTAAAAGCCAACAAGGCAGATGGATGAGGAAAACAGCCTGGCAGACGGAGAGGATCCATCCCGGGCGTTCACTCCAGACAGCCAGCGGTGGGGCCGGGCCCCGTGCAGACAACTGTGTGGCCTCGGCCCAAGCCCCTGGCACCTGGAAGCCAGCGACACGTGGTGCATGTGGTGAGGCCCAGGTCCCAGCTGCCAGGAGCCATGGCTTTGGATGCAAGAGACACAAGGTCCTCTGAATTCTGGTAGACCCTTTTCAGGACCGAGGACCACAGGATTCTTCTTCAGGTCTCCACAATGAACAAAAAGAAAAGAAAAAAAAAAAAAAAAACAAACAAAAAAAAACAAGCAATCCAGAAAAAAAGGTTGATTTAGGGGGAAGGCGCTGGAGTTACACAGATAGACATGGATTTATATCCAGTTCTAGCTGAGGGGTCCTGGGAAAATTGCTTGACCTCTCTGAGCTTTAGTTTTCTCATCTGAAAAAAAGTAGGGATAACTTTACAAATCTCATAGAATTTATGATAAGAACTAAATGAGACAATTCATGTAAACTCATCATATCTGATACCTAGCAGGGGCTTAATAAATGTTAGGTGTCATTAGCATTTCATCATCATTTCAAACTTTTGAGTCAAGAAATGCACAAGGACAGGCCATATTTCAGATCACTTTTGTTGCCTCCCAACCTTTGCCTTATGCAATGACTTGCATGCAAAGAGCCCTTATCCCTTCCCCATCTTCCCTCCCCCACTCCCAACCCAATATCCCCATCCCCACCCTTGGTTCCCACAGCTGTCTGGACTAAGCTTAGAGAACATGTATGTCCTTGTCTTTTGTTCTTCCCCAGACAGCTTCTGAAGGGCCGGGGCTGTGCTCTTCCTAGGTCAGCAGCACCTTGAATGCTTCCCACATACTAGGTCCTCAACACAGTGCGTGCCGAGCGGAATCCTGGCCTTCGCTCCGGCAACTCGAAACGTGACCTATTGACTTCACAGGCTGAGATCTTTGAAGATTTTCAAAGCCTCAGAACCACTTCCCAGTCAGAGAAGTTCAAAGAATGAATTTATCGACCGGCTTATTCTGCTCTCAAAAGTCATTTACACTTCAGTCGGGAGAAGCCAGGGGAAAGGCTGTTCACTGGGGAGCTTTTGCCTCTTCACAGACTGTCTGATATTGGAGGAGAGGATCTTACCTCGGCCTGCACTTCGGAACATATGAACACCGTGAGCATAGAACTAGCCCTTCCTACGGGCACGTGGTCTACTCAATTCTTGCTCCCTACAGCAAGGGACCATGTGGCACCAGAACAGCAAAGCTGGCCTGCACCACTGACTTCCATGCGGAAAAGCTTAGTGCCCCATCCTGGGGCCTCAGTCTCCTTTCTATACTGACGTTTAGAATACTGGTATACCTGGGAGCCAAAACTTGCAAAGCTTAAGCCGGTATTTCTAGGGAGGCCTCAATCCCTACACTCGCTGCCTCTTTCCAGATTCTCTTTTTCCTTATGGAGCTAGTCATAATTTTAAAGTGGAATTGGTGATTCCTGAATGATAAGTAATACTATTAATGTCAACGAATGATGGTGCAAAGTCCTAAGACCCGCGCATGCACGTATACGCACGCGCGCGCGCACACACACACACACACACACACACACACACTAAACAAATAAGAGTTAAGAAAACCCTGTAGGCAGCACATTAATTGAGAAAGCCACATTATGTACAGGCTTTCTGAAAGAAGCCATTTACTGCACAGACCTAAAATTCCATGGCCTGTTCGGGGCTTCCAGATCGGATCCACATGACAGCACTGTTGTGCCAAACCAGCCAGAAGACAGATAGGGAGATGAGAGAGTCATAGGTCAGAACCCATAGAGACAGAAATAGAAAACGCCAGAACGCCCACTTCTAGATTCTGATGGCATTGGTGACGGGCAGCCCACTGCAGACAGAGAAGCTGTCAATCACTTGTTGCTAAATGGGGAGGATCCAGCTCCCCCACCTTCCAGGCCACATAAAACTCTTAATTCTTTACCAGTTTTCCTGAGATTCACATAAAAACATTATCAAGTGACACTACAAAACTGAATACTTGCCGATCTTACAAACAAACTAGAAACTAGCCTCGGGGCTGCTCAGAAACGAGGACATTTGGGCAAGGCCAGGAGCTGCGGACTTAAGCAGGTGTGGGTCAGACCCCAGTACTGGAAATCAACAACTTGCCCCGGGGACTCTGCACTGGGAGGGACCCAAGTTCCCAGAAAGGGCAGTGCTGCTCCAGCCGGACAGCCCAGGCACTTTGCTCTCAATTATCCACCCTATGTGTAATTTCAGGAAAACTTCTTTTGTAAATTGCAGATTTTTTGACACTTAACTCAGGAAAAATGAGTTGTCCAACAGTGATTTCATGCCCAAGTAAACCTGTCATCTTCACTCGCAGCCTTTTTCTTCCCTACTTACAGAGAAAAAGGATCCAGACATTTTCCAAGAGAAAATAAACTCCCAAAGCTGAAAGATGGGAGTTTTCAAATTGCTTAAAATGCTGAACCTAAGAAGGGGGTTCTCAAGTTGGCAAAATGCTTCCCTCCCACATCTCTACTAAATCACCACCAACTCCAGAGGCTCTGACTCAAAGAATGTGTAAGCCTGAGCCTCATCTCATAAACACAGCATTTCCATGCCCCGTGTTCTAGATTCCTTGTTAGTGCAGTGCAACTCGGGGTCAGGGCAAATAAGGTAAGGAGACCATTCAAGTTCAACTTCTGAGGCTGTTTTTTTCTCTGCTGAAGTTTAGGTAGAGGCCAAGAGGGCCGTTTTCACTATTGTTTCAAACCAAACTGCTGACAAGTGAGAAGTATGAGCACTTGGCAGAATTTCAAACTTGAACAATAAGCAAACGGCACAGGGAGATTGTTTTGTGTTGCTTTTCTGTAGCTCTTCCTTTTTCTACCTTGTGATATTCCATAGAGCTATGGGTACTTTGCCTGTGCCCACGCTCAGGACTTCAGCGGCCACCCTGGTGGCCCTCATAGCAGCCTGCTCGGGCGGGTTAACTCAAGGGGTACAGAAGCACTCGATGTAGGGGAGCACTGGCAGCCCAGGGGGCATGCCCAGGAACAGGTGTCCTTCTTCCTTCGGGGTGGGTCCACTGCTCACCCAGAACTGGAACAGATTATCGAAACTGTCAAGGCAGCCAAAGATAACTGAAAATCTTGCCTCAGTGGAAAGCATCAAGCAGATTCCAGAAGGGTTATCTCCCCTCTCCTCTTTAACCCCCATGTGTCTCCCAGTGTTTCAGATTCATATGGTTTGCCTCCACCTGCATTCACTCATTCACTCGATACCACACCCTCTCCCACACCTCCCTGGTCTGTTTCCCCCATGATCCAGATCTTTCCCAGTCCCCTCTTCTATCAAAACCCCTAGTTGTGTGTACTCTTTCCTCTGAGCTCTGGCATCACTCATTTCTGTTCATGTGCCAAGACTCCTTGGGGATATATGCACTCATTGGGTTCTTTCTAGAGAAGATATATTAGCCTGAGAAGTGATTTTAAGTATGGAAGACCAGGAATTGGCATTTTGAGGGACACAATTTAATCAGAAGTCTTTCAATGACAAGTAGAAGAAGGCCAGCTGAAATGAATTTGAACAAAAGAAGGAGTTAATTGGCTTATGCGACAGGGAAGAGCAGGGGTGGAGTTGGCCTCAAGCCCAGCTGGAGAGGAACCTTGTCAGGACCTGCACTGACTCCCACCGCAGCTCTTGCCTGTGCATTGGCTCAGTTTTCATCTGATTCTCCACTTGGCAGGGGCCACGCTCATAGCTACAATCAAGAGAAAGGACTTCTTGGAATCTTGGGGGAAGGACTCTGATTGGCTCAGCTTGAATCACATGCCCATGTCTGGGCCAATCACTGTGGCCAGGATATTTGACCAGTGTTTCTATTTTCTGTAGCCACACCCAGTGGCTTAAAAAAGGACACGTGTATTAAATTATGTTTCTGTAGCTCATAAGTCCGGCAGAGGTCCCACCAGACTAAAACCAAGGTGTTGGAAGGATACATTCCTTTCTGTGGGCTCTAGGGGAGAATCCATTTTCTTGCTCATTCAGTCTGTTGCTAGAAATTATTCCCTGTGCTTGTCGGATTACAATCCCTGTTTCCTGTTTCCTTCCTCATCTGTGGACCATTTTCAGCTTCCAGAGGCCACCTGTAAGGCCCATGTGGTTACACTGGACTCATCTAGATAATCCAGGATAATCTCAGCATCCTAAAGTCCACAACCCTAATCCTATCTGCAAAGTCCCTTTTGCCATGTAATAGCAATGTATATTAAAGAGCCTACTCATATGTAGATGACAACGAATACCCAAAACATACCCAGGTTCTGAGAACAGAGCATCACCATCTTTTGGAAAAGGTGGGGGCAGCATTATTTACCTACCGCAGCCAGGTTTTGACCATGTATCCACCTGTATAGCCAGATCATGTGTTGGTGTGATTGATGGCTCCAATAAAACCATGTGGAAGGGGAAGGAAGATTAAGTCCCCTAGTGAAGAACAGGATGCTATTAGCAGGGGAGGAATAGGGGGAGGAGAGAGAAATGTCTGCTAAAGGCAGAATGAGCCTTATTACACATTTAAGTCACTGCTCAAAGGTGTTGGTGGGATTTTTGGTATGAATTTTAGTATTTCTAATAGCAAGTACCTAAAACATGTTTTCATGAATAAATGAATGGGTGAGAGGAGAGGCAGAGAATTAATCTCTCACCAAGTTTACCCACCCTGAAGTGCTAGAACTTTGTTGGGCTTAACTATGAGAGACACAGAGGAAACAGAAACTACTCCTAGGAATTTGGCCCAGAGAATCATGCTCACATATGGCAACAGAAGAAAGCCAAGAAGGAAGGGGGGACTGGGATCTGGTCCAAGACTCATGTGCTCAAGTAGACCAGGGGCTGGAGCAGAGGAGGATTAGCCAGAGAGGCTAAATACAGCATCCATGGGATGTAGGATTCCGGACTGTTAGTTGAGTCATATTGGCTATGGTTCAAATTCCTATAACCAGCCACACAACCTTGGGTAGTCTGACCTTGGGTCAGAGTCATCTCCAGTGACAAAAAGAGAGTAGGACTATCAAGGATGTCAGTGAAGTTGATTGCCACCAGCCCCCATCCCACATCCACACCCGACATCCATAAGCAACCACAGCACTCTGCAAATGAGCCCTGGCCATCCTCAGGATCCTCAAGGCAGCTCTCCAACAGCCACCACTAACTAGTCCAATCACAACATGTATTAAAACTCCTTGGCCATTTTCGAGTTAGATAATTTCTAAAGTGCTCTCCAGCTCTGACATTTAATATTCTACGATTCTAATATAGATCAGTTGCTAAGGACCAAGGGAGATCTGGACTCCCCACTTCAAACTCCTAAGGCTGGAGAGGGACAAAACTACCTGGTGGAAAAGGCAGACAGAACTGAACCTTCATGACTTAATCCCAGTAATCAACAACAGTTTCACTAGGAATTCAAATCAGAAAAAAAGTAAATCTTCCCGCTCACCAGAAGTCCTGACAAACCACCTGAGCACATTACAGATGCTTCACTGGGTGTTTCATGATCCTTGATGTGTAGGTAATTGCCTTGAGATTACATAGATAAGCAGTCTGGGATTGGGGCAGGAAGCAATGGTGCAGATAAACTGAGAAATGTTGTAGGTCTCTTCCCTAGAGTCCCTGAAATGAGGATTACCAAACAGGAAATTTAGGAGGGTGTGGTCTCTGGGTTAATACCTGTTGGGAAGGAAGAAAGTAGGACTGGCTGGAGGGTAATACTGGACTGTGGACATGGCAAAGGTCTTAGCATGGTGAGCTCTGGAGCTGGGCTGGACTTTCAGAGATGTCCCCAGTTGGGACAAGGGGGGTCAGACTTTTATCTGCCTCCATTTATCTAGCAGTTATCTGATGGAAGCTGCCCCAGGAAGGGTACAGTCCTTGGGGGAGGAGGCAGTCTTCTAGAGGGCAGTTCCCAGAGAGGACTGACTGTGGAGCACACACAGAGCTGAGGGGATAGTTCAGCCTGGAATGAAGAGTTGCACGGAGCCTCACACATAAGAAAAGAAGCAAATCGGATCTCCTACCTGGATTGTCTCTTTAGGTAACCAGCAGTGCCCATCGATACTCCTTTATATTGTTGCATTCATATTTATTTATATTCATATTGGCACGGCAGAGACTGTCCTCTGTGCCTTATATAATCTGTAGCTTCTTCAAGCGTTGACCCATGGCCAACATTCTGCTTGCACTCAGCAAAATTATAAATAAATAAATAAATAAATAACCAAGAGTAGGACACATAACTGGTATGGAAGTTTCACTCTGGTAGAGAAATGTCATGAGTAAGTTTAATGTTAATTTTATAGAAAAAACATAGGTGGAAAAATTCTATTATCCATATAAGTTATGTAGACATAGTATATTAATTTTCTAGGGCTTCCATAACAAAATACCCCAGACTGATGTGGCTTAAAAACCAGATGTTTGCTTTCTCACAGTTGTGGAGTCCGGGAGTCCAAGATCAAGGTGTTGGTAGTTTTGGTTTCCCCTGAGGTCTCTCTCCTTGATTTGCAGGTGGCCACCTTCTCACTGTGCCCTCTTGTTACTTTCCTTTGTGTGCGTTCATCTCTGACGTCCCTTCATCTTCTTAGAAGGACACCAGTTCTTATGGATTAGGATCCTACCCTTATAACCTCAGTTAACCTTAATTACCTCTTTAAAGGCCTCATCTCCAAATACAGTCACATAAGGGGGAAGGGCTTCACCGTATGAATTTGGGGAGAAAAAACTCAGTCCTTACATACAGTTTAGAAAAATCATTTTAACACACTCTGCCCATTAGTCAATGGATGAATGAATGGTAGAATGTAAAATTTATATAAAGAGGCCATTAAAAATACACTTTGAGATTTTTTGGTCTCCCTTTGTTTTTGCTTCATTGTAGGAATTCTATTGGTTGGATTCAGATTTGGAAAACATACAAAGTTCAAATTAAAAACAAAAAATCACCCACATTCCTATCTCCCATCAAAAAAATTAACATCTGACATATTTCCTTCCAGTCATTTTTCTCTGCTACACGAGAATTTCTTTTATGGATCCAATCATATTATATATACATCTTGTATCTGTATTTCTCCTACATTTCATAATTTTATCGCTCCTCAATTAAAAAAAATTTTAGTGTTTATTTATTTTTGAGAAAGAGACAGAGCATGAGGGGAGCAGGGGCAGAGAGAGAGGGAGACACAGAATCCGAAGCAGGTTCCAGGCTCTGAGCTGTCAGCACAGCCCAACGTGGGGCCTGAACTCACGAACCATGAGACAGTGGCCTGAGCAGAAGTTGGACGCTTAACCGACTGAGCCACCTGGGCATCCCTATTGTTTCTCAATTTTAAAGGAAAGACAATACATCCACGGTCTAATTGTCTGATGCTTTATTTTATGAACTCCTACACCAACTATCTGCCTGTGAATATTTTCTTGAACATCTGGCTTCCTAAAACTTTTCCTTTTTATACCATTTCCTTCTCCTCCCTTGTCGTGCAAATTTTCAGCATTCTTTTAGGCCGATTTCAAGCCCCCTTGAGTAAAGGCTTCCCCAGCATGTCTGGGGCATAATAAGCTGGGCTTCCTTTGGATTAGTATCACATGCTTTCTATATTATTTGTTTAATCCTGTTCTTCTTATGGTAGATCTTGAACCACTGCCGTGCTGTGTTTTTTGTTTTAAGCCTTTACTTCCCAAATGACTGCAAGCCTCTTGAGTACAAGGACAGCATCTTATATGCCTCATATGCTATGGACACTTGTTCTCACTGATCGATTGGCTGGTTGATTGATTAGCTTGCTGCTTTTGGTTTGCTGTTTTCTGAAAAATGAAGACTCGAGGCCCAGTTGTCTGTGGAAATAACTTTTCCCCCTACTTATCCTTTGGAGGGTACTGGTTTGTGGCATTTCCGCAGCAGGACTAAATTGGATGTATTGTGTTCCTTTGTGCTATCCTGATTTTCCTGCTCTGTGTGCCTCGACAGCAGGATAGTTCTATTATGGTATATCTTATTGTGTTTTTATAATGGTTTAATTACTGTGTATGGGCTTCTAACTGAGAACTGGGGAGAGGGTAAATTCTCTAAATAAAATGTGCTATTATCAGTGACATTAATATGCTGCCAGGTTCAGCTGTGTCTCCATTGCAAAGACTCACATTAAAATTCAAATTGTTGCCAAATATATGTTATAGGTAAAGAATCTATTTTAAATTCCTTTAGAGGGTGAATTAAGCTGTAGTCAAAACATGTCCCAGAAAGAGGAACTTTGATGTTCTGATGAGCTCTCTACTCTATGCCAGTCTATCCAAATATGTTTTCTGTCTGTGCAGTAGAAAACAGCACGGTTCAATGCCCAGAGACATCTAGAAAGAAGGTATTCTTTATGTTTAATCTGGCCAAAAAGCCCCATAGATTATCATTACTAAAACCAAACTTATCAGTATTTAAAATGTACACAAAGGTGTATTTGGCTCATTAGAATGGGTGTAATACATTGCTATAAATGGCTAACAGACCAACCCCAAATGACTTTCAATATTTATTTATTTTTAATGTTTACATATTTAGTTTTCAGAAAGAGAGACATAGAGCATGAGCAGGGGAGGGACAGAAAGAGAAGGAGACAGAGAATCCCAAGCAGGCTCCACACTGACAGCACACAGCCCGATGCGGGACCTGAACCCACAAACTGTGAGATCATGACCTGAACTGAAGTCAGATGCTTAACCAACTGAGCCACCCAGGTGCCCCACCAAAGGACTTTCAATATTTAAAACTGGGGTGGGGGAGAAAAGAGGGAAATGGGGGAAGGCAGGAGGAAAGCAGGCAGGCAGGCAGGCAGGCAGGCAGGAAGGCAGGAAGGCAGGAAGGCAGGAAGGCAGGAAGGCAGGAAGGCAGGCAGGCAGGCAGGCAGGAAGGAAGGGGCCCATATATATGCATATATCCATAATGTCAGAGAAATCTGCCATTTTGTTAGCTTTTCCTTTGAAACTTCATTAAATTTAAATTACAGGTCACATGAACCATAATAAGTACAATCAGCAAAGTGAAGGGCATCATTTTTTATATTGCTGCTTTGATACAACTATTATGGTGAAAGAATAATTTGTCATGTTTACAAATCTTTCAGTTTTTATTTTATTTTTTTTATAATTTTTAAAAAAATTTTTTTAATGTTTTTATTTATTTTTGAGACAGAGAGAGACAGAGCATGAGCGGAGAAGGGGCAGAGAGAGACGGAGACACAGAATCTGAAGCAGGCTCCAGGCTCTGAGCCGTCAGCACAGAGCCCGACGCGGGGCTCGAACTCACAGACTGTGAGATCGTGACCTGAGCTGAAGTCGGACGCTTAACCAACTGAGCCACCCAGGCGCCCCTCAGCTTTTATTTTAAACAATGAACGGGAAAGCGAATAACCTCGTCTCTCCCAACAGACCATCCATTCCATCACCTTTGAAACTCAGACTCCCACTCCCATTCAAAGACAGAGGAGTTTCAGGAAGGGGATAAGTGGGGCACACGTTACTGGCTTTAAAAAAGGATGCATCCGATGCCATCCTTTTGTGCAAGTCACAGTGGAATGCCATTTCTGGACCCTAGTCTGAATAGGAACGTTGAAATGATTGCTCTGATAATTTTGTGGAAAGAACAAAAAGTCATTTCACTTACCTGTATCCATGCTGGGAGTCATGTGTGCAGGAATTTTGCCAGTCAGTTGCTTCAGCCCTTTCCAGGTACAGACATCAACCAGATGTTCCAGTGTTCTCATGGGGCAGGCCTACACGAGAGTGAGAGGAAGGTGACGATGCAGGGCAGCAGGAGTGAAGAAGAGAGAAAGCAGTGGCTTAGCAAGGGTGGCTGGGCCAGGGCCAGAGCAGCGTGTCTGTGCCTCCTCTCCCTAAACAGGAGCTGGAAGGAGGATAAACCCACAAGGAAAGAGGCCTGTGGTCCTGTCAGGGAGGGGTGATTAAAGTACTTGGCTGGGGTGCAAAATTTAAGGGGTGCCCCAAACTCAGCAATCGAGACAAACGTCTTTTTTTAGTAATGTTTTCTAGAAAAGCAAAATCAATGCAAAAACCCCGCAATAAACAGATTCTCAAACTTTTGGATGGATCCAGCCCTGCATTTATACTACCCTGCCTCATTGGTCTCATTCTAACTCCAGCCCTGGGTCTCCTGGTCCACCTTCAACAAATTTAAAGATAGTCTCTCAGTAAAGACATAAAATGAAAAACTCTGAAAGGTCATCTTTGCAGCGCTCACATAGACTGTCCTTGACTCTGTGCCTGAGGGAAAGGCCCCAATGGCCGAGAAAAGAGGTAGAAACAGAGACAAAAGACCTCAGTAAGAGTTAGCAGGAGATGAGAGAATGGGTAGACCCAAGGACCTAAGCACAGTTTCAAATCTGACTTAGGAAACAGAATGGATTGGTGCTGAATTAAGACTCCAGAAGCAAGAACGTGCGTTGTGGGGGAACCCTAGTCTTCCAGACTCTTAGAATATATGCATCTCTTACTGGGCTCAGTCCACACCTCAAATCACCTAGCTATTTGGGATTTTGCTAATCCCCCATGTCCTAGACCATATGATCAACAAACCTTTCCTGGGGAAAAAGTAATAATGAAAGGAAAGAGAAAGAAAACGAGGACAGGTGGAAAGTAAGTGTGGCTGCCTGTCACCACCGACACTAACTTGGAAATTAGGTAAGTAGTAAGTATTTAATACACAATGGATCAATATCAACAGCATTCAAAGCCAACCTTGAAGTGAAAATATATCTCAGGAGAGCAAGATTTAATTGTACCTCTAGTGTGTGTGAGTGTGTGTGTGTGTGTGTGTGTGTGTGTGTGAATGTGTGTGTGTGTGTGCGTGTGTGTGTGTAGCTTATGAATGACATTCTCTTCCTGACCAAACTGTCTCTACTCAGGCTCCTCTGAGTAATTTCAGCTGGGTCTGACTTTTGAGCTTCCGTGTTCCTCTGTGCATTGTCCAGTTTTAGCAGGAGTCCTGAGAAGTCAGTTTAACCGGAACTCCCCCCCCACCCTCAATATCTGATCACCTCAATATCTGATTGTGTTCCTCATTGCCCACCGTTCCCCAGGTGATGTCTGGTCATTTGGCCTGCCTTCAGCAAGAATCCTCTAAGGTCAGCCTACCCAGAATCCCCCCTGACCGCTGATGTTCCCTCTTAGTAATTTTCCATCCTCCAACCCCCAGCCCAGTCTTTGACTATAAATTCCCACTTGCCGAGTTGAGTCTAATCTCTCTCCCCCAGTGCTAGAACCCATTTCAGTGGTCCCCACACCCATTGCAAACACCCCTCGGGTAAAGTCTTTAACACGCATCATTGAATAATTTTTTCCTTTGCATGAACCTGGTCTGGTCTGTATGGAAAAGACAGCTTTGCTGGAGGGCATCGAAAGAGGGAACGTTATTTCTTTACAACCTGTCGCACAGTAAGCAGGTAGAAAGCACTCATGGATCTAAATGACAAGTCTGGGCAAATAAATAAAAAAAGTTTTGTTTAGGTGACTTATATCTTGGATTTCTATTGTTATAGTAATAGGATTTTTGAAAAAAGTTACAAATATGTCAATAATAAGAAGGCTTGGTCAGCAATGGAAGCATAGGAGAAGGAGATTAACAGGCAAACACAGGTGCAACCAATAAGAAACAGTGTCTTAGTCATTCTTTCTGCATAATAAGTAAACTAACCCATAAAAAATAAACTAACCCAAAACTTAACGGCCTAAAACAACACCTATGTTATCATGCTCATGGATTCTTTTTTTTTTTTTTTAAGGTTTATTCATTTCTGAGAGAGAGCGCATGAACGGAGGACAGGCAGAGAGAGAGGGGGACAGAGGATCCAAAAGGGTCTCTGTGCTGACAGCAGCAAGCCCGACGCGGGGCTCAAACTCACAAACCGTTAAGATCATGACCTGAGCTGAAGTCAGATGCTCAATGGGCTGAACCACCCAGGCACCCCACGCTCATGGATTGTGTGGGTCAAGTATTTGGACTGAGCACAACAGGGACAGCTTGTCTTTGCTCCATGAGGTGTGGGACATCAGCTGGGAAGACCTGAACGTCGGGGCTGCCTCCACGGTCGGGAACTGGAATCGTCTGGAAGCTCCTTCTCGTACACTTTGCCTATAAGGAGGGTGAGGGTGGTTATATTTCTCATTGTTCTTGAAGAAAATGGCTGTTCTGTTTTAAGCATCATTCTCTCCAGAAGACTGTTAGCGTGCATCAGTGTGGTGCCCCTTCCCAGGCCTGAGCGTCACATCCATCCAGTCAAGGACACAAGGCTTAGGCCAACCCCTGGCCCAAGTCAATTTGCCACCATCAATATCTCCCTGTGGGGCTGGCTGGAGACACCAGCTGACCTACCCCAACCATAAGCCTTGACATTGCTGGACACCATGTGAGTGATTTTTTTTTTCTTTCTGAAACCAAGAATAAAGTGAAGGGGTAGAAATCAAAACAGAGGAGAGGAAGCCATGAATCAAAACTGAAACCTAAGGAAAAGGGACAGAGGCATTGCCTGGAAGAAAAAAGGCAGCAAAGAATAAATGAATAAAATGATGTCCCAGTGATGGGACAGCTCATGAAGTTTTTTCCGACACAGCCCATGGTGACCCACTCTGCACCACTGCTTTTAGCCTGTGGAACAGTCCCACCGCCAGCTGCCTCCATCGCACCTTCCTGACTTCAGACCGGAAGGTCCCAGCGAGGCGTGAACCTCGTGGATGGAGCACATCGCTCGTGCCATCAAACAACCCAGGAGCAGCCCCTGCAGGGTCTCCGGTCACTAGGTTTACTGCACAGCGACCCTTGCCCCGCTCCACAGGTGCATTATTTAGTTATCAAAGACGTACACAGGACTGACTCCATACTGGGCAGTGGCCTGAGTGCTTTGCGAATATTAGCTCAGTTAATCCTCGCAACCAGGCTGGGAGGAGGAGCATTATTGTTATTTGTATCTTCCAGATGAGGAAGCTGAGACAGATGAGATCATTTATTGTCCAGATGCACCCAGACAGGAGGCGGTAAGGCCAGGATTCAAACCCAAGCCAGCGGCTCCAGATTCCCTCCCTGCAGCCCACGGTCTGTCCTCCCCCTGCCCCACCCCAACCATCTGCCTCTTCTGTTCCTGCTTTTAAGTCCCGGAGCAGAACGCCCAGGGTCACTGTGGCAGTTTGCAAATCTTGCTAGGGGACTGGGAACTCTTTCTGCTGTGTTCTTAAGATTCCAGTCCTCATAGACGACCATGACCTCTGGTTGTGGGCATGTGGGTAAGATGGGGTGGGGGCAGGAGTAGGGCAGCCGGATAAAATACAGAATGCCTCGTTCAATTTGAATGACCAACAAATACATTTCTTTAGTACAAGTTATGTGTCATGCAGTATTTGAAACATTCTTACACTAAAAAAAAATACGTTCGTTATTTACATTCTGATTTAACTGGGCATTTTGTATTTTTCTTTTCTAACTCTGGCAATCCCAAATGTGGGCTCCTGAGAATCTCTAAAATGCTGGGTGAGGACACAACTAGGAGGGCAGGTGGGCTCAGTATTGGGAGGCAGGTGGTGGCCAGCGCTCTGGGGAACCTGGGGAGCTGACCCCTATGCTAAAAGAGTCAGTTTCCCCTGGCCCAGACAGAGGCGGTCCTCCGGCCACGACAGAGCACAGGACAAAAATCAAAGTGAGCTCCCACGTCCCACCGTGCTGTTCCATAGGCTTGTGCCTTACCCTTTGCGAGCAGCTCCCGTGCCCCACAGCTGTGTATTTTGAAAAATGTCAGGCCTGCGGCAAAGTTGCCATAATAATACAACAGATATTCATTTTGTCACATCTCCACATACATGTGCACGCGTGTGCACAGAAGCACACGTGTGTGTTCATCTGTTTGAGGAACCATTTGAGAGTTTGTGGCAGATGTTGAGACAGTTCATCCCTAAATACTTCAGCGTGTACCTCCTAGGAACAAGGGCATTCTCCTACGTAGCCACAACACCATGACCACACTCAGGAAATGTACCATTAACACCATTCCATTAGCTTATATAAAGTCCACACTCAAATTCCTCCCATTGTCCCAATAACGTGTGTGTGTGTTTATACGTACACAACTATATGTACACAAATATACATATACATAATGTCACATTAATATATAATATGTCACATATATTTGTGTATTTCTACACTATATATTTGTGTATATGCATTGGTGTGTGTATATATATATACACACATATGCATGACGTATAGGTACATGCAATTGGAGGAATTTGCATATGGACTTTGTATATGTATATATACATACATACACACCTTATTAATATATATTACTAATTTAACACAATAAAATTTTATTCATTTTTGTTTTTGATCCAAGATCAATCAAGGATCCCAAACCCACTTAACTGTGCATTTCTTGAGTTCCCTTTAATCCAGAACAACCTTTTCAGTGTGCCTACCTCATGCCAGACAGAGTGCAAGTGGCTTGGCATATCTTATCTAATTTCATCCCTGTGGAGTAGAGGGTTATCTCCTTTCACAAACAAGGAAACTGAAGCTTACTCATGTTAAGTAACTTAGCCAGGGTCACGTGGACAGTCAACGCCGTGGCCAGTATTTGAACCCAACCCCGACTCCAAAGGCCACCCCCTGTTCTTTACGCTGCGCTGAGCTCTGTCTTCAGGACGTGATACTGAAAGCGTGATACTGACGTTGGAACCTGAGAACTATTCCAGGTGGTGAGAGAAAGTTCCACGGAATGCACAATACTTGAAGAGAGAAGCTGGTCAGCTTAGCTAGGGAGACAGTGTAGAGTCAAGTTCAGGAAGTCACATAGACCTGGGTTCAGGGGTGGATCCCTCTGTTTCCCAGCTACGTCGCCTTCACTTCCTAGAACCTCCTCCCCCACCCGTCACATGAGAGGGACCATAGTGACCTCATCGGATTCTTGTGGGACTCTATTAAATATTCACGTTAAGTTCCTAGCCCTTAGCTGACCCGGCACACGCCAGGCGCTCGATAAAGGGCAGTTACTACTCTTACAAGGTGAGGCATTGCCCGACGGCTGCCACCCACAGAAGCCCCAGCAAGGAGCAGCTGTGCCAGCAACTAGGAGCCACCAAGACGAAGAGGAATGGGATTCACTGATTTTGAACATTCACGCGCGTGGGTTCCGCCACAGGAGGGGGACAGCTGTGGGGAATCGGGGGATTCAGTCCGCATTGCTGGAAATGGTGAGATGAGCCCCCCGTTCCTGACTAGAGCTCCCTTCCGGAGGAGCAGACAGGGAGGGAGGTCAGGTGGGGACATCCTATCGCAGGAGGGCTCCTGCCCAGCCTCACTAGAGAGGCCGAGGGTCTCCTCATGTCTCCAGCATCCCCGATGACCTCCCCAGAGTATGGAAGCCCAGTGTCTTTGGGGCAGGTGGGAGGGGGCTGAATTGTGCTCCCCTCAAAATTCACATGTTGAAGCCCTAGTCTCAGTACCTCAGAATGTGACTAAATTTGGACATGGAGCCTTTAAAGTGATGATTAGGTTAAAATGGGGCCTTTCGGAGGGGGGCCCTGACGCAGTCTGATCTGTGTCCTTACAACCTTACAAGAAGAGGTTAGCACCCAGGGAAGGCCGCGTGAGCACATGGGGACAAGAAGGTCACCCACAAGCCGAGTGTGGGCGGGGGGGGGGGGGGGCCTCAGAAGAAACCACATCTGCCAGCACCTTGATCTGGCACTCCGGGGCCTCCAGGACTGTGACAAAACCCATTTTCACTGTTTAAGCACCCAGCCTGTGGTACTTTGTTATAGCAGGCCTGCCTAACTAATACACAGGTCCTCGTGTTCACAGAGGCAGGGGGGCCTAGTGACAGGAAGAGACAGCTAGACAGAGATTTGGGCATGGCCTTCGGGCAGGAACGCCCAGGGCTTCTCTGCTCTGCAGAGAGGTAGGGGGCATTGCACCAGGTCCCTGAGCCAAGACTCAAGAAGTGGAGGTTTTTACCTCTCTCGGCTACCCCCCACCCCCAACCCACCAACCCTACCGGGCAGAAGCAAGGGGTAGGCCAGCTTGCAGACTGCCCGTAGGCAAGTCCTCAGCCTGGCTCATGACTCCTCTGCGAAATGAGAGCACGCAAATCACCGATTCTTCAGGCTTGTCATCTGACATCCTAGGGTTCCTGCAGCTGGGAAGGGGAGTGAGCTGGTTGTCGTATGGACAAGGCGGTTCGGTAGTTTGAATGCGCCATCATTTCTGGGGAGAACCGGGCATGTGCCCTGTGAGAGCCAATGAACTGGACAATTGGAGCCAGGCTCCGAGCATGGCATTAGTCGGCTGTCTCTTTCTCCGAGGAAAAAGTTGCTTGACAAGTCAGGGCCGTACTGGGGCCAGCCGCGGGGTAGCTGTTCTCCTGGACGCTGGGCCCATCTGATTGTGTGACACTGGCAGTGTGGAGTGACCTCTTCTTTGTCACAGAGAGCCGCATGGCCTCAGGGGACACGGAGAGCCTAGCCTCTCCAGGGACGCTGCCAGGCCACCCAGGAAGCCAGAATGTTAAAAAGCTGCTACAAGAGACCAGGACAGCAGTGGCAGGGACAGCCACACACGCTTCAGCGCGAGCAGACACCGGCTCCCCGTCTCCCTTGAGGGGGCAGCAATGTTATATGGTCCCAGCCTCCTGCCCACACCCATTTCCTCAGGACGGAGGAGGCCCTCCCTCCACGATCACAGAGCACTTCCAGGCCTCACTCTGGCCTGTGCCGCCGCAGACGACGGGCTCAGGGTGGCAGGGCGGGCAGCTTCGCTGTGATTCTCTCGCAAGTAACTAATAGTTGATTTTTATTTCAATAAAGCCCATTGTCAGGCTTCAAAAGACTCAGGAAACCCCACACGTGTAAGACCGTCTCTCCGATCTCTGGTTTACTATTAACCACTTATCTCTCTCACACCTCAGACCATCCTGTGTCAAGGGGGTGTGACCTGGGTAGAATTAGTCTCCCCGGAGAGTCAGGAAAATGAGTCACCGAACACTGATATGGTTTATCCAGTGACACAGGGCACAACCAAACCTGAGTAGGACTCAGATGGCATCTCCAAACCCGTGAGTCAAGGTTCCTGCTCCTCTAGGAGGTATGTGTTTGGCCTATTTTCTCCTGAAGTTTTTATCATATTATTGCATTTTTTAAAAAAATTTTTTAACGTTTATTTTTATTTTTGAGACAGAGAGAGACAGAGCACGAGCAGGGGAGGGGCAGACAGAGAGGGAGACAGAGAATCCGAAGCAGGCTCCAGGCTCCGAGCCGTCAGCCCAGAGCCCGACACGGGGCTCGAACCCACGAACCGTGAGATCGTGACCTGAGCCGAAGTCGGACGCTCAACAGACTGAGCCACCCAGGCGCCCCCATATGATTGCCTTTTATTTTTTCATTATTTGTCATTTCATCATCCAAAACCTTTTATTAAAAATACATTGCATTTTTTAAATTTTATTACCCAAGACACTGCATCTGTTCCACGTGACCAATAAAATGTACATGTTCAAATAATTGAGAAATTATTCCCCATTTTTCCTCGTGCAATTGATGTGCATCTGGACGGGTGGCACTGGGCACACTTAAAATAAGGAGAAATAAATAGCTCTGAGATGTGACAACATATGTATTTGCTCAAGAGTGAATGGCGCAGATCTGCGTTTCATTTTTACAGCATTTCATCAGACATATGGTAAACCATGCTAGGTGATTTTTATTTAAAAAGTCAGCCATGCCAAATGCAGAACTGAAAGGCACATGCAGACAGTCAGACATCCTGGGCTCCGTGGGAACAAGATCATTCCCATTCCTGGGGATGTCATTACTGATATCTGAAGGGCAATCTGAAGTTTTCAGAGGGATTGCCAGTTTCCGATACGTAGCTCCACGAGCTTGGTGAAAAGTAGAGGTCCCAGCTGCCTCCGTTTAACACCCCGCCCTTCGGAGCTCGAGGCTGCAGGTAAAATGATCCCAGGTTGAGAGCCCCGAATTGCCTCTTCCGCTCACATCCCCCCCTCCCCCGCATCCCTTTTTCATAAGCTGCTTTTGCCAAGGAAACCAAGAGTGGGTGTCCCAGGTGGATAATTGACGATTTTAGCATCTTTCCCAGCTCCTCATTTTCCCTTTTAGTTTCCTGATTAGGTCTCAGATGAGCCTATTTGCCTGCGGGGCTGCAGAAGTGTCTGTGAAGCAAGTGTGGGAAGAGGGAGGGCCTGCTGGCACCTTCCCTGCACAGACCTGAGATGACAAGCGCCTTCTCCCGGACTGGAAACCCCTGAGGTCGGGAAATCCTGCGGGCGTCCAGCACAGCCAAGTGCCTTATGGGCGCGTCTAACTTATATGCATGAAACTATGGGTGCTCAGCAAAAAAAGAAAAAAGAGAGAGACAGAGACATGGAGGCCGGGAAGAGGGAAGCAGGAGATCGATTTAGTATGAACTCTTTATCATTCCCTCCACATTACTGCATGTATTATTAAATATTTATACAAGAGTATTACTGCGCAGCAGTATGTTTTGCAGTATGTGTGCAAACCACATACACTGCTATCTACTTTCAGATGATATAAGGTGTTTTCCATAGTGAGTTTGAGCATACTTGATCTCTGCCTCCTCTAACTGACTTTGGGACTCAATTTCCTTAAAAGATGCAATTCCACATTTGTAGGTATAAAAGGTAGTTTAATTATGCTAAGTGACTAGACTTATTAACCCAAAAATTAGTAAACTGAAGGACCCAGGGTCTGAGTTTAATGTCTGATCACAGACATTCAACAAAGAAGAAAAGGACAGAAGGGTAAGATGGGGACTTCACTAGAAACTGGATCTGAAGTTACACCTGCCATCCCAGGAAACAAGGAGCTTACTGTGGGTATCTTATCTCGGCCAAGGGCTAAGACAGGGCAGGAATAAAAATCTCGGGAGCACAGCAGGATCTCAGAACTCAGAATCTAAAGCGATTGTTCGTGCACACCCCCCCCCCCACCCCCGCCCGCCTTGTGATCTTCACTGGCATTGTCATCAACGTTTACTGAGTGGCTTCTCAAGCCTGACAGAGGAGACTGTGGGCCAGTGTCCAGGGTGAGGGTCATGTGGTTTCAAGGAACTAAGCAGTTCAAATCACAAGAGGGTTTATTACAGAAAATCGGCAAGCAGCACAGCTAGGCTTTGGGCCAACTGGGAGGTCATCGGGCAGAGAGCTCTCTGCTTCCCTGAGGCCACATCACCTCTCACTTCTGATTGACATCCCCTCTCTGCAGGCCCGCTCAGTGCCCACTGACCACTCGCCTGGCCAGTCCTGAAATGGAAGCCCTAGCCACCAAGTGTAGATGGCCTTCCAACTTCGGAGACTACCACCAGTTGAGTCCTGGCCTCTTGTGTCTCTGAGTTGAAATGCCTCCAACAGAAAGTAGGAGGAAGAGATATACAGAAGCAAGGCACGTCACAGGCCAGAGGCACTCTTCCACTCTGTGGTCAGGACAGAGCTGACACACACGTTACAAGAGCAGCCACCCTGTCACCCCTTTCAGATGGGGCTGCAGGTGGGAGGGAGTCCAAATTACCCTGGAAAGGGAGTTTGGCCACAGCAGGGCAGTAGGCCAACGCAGCTGCTAGAGTCAAGAACAGAGGCAATTCAGGGGATGGACAGAAGGCTCCAAGACTAAGGAAATTCTAGAGCACCTCCTGAAATGAACAAATTGACACTCTCTACATACTCAATGATAATAGAATATTTATTGACTTTTTCCAAAGCGCAAATATCTGGCCTTTTCATCTTTTCCCATGTTCTAAGTATTGTGCAAATGCTGACAGGCATTATCGCATTTAATCCCCACGATCCTATGAAGTATTACTACCCCAAATTACAGTTAAGGGATCTGAGTCTCAGAGAGGATAATGATCTTGCCCAAATTTACAGAGTCAGTAAGTGGCAAAACAGGGACACAAACCCAGAACCTGATTACCTACCTCTATGAGTTTTAGTATGGGTTTCTTTTTATTTGGCCTAGTTTCTTTGAGGGCTTAAATAAAGAGGGAATAAACTAAACTTCACAGCATTTCTACAGTCTTCTCTAAAAAGTTCGTAAAAGAAGATACAGGTACTCTCATTCATATTGAAGGTTCTCTAATATTTAGTGTCACAAAGATTTTTATAATGTTCGACCTAAATGTCCAGAAAGCACTTAAAACTTACATCATTAATATCATCAGAAATCAGCTACCTGAACACCTGATATGTGCAAACTCCTGCCCCGGCAAGGAGGCTAGGGAAGATTGGAAAGGTCAGAATCCTGTCCTCTGCACAATGTCCCTTCAGGCACCAAAGTCATTGGGTTCCCTGCCTTCTTTCATTTCTGCAGGAGAAACTGAAGGACTGTAGTTCCCCCAGTCCCACCTTCCAGTCTCTGAATCATTTTCATTTGCCTTCTCTGGATTTTCTCCAAATCCTTTCTTGATCACTTTGCCTTACCTAAGAGGTGAGGCCAGAAGGAATGTAGTACTCTAAGAGAGATCTGACAGAAGCTGGTCAGGGTGAGATGGTCAGCTTAAAGTTCCGTCATGGTGAATGCCTATATGAATTCCAGGGCTATGATTGCCTTTTTCTTAATAAGAGCAAAACACAGCTGGCTTCATGTTTAACTTGTGTACCACACAGGCCCTGCCTTTTTTTCTTCCATACTTGTATATTGCCAGCTCCTTCCTGGCCTGTTTTTGTGGTGTTCTCTTCATTCCCACACAAATCTCCCAGCCCTGTCTCCATTACGTGGCATCCTGTTTTAAACCTTTCACCTTCAGCAACGGGCCAGAAACACTTTTGCTTTTCATTTTCTGTTTTATTTATTTTTTCTTTCTTTCTTGCCATAGACTCTTTTCATTTTGGAGGCTTTTTAGAAATGACGAGTTCTATCTAGTCCTGTGCCTTATGTGGGACTGCCCATTTCATCTTTAAAAAGCAGCAAGGAAGGAGTAACCACAATTTCTTTCAGTAAGCAGTGTTCGGGAGAGGAGTATCTGTAATGTGCCAAGCAGTGGGTTCGGTACTTTAAATACATTTTTAAATTAATGTCTTGAAATGTCCTGGTGATCTGGGCTTTATCATTAGAATTTCACAGATGGGGAAGCTAAAGATCAGAGAGAGAGATTTAAGTCACTTGTCTAAGTCCACAATATCAACAAGAAGTGGAGTGGGAATTTTTTTTATCTCATTTTTTTTATTATATGAAATTTATTGTCAAATTGGTTTCCATACAACACCCAGTGCTCATCCCAAAAGATGCCCTCTTCAATGCCCATCACCCCCCCTCCCCTCCCTCCCACCCCCCATCAACCCTCAGTTTGTTCTCAGGTTTTAAGAGTCTCTTATGCTTTGGCTCTCTTTTTAGAGTGGGAATTTAAACACAGTTTGGCCTCCAAAAGTGGTCTCCAAAGGCCATGCTTATTAATCCTTTTCTACATTTACTCTTTCTCACTATCAGAACATTTCTCTTTGGCAGACTTAGGCTTTTGTTTTCTGTTTTTTGTTTTTAAATCTTAGCTCTATCATCAATGTGTCGTCAGATGGGTCAGGTAAATCATTCTACCTCCTTGTGTTTGTTTTCTCACCTTAACAACAGGGATAATAACATTCATCTTACCTGCCCCATAAGTAAGGATCCACATCAAAGTACTTTGGAAAATTTATAGCCTAAACAAGTGTGAGTTTATTATTATGGTTGTTATTACTGATCTTGAGCATGGCCCAACGTGGGGCTCAGAAGGCCGCTCCCAAGGATTTGAGGCTACTCGTGTGGGCAAAGAAATGGATTTGTTAGAAGAGATATGTGACTCTTCTAACAAAGCACCATATCAGTTGAGATATTTCCATCTGCCAGGATGAAATACCCCTGACTCAACTGCCACAAACAACCAGGGAGGTATTCACATGGTAAGAAGTTCCAACTCAGGGCAGCTCCAACGTGAGTTAATTCATGGGCTCCTTGAGGTCATCCGTAGCCAAAGGTCCTCCTGTCTTTCAGCTCTGCCCTCCTCAACAGGTTGGCTGGTGTTCAAGCTAACTCATTTCATGGAGGCAACATAGCAGACACTAGCACCATATGGAAACACCTACAACCAGCAGAAGCTGGAGGTGCCCACCTCTTCCTGGTGGTCTCAATTTACAAGCAAAAAAAAATCTTTGCCAGGCACTATCATCTCCCAGCAGACATTCTTTCACACCTCACTGGGCAAAACTGCACCACATGCTCTTGCCTGCATAGAACATGGGATGACCGGGACCGACTTCCTGAAACATTTGGCCGTGGTTGGGCAGGTGGGTTATCCCAATAAAACCACGCTTCTGCTAATAAGGGTGAAAGGGAGAGTCACTGTTGGTAAGCAACCAACAATTTCTGCTTTAGAAAATGAATTAAATCCATTGACTAGAATTGATGCTGGTCTCTCCAATGGTCAGGGAATGTCTAAAAGAGAAGCCAGCACAGTATTCTCCCCTCCTCCCCACCCCCCACTTTCATTTAATTGCAACCCGGTTCTAGTTTAAAGTATTCAATTTCATTCCACATTCACAGACTTTCAGATCCTTCTTCTGTCTCCCTGGGTCTCTCACTTTCTCTTTATTTTGGATACAGCTTGTAGTAATCAGTGCCAGAATGCTGAAGGGCTGCTAACGTTTTCTTTTCTAGGCTTTCCCAAGTGAAACAGAGAAAAGAGCTTTAGGATGGGAAGGCTCTTCAACTGGCCTTCATTAAACTAAGCTGGAAGTTTCTCTGTGTCTCCTTTCCAAATCACATCACCCTCAGCAAGACAAATGGTTATTACCTTCCCAGCAGATTTAGTCTCTAATGAACAATATCCCTCCTGTATTCCAGAAGAGAAGACACTTGTTCTGAAAGAGCAGCGTGGAGTCACTTGGTGTGCGGGCATTTCTGGATTTAGTTCAGTGGTCTGTGAATCACAGCGATTGGTGCCTTCCAGGAGAAAAGCTCTAACAGTCCAGATGAACCTCAAGGTTAATTATATAACAAGAAGTAATCACTGTTCAGAAGTAATTATCGGGTTGTACACCCATAGATGCTGAGTCTCAACTCAAGAATATTTTTAGCTTTGGAGTCCACTGGCTTTTCCTGTCTTTCTCTCCCTCTGTTTACCCTAAAATTAACATTAATCAACATTTGGCTCCAAGCACACTGTGTTTCTAACCATGTAATTATAACAAATCTACACACACACACACACACGCGCACACACACACAAATAAATAAATAAGTAAGTAAGTAAGTAAATAAATAAATAAATAAATAAATAAATAAGTGTGTGTGCGTGTGTGTGTGTGTGTGTGTGTGTGTGTGTGTGTGTGTAAGTTTGACCTTAAATACCCAGCTTCTCTCTCTGAGTCAAGATCAGTGTTTGCAGCAGTGAGCTTATCAGGTGCTGGAATCCAGGGATACTTTAAAGAGAAACCTTTCTCCAATTCTATGTGTTCACAACACAGAGATTGCCATAGCCCACACTTGCAGGAAATTTCACCCAATGGAGCTGAGAGGAACATATTTAGGCGTTGTGTTATGGGGAAATTATATGGCACAAAAGCAATAATATTTCAATTATTGCCACTTAGAGACCACCAAAATAGTTATAAGCAGGGACAGACGAGCTTGGAGATCTAGTCATTTTCTAAACGTTTTAAAAACCACACGAAAACCTCAAACTGGATGCCATTCCTTGGCTTTCTGATGCTAATTCTTGTGACTGTGGTTAGGACTGTCTCAAAACACTAGTAAGAAAATTTCTTTTCCTTACTCTCTGACCAAGAGAAGAACATGAAGATGCTGTGTAACCTCCAGCATTGGGCAGACATCGCTCTTCCCTGCACCAAAAGATAAATCCAGTAATGGACTTGGCTCCCAGCTTATAAGGGTTAGGAAAAAATAACAATAAAGCAATTTATTGGTAATCAAAAACTGGAACGCTTAGAGCTTGTTTGCAGGGTTTAGCACTATTAAGGAGTGTTCCTTAATATATAAGGCTCCTTTTTAAATATAATTCATTTAATTTGGGGCACCTGGGTGGCTCAGTCATTAAAGTGTCCGACTCTTGGTTTCAGCTCAGGTCATGATCTTACAGTTGTGAGAGATAGAGCCCTGCATCGGGCTCTGCACTGACAGTGTGGAGCCTGCTTAGGATTCTCTCCCTCTCTCTCTCTCTCTCTCTCTCTCTCTCAAAGTAAATAAACTTAAAAAATAATTCAGAAGTATCCTCAAAAGCACTCTCAAAAATATCCTGATTTGAATGACAAAATATATTGTCACTCTAATCATAGGTCAAGGTCAGAACCCAATCTTACAAGTCTTGGTTCAAGGCCATTGCAGCCGCACCTCTAACAGTTAGTGAAACTGTAGGCCATTGACCAATAAAATGCATCCTTCTCTGGCTCGTCCATGAATTAACACAAAGTGACAAACTAAGTCTCAGACACTCACTTGGGAAGAAGAATCCCTTCCTGCTATTGGAGGTTTCTTCAAAGGTGACTCTTGATTCTCACTCAGCATACCCAAAGCCACCCAGAGTGGCCCAAAGTTCTAGATGTCAAATACTACTTAAAAATACCCAGCCCTAATCACTTCTGGCTGAACTGACCCACCCAAAATGAACACTCTACCCTTCAGCTCCCCTAATCCCAGGCCAGTTATTCTTTTTAGTACTAAATTTACCTCCTTCTCATACCAAACTTCTGTTATTATTTACCGTAAAATCCAGAAATTGGACATTGGTGTTCTGATTCTAAGGTAAGTGAAAAATTGTACCCATATTAGACCAAAAAAATAAAAGTCTTCAAAAAATAAGACAAAAGTTTTGTTCATCACAAAGTTCAGGGATAGAATCACTAATTGGAGGAAATGAAAGTCATATTTTAAGATCCTCATTTCAAGATGAAACTTTGCCCGCACTTAGACTAGTTATGCCTTCTACATTTTTTTTTTCCTATTCAAGGAAGGAAGGCAGGGAGGGAGAGAGAAAGAGAAAGCAAGTTGATGTTTGAGAATAATCTTGAGCTCTTAGGGAAAAAAAAAACAGAGAAACTCAATATTTACTTTTAAAGACTCAATTTTATGAGCTCGGTTTCCTTTATTTTTCTGTACTCAGTCTAATCTTGAATGGCTTTCTCTCCACCTGACTCCCTCTAGGAAGAATGTAGTTAAAATAAACCCCAGAGGGGGACCGGGTCCTGTTCCTACCGAGATGGCTCTTCTCACCCTGAGTGTGTGCATCTTTGGTTCATTTGCCTACCGAGTGTTTGCAAATGTGCTTGTGGCTAAGGAATTACACAGTTTAGGGTCGATTTGGGGATTATCTCCATTGTGAAAACTATTGTACCTTTCCCTTCGGGAATCATCTACTCCTCCAGAGAGGGCACTTCCTCGGGCAGGCAGTGTTCCTGCCTCTTCACAAAGCCCGCCCTATTCTCTGACTGGTCTCACTGCCCGGGGAAGGCTTCCCACATATTGCCCGGCAGCTCCCTCCCTGCACCCTGGGCGATGCTGGTGACAGAGCAGACATGCCCGGGCGTGCCTCTTGCCACACTAAACAGAGACCGGCACTGACAGTTCGGAAGTCTCCTCTGAGCTGCCTGAGGGCCCCTTCCGCAGGAGAGGGGCAAGCGGAGGGTCACCCGAGTCTCTTAGGGTAACGAGATGAGCACAGAAACTGAGAAGACCTGAGTTCTGCCATTTACCAGCTGTGGCGTGCGGGGCAACTCTCACAGTCATTGTTGAATATGAAATGCCCTCCCGGGCGGATAATGTCCACTACCACTCCTGCCCACAGCCACCACCGGCTTCCCCTCGCAGGCCACAGCTGCTGTGGCTGCCGTGCTCATGGTGTATCTCAGTCCCTCCAACCACCTGGCAGAGAGGACATTGTTATCTCCACTTGACACAGCAGGAAAACAGACCCAGGGGCACCGTCACCACGCGGCACAAGGGAGTTCGCACTTGGGCTTGGTTCCATCCAGTCTTTCAGACTCCAGATCCAGGCTCCATCCATCAGAACACGTGGCCTCCTCTCCGAGGGTTGGTGGGAGGATCAATAAAATAACACAGGGCAACACGCTTAGGAAACTCCCTCCGGGCCAGACGGAGCTGCCCTTGGTTACGAATCCACTTATTTTCCGTCCCCATCTCCCTTGCCCACATCACGTTCTCCCTAGGCACTTGACAGCCTGAAGGCCAAGGTAGGGCACCACACAAATGTGTTCTGTGTTTCCATGAGATCCCACAGCCAGGCGCTCCGCAAAGACAGCGGGAGAAACAAAGCCAGAACGCTCTGCACCAGAAATTCTTGGAGCACAATCGTCCCACGGGTCAGTCAGAGAGGCCAACCTAACAACTCTCAGTGCGGGTGCCGCTGATTTGTTAGGTCCCGTCTCCCCGTCCCCTGCTCTAGCCGAGCCGGGCAAACATGTCTTCACCCAGTTACTTTCCCTCTTCTCGACTTTATCCCTATTATCTCAATTACCGTCCCAAAAGAGGCCCCACAAACGAAGGAGGGGTTGGAACCACAATGGTCAACATCATACTTAATAATAACAATTATATAATTATGTATCTCTCATATAATAATATGTAATTGCCCAATAATTACTATTAAACAGAGCAGTGGTGACCACTGAGGTTCCAGAACCCTTTAATTATTGTTATCGCTGATAATGAAGCAGAAGATCATTCTCTAACACAGTTTCTCAGTATCACAGGCGCTTCTTCTCTTCTGAGCTCCCAAACGTCTATGTCTTTATGCTTTCACTCTTCGGCTGAGGTCTCACAGCTCAGGCCTGAGAACTCTGGGTCCCCATGCATGTCACAAGCCAATCTCACTACTTATTTTCTCCTTCATCTCCAAGTCCCAGACGGTACCTGGAGAAGACGGGGAAATCTCACATCAAAATAAGTAGAATGAGACCATGCCCTGGATTCTTCCCAACTTGCTTTGCTCGGAAAGCGAGCAAATCTGGATAACTCTGGGGTAGAATTAAAACCAACTCCTGAATTATATTGACTTTATAGTCTCAGACAATTCAGTCTCGCTGATCTGATGTATGCCTTCCTGAGGGTGCAGATACTGAATTTCATCTTTCCTTTGTTGGACTCCAACTTTGACACATCTTTTTGGGAGGTGGGTAGGTAGAAGGGATGCCAGAACAGCATAAGAATTTCTTTTTGAAAAATGTTTATGCTAAAAGTGACACAAGAATAGTGAATTATTTGGCTAAAAACTGTACAACAGACTTCTAAGCTCCATCTCTGTGTTTTCCAGACTGCAAGCAGATTGCCAGAAAATTTATCAAGAGGTCTACAAGCTAATACAAAAAAAAAAAAATTTCCCTTTCCTGGTTGACACTTGACCCCTTCTTGTTCCTGCCTGGTTTTTAAGGCAGGGCGGTGACTAAAATCAGCCCCATACCTAGAGGCTAAGAGATTACAGATAAATGAGACCATGAAGGCTAAGGCAAATGAAAATAATGTGAATTCATTTCCTTCAAACTAAATTTAGCTCTTTTTAAAAAAGAGACAAGACCAAGTGATTTTTCTATGCATCCGGATGAGCCATAAAACAACAAATGTTTGTCCACCTTCATCTACTAGCTTACCCTAAGAGGCCGATCCTTTTAGCAGATAATCATCTAAATTATCCCCCAAACCTGAAGGAATACGGCAGGAAGGTGACAGAATCTGGAATATGAAATGGTTTTTGAGGTCGTTAGAGCACTCTGCTTGTTACTCCCGGAAGAAGGTGTTGTAAGCCCGGAACGCAATCGATGACAAGTGCCTGAGTGTGGTGCGTGGGACTCACCCCTCCTCCATGCCAGAGGATGAATGACGGACGCTCACAGCTCTTCTCTCGCGTGCGTTCTCCATGTTCATGCCACCCCTCTTCTCTGTCACGAAGTCAACCTGCGCCTCACACACTGGGCAGTGACACAGAGCCCTCAGTGTCCATCCTGGTTGGGGGGCTGAAGTAGCCCACGCCCATGGCTCTGTGCCACTGGGCATCTGAGCTCGCCGGATGCAAACCCAAGCCTCAGCATCATGTCTCCCCCTCAGGGTGGAGGGTTGGGATAGCCTGAGCTCTAGAGCAAATGAAGGCACACTCCCGCTCAAAATCTTTTGCCAAATTTCTAATGGGTATAGGAGGAGACCTGAACCCACTGTGGCTCAGTAGGCTCTCTGTGAACGGTCTCCAATGTCAGCAGACAGTGCTCTTATCTCCAGTATAAGCCGACACCTGTTGACACCAGCCTTCAAGCCCCTTGCTGATTTAGAGCCTTTGCGTGCCCCCAGAATGTTCTTCCTTTTACTCTTCGTCAAGCTAACTCCCACTCACCCTCAGTTTCAACGTGAAAGTCACTTCCTCCGAGACAACTCCCGCGTGCCACCCCATCTCAGAACGCCCCGGGTGTGTGTACTTGTAAACTATCCTTCACAAGGTTTCCTTAATACGTTATCAAAAAGACACCTAAAAAAAATTACAAACTTCACTGCCCGTTCCCCCCCCCCCCCCTTCACTGCAAGCTTCGTGAGCAGACAGAGGTAGTGTTTTGTTCCTTTTTGATTTCCCCGGTGTTAGGCAGGTCGGAATTCACAAATAAGGGTGGGATAAGTGGGTGAATTCAGTAAACGCAATGACCAGGATATTCCGAGTCCCATCCAATGAGACTCCCCAGAAAATCCATGAGGAGGAGCTACCACGACAGGATAAACAAAGCGTCGGCACATGGGGGTCCAGCTCTGGACCACAGCCCCAGCGTGCGGAAGAGCCCATCAGGTCAGCATTCCACACACCCCACTAGTACCAGGATGGCCAGGGAACTCGACCTGATGTGGTATCTGAAAGGAAGCCCCCACAGACCCTGGATTACCCGGCACAGCCTTCACGTCAAGCGCTTAGCATTTCATTCTCAGAAACCATCATAAAGTCCCCAAACTGCTATTCCTCTAGCCTCCACACTACATCTTCCAGTATCTCTCCCACCCAGAGACAGCAAGGGCGGGGGGGAAGGAATCCTTCGTGAATCATAAGTCCCTATTTTTGGTCTAGAAACTATGAACACAGAGCTCACATGTGTGTCAACCTCAAAAGTTAGGGAGGTGTTCCAAAATACCCTCCCTTCCCTCAGTAACCTACTGCAAGTATGTAATTTACTACTTTATTTATAGCATTGACATAACTATATTTTTAATCTCTTCTAAAGCTTAGGGATAACGAGTTCCATACGTTTGCTACCTGCTGCATGAAGTTGTAATTTTACAAACTTCTCTGAAACTCATGTTCTTTAAAGCTTCAAGCCGCTTCGGTCTCTAATAATCTGTTTATCAGGCAGGGAGGGTCCTGTTTGTTCTCTTGTCCTTGCCACCCCTCCCCCCTCCCCACCGAGCTCATCGTCTAGACATGATTTGTTTGGCTCTCTCGTGTCCTGTAGCTGCCGCTGCTGCTGCTTTTTTTTTGTTTTGTTTTGTTTTAATATTTAGTTATTTTGCGCAAGCCGGGGAGGGACAGAGAGAGGAGGACAGAGGATTGGAAGCGGGTTCTGCTCTGACAGGCTGACAGCAGCGAGCCCCATGCGGGGCTCGAACTCATGAACCGTGAGATCATGCATGACCTGAGCCCAAGTCAAATACTCAACCGACTGAGCCACCCAGGTGCCTCTCTTGTGTCCTATAGCTTCTTTATGGCCAGTCCCTTTCTTAATTGGCTTGCTTTACAAAGAAACGTTAAGAAAAGTAAGTTCCCTCTCTAATGCTGGAAGACCCTGGCCACGTTTCAAAGCATTGCCTGGACTGGCAACAGCAACATTACCCGGAGTGTGTTAGAAATGCAGAATTCCAGGCCCACCCAGGTTCTGAACCAGAACCTGTGTTTTAACAAGAACAGCGCACATTTAAAGTTTAAGTAGCTGCTTTAGAGAAACTTCATCTCAAGCCCCAGGAGCGTTGGCTCAGGGACTCCTTCCCAGCACAGAATCCCCCCCCCCCCTCCCCGTCCCCCCCCCAGTCCAGCTCCTACCCCACCAACAGACACGTCCTTACCCAGCAGCTGACCCAGCCTCCTCCCAGTTTGGAGTCAAAATTGCTCAGGGAGCCTGAGGACACTGAATCCCCAGGAAATAAGGGCCATCAGCTCCCATAGTAAACACCAGCCACTTCATGTGTTTAATAGTTTTGTGAGCTATCACACGATTGATGTTAAGAGCCTCTTTGCCTATACACATATATGTTGAGTGTATAACACATACAGTGCTATACACGATCATTAAGATTTTATGGTAGCCTTTGTGGAACACACACTCCACATTCTAATCCTATGTTACATGTTGTAGAGAAAACATCACCGGCTCCGGAGTTAGCAGACCCGGGTTTGAGCCTGCCTCTGCCATGACCGGTGGCAAGTCCTTGGGCAAGTCACGGGAACCCGTCTGAGCCGCAAATTCCTCATCTACAAAACAAGGGCAATTCCTGCGTTGCAGCTGTGGGATTATAAATTGGGTATAATCTGTGTTGGCCACAGCTTCTGGCAGTCGTCAGGTGCATAACAAGCTGGAGTCCCGTGATGAGCATGGTTATCATTAAACCCTGTAATACCGGGGCGCCTGGGTGGCGCAGTTGGTTAAGCGACCGACTTTGGCTCAGGTCATGATCTCACGGTTTGGGAGTTCCAGCCCCGCATCCGGCTCCGGGCTGACAGCCCCGAGCCTGGAGCCTACTTCAGATTCTATGTCTCTCCCTCTCTCTACCCCTCCCCTGCTCATGCTCTGCGTCTCTCTGTCTCTCAATAATAAATAAACGTTAAAAAAAAATAAAAAAAAAAAACACCTGTAATACAGCTTGTAGTGGTGTTCACTCTCAGATACTTAGTTATACCTAATTCAGTCCCAACCAATCTCTGTGTCACTTTCTGCATAAAAGAGTCCTTGCCACTATTTGAATCCAGTTGGCTTGGCCCTAAAACCACCTTTATACACTTCCCCGCACTGGAGTCCAAAGTTCGTTCTTTAGCTGTAGCCCAATCTGCGTACATTCTTGGTCACCTTCATCAATACCTCAGGATCGTAGGGAGAAGCCGGTCACCCATCTAACCGACCCCTTAATCCCCAGCCTTCCAGTCTCTACTTCACTCTGGGGCCGTGGTTCTCGCCAGAGGGGGTAGGGACAAAACCCTCAACAGAAGACAGTTGACCGCGTCTGGAGACATTTTTGGTTGTCACAACTGGGGGCTGGAAATGCCACTGGCGTCTAGTAGGTAGAGGCCAGGGACGCTACTAAACCCCCTACAAAGTACAGGACAGCCCCCCACAACAAAGAAGTATCCAGCCCCAGATGTTCATGGTCCTGAAGCACAGAAACCCTGCCCTAGATTAAAGCTGGTAGGGCAGTAACCTCAGTCGTCTCTTTACCACACACCAGTATCTTCCACCCTCCTGGCTGCCCTCCATTTCCCGTCGCAGGAGTCCTCCAAACGGTCTTAACCCTTTAGGCCCCATGGGGACTTTCAAGCCTCTCAGGAACGGCCTGGCTGTTCATTTCCTGAGGACTGCTGCGTTGCAGAGTTTACCTCGTGACTGGTGGGTCCTTGTGGGAGAGCCACACAGGCAGGTTTGCACCAACCTAAAAGGCAGGCTGCCATTTTAGAAAAAGGCAGATGCACAAGGATTCTGGCCACAAGCCCTAGTGTATCTCTGATTCTTTGTCTTTTCTCTAAGTTGTTCTGAGGGGTATCAGCCCCCGACCTTCCCCTTTGGGTTGCTTATTCTTCAGCCAATCTGCACATCCAGCACTAGAAGGCAAGCTCTTTCTTCCTTCTCACACTGATGGCCCTCTCCTCTCTAGCACTGCCTTTCTCTGATCCCAAACTTGGAGCAAGAAACCCCCATATGTCTCTTGCTGGACACGGGCTGGTTCAAGCTCATTCCATTTGAACGCGAATGTGAATGTGACTCTACCCACATTCCACTCTTCCGGGACGTCTGTCGTCAACCTCCTAGCTACTTAAAATTTTACACTGTTAACGCGAACATCGGATAATCTGGCCGAAAGTGGCTCTTTCCTCATGCATACCTAACCTTAGCTAAAAAAGAGGAAACCAACCTATTATTCCCAAAGGATGAACTGAAGAATACATAGGACAATTCTCAAACATTCCTGCATAACTAAAAGGAATAAAAGAACCCTTGAACTAATGTGCGTAAAAATTAATGAAATGCATGAAGGAGTCTATGACTGCTGGAGAGGTGGTTTTACCAAGCAAGAAGGCACTTTTTGTCTCTCTCAAGGAGACCCGGGACCCATTCTTTACTCTTTCTTCTTGTTGGATATTGAAAGTGCACAGAGTCCCGGGATGTACAGAGCATGCCCCGATCAAGTCTCTATCTTTGTAAATGCTTATGGGCTATGGTAGCGGGCACAACCTGACACAGAGGCTCTGTGAGCCTGACACAGCACACAGAGCCTCCCACACACATGCCCATTCCTTTTTTCTTTTTTTAATGTTTTTATTTATTTTTGAGACAGAGAGAGACAGAGCATGAGCAGGGGAGAGGCAGAGAGAGAGGGAGACACAGAATCTGAAGCAGGCTCCAGGCTCCAAGCTGTCAGCACAGACCCCGATGCGGGGCTCGAACTCACGGACTGTGAGATCGTGACCTGAGCCGAAGTCGGACGCTCAACCGACTGAGCCACCCAGGCGCCCCAACATGCCCATTCCTTTTAATAGCCGAGCTCTCAGTGCCGCTTTCTTATTTCTGGTTTCATTTCAATTTTTTTTTCCTTTGTTTGCAGGGCTCGTAAACACTCAAGCAAGTGCCTGGTCTCAGATCATTAGGGGAAGGCTGTCTAGTCTTGATCTACCTCTGGGGTCAGAAGACTTCAGCTGAGATCCTTAGCTTCACGGTAGGGGTGGCAACCCCGTGGAATAGTATGGCAGGTAGCGTTTGTTTCTTCTGTTTGTTTCTTCTTCTTCTTCTGCAGACTCTACCATTTCTCCACATGTTTCCTGTGTCTCCCGGAAAGCTGACCCTATCGCGACCCCAGGAGTGGGCAATGATTAGCCAAGCACAGACCAGGTGACCCCACACCTGTTGCCAGTGACTGCTTCTGTGGCTCAGGCGTCAGCTGGAAGCTCATGACATTCCCTTGGTAATAGTTATTAGTGCCAGGGTGGGATGAGACCTGAATTGGCCCCATCACACTGAAGTGAGCCTCTCCCCTGCCGAAACCCAGAGTGGTGAGGAAGGAAGCACACGGGCGCACTTCGTGCTGGTAGCCATCATTCAACCATAAGGAGAACAAATTTAAAAATGAAAACCAATGCTAAGGACACGGGGCAGAAAGACACGGACAACTGGATCCTTGACGCCCCAGAGTCGTTGAATCGAACAATCCTGAAGTACATTCTACCTACTTGCTGGGAGAGACGACGCACCTTCTGACTGTTTGCGTCAGATTTTCTCTTAGACCCCAGAGCGTCTCAACTGATCATTTCTCCACTTTGGCAGAACTTTGGGTTCTATAAAGGATGCACTGCCCTTCTCCCTCCAGGAGGCTCAGAAATCCACGGATATCAGCTCTCTTGCCTTAAACTACATCCCGAAACACCTTCTAAGCCCACCAGAGCAATCAAAAGATCTCCTACCTGAAAAGTTTGAAATTGTTGTTGGCCAACTCAAGACCCTCAACATGGCCTCCTGGACTGCCTGCCACACCGCATCCTTCTTTTTCTTTCTCTTATCCCTTCCCACATTCGTCAGCCAGATCTCTTTCCCTCTCCATTCCTGTCAGGGCTTTGTGGTCTTTCTGAACAGTTTACCCAAGATGGCCTCAGGTACAAGTGTTTATGACGCCCCTGCCAAGTACTCGTTAATCTCTCACGTGCCATCGGGTATATGGAATCCTTGCAGTTTATCTGGATGATCAAGCTACTTCATTTCTTACATTCTGCTTAGTTGATATCAGCGCCCTCGAACAGAAAGAACATGGATCCGTGCTTTGCCTAAAGAGAAAGAGCTGACACGGCTTACACTGGCAATGCATCAGTTCCACCTCAAGGAAATCAACAGGGAGAAGCTAATGAAACGGAACAGTTCTCATATTAACCAGTTAGCTATTCAGCTTAGGACAGATGTGGAAAATAAGCCCATATGAGACAAATTCATTAAAGTGAAATTATCCGTTCAACACCTTGATATCTGAGCAGACTGATGTTTCAAAATTATTATAATTATGATCATGGGGATAAAGAGAGCCAAACTTTCAAAAGAAGACTTGAAAAAAATTAAAAATTCTAGTGCTACCCTGTGAGATGCAAATAATGAGCTGGTCACAGATCCCCAGGATATCAGCAATTGCTCTAAATCCTTCTTGATGAGGAATCGGTGACTCTGAACTCGACATTAATTCAAATGCAAATAATATCTCTTCCCCCTGAGGATCATTATTCCTGATTCGGCAGGCAGTTTAATGGGAAATCTGCAGGTGCGCGGCAGACCCAACCGGAGAAGTTGCCCTGGCTCCTCAGACGCCTATAGACATGGAATCTGAGAGTCGGAGCCCAGAGATCTGAGTTCCCTCACTAGCTCTGAGGTTGGGTCTCTGGATACAGCACGTGAAACTCACTAGGGTGTAGACGAGATGCCTGCAGCCTGGAAAGAACTACAGACCTCTTCTGCTTCTCTCAAGCACCAACCCCACCCTTCGGTAGCTGTTAGCCACCTTAGCCCTTGGCACGGAGGTTCTTTATAAACACTATCTGCAGAAGAGAGTGAACCTTCGGCATTGTCACTTTTAGGAGACCACATAGGAGAAAGAGCTAAAAGCCCCTGAAACTGGATGGCTCGAGTTTGAGTGTAGGATGCTAGGAAAATTACATGGCCATCTATGCCTGTTTCTCCATCAGCAAAATGAGGCCACTGATGCATCTACCTTGTAGGACCACAGTGTGGTTTAAGAGATACAGCGCACTTTTCACAGGCAACATAGGGAAGTCATTAGGAGCAAGGACTCTGGAGCCAGACTTGACTAGGTCTCGATCCACACCCCACCACTTGCTTAAATATAAACTTGGCAAGTTAACTTTTTCTTTACATCAGCGTGCTCAGATGTAAATGGGGAGATAATATTAACAACCTCCCATAGTTGTTGTGAAGATTAACATTTTAGAGTCATTTAGACCAGTGTCTGGCTTACATAGCAAGTACTATATGTGTTTTGAGTACAGCATTTGGCCCACAGTGAGCTCGATAATTATTATTTGTTAGTAGCAGATTTAAGAATTAGCGATAACCTTTGTGTGACTGGTAGTAAGATCGCAGAAGAGAGGAGGAGAGAAGAATATTTCTCAGGACAGAACCAGAAAAGGCAGGATACTTTTCGCTAGAAGAAACTGCCTTCTCAGCAAGGACTTCTTAGGAGGCCTCACGTCACAGCAGAAATGCGATGTGATGCTGCGAGGTGTTCTGGTGACCCAGGATCACCGACTAGAAATCTATCAGTCACGCAGATGCCATTCTCAATGAGAAGCCCCAAAGCATATTTCTGAGGTGAGCAGAAGGGGACAGGGTCAGCCAGGATAGGAAGCTATCGTGTGCGACAATCACGGGTCTGAGTGACTACAGACACATGATGTCCCTCAATACTTAACAAAACCAAGTCATAGGTTATGCTCCCCAATCACACACAGACACCGCACGTCCAGTGGATAAGCTGAACTTGTCCAAGAAAGGTGAATAACAACAGTCCTTGGCCTGCAGTCTTGCGGGGTCACGAAGACCTGCCTGGTGTCAATGTTCATTTTTTTTTTAAGCCACAAATGAAAAAAATGACACCTGTTTTTTTCAAAGAACAGAGTTGCAGGAGACAGACTAATTCAACAGATGGGTAATAGGATACACTTGGCTTGTTTTATGTGCTAAATCTATCCCTAAAAACTGCGTATAGGAAAAAAAAAATGGAGAAGTAAAGCCTGACGAATATCTGGTTCAAACAACCCTGCAGCATATCCGAAAAATCCCTTAAATATAAATAATTACCCCTAATTTTTCTTTTCTGGAGGGCTTTTTTTTTTTTTTTAATTATAATTTGGTAGACACAAATTATTTTTGTGTTTTCTTAAGCCAGGACTTCTATTTTTTATTAGAGTCTTTTGCCTGACTATTCCCTCTTTTATTCTAGATTGTATTAGCAAGAACTTAAAGGTATTACAAGGTAAGTGAGACATTAGACATAGTTCCCATACGGAACTTTCTCTCACTTCCTTCAGGGCAAATAAGTGCTAAGGTACTTGCACAGTAAATAGTAATCATTGCGTCTAGCCACATCTCGCAGATTTGTCATTGTCAAAGGTTGTAATTCCATTATGACAGTCTTACAATGTGATTAGAATCCTGTATTAGCTAAAGCCATTTTATGTTCAAGGACAAAACCTAAAGCAAAATATTATATTTATATATGTATGAAAAAAGAAAAAGTAATCTGTTGCCTTCACCTTTAGTATTGGGGGAAATGGCTGGAAAAACGTTTGCAATAATTTCTTCCCTTGCTTCTAAGGTCAGTTCGTTCTCAAGGCTTTCCTATCTCATTACGAATTTCAAAAAATAAAAAAATAAATTAAATAAAAATAGATTACAGCTCCTTATTCATCAGAGATGTATCCCTTAATCTTCTCTTCAGCTACCTGACAACATATATCCAGTGTTCCTTTCTGCCTTTAGTTTCAAAAGTAAGGCAAATGTGAGATCCATGCTTCTATTATACGTCGATGTTTTTTGTCTTGAGGATACAGCATCATTATGAACAGGGTTTCACTTCTAAGTCTTTTTATCCCCAGATGGTTCTGTCATGGCACCTGAGTCGCCAACCAGCAAAGCTCCCCAATCAGGGACAACCATCTCTGTCCTTTTGGTCTCCGTCAGCATGTGATCCAGACCTTTCCCTCTCCACAATCATGGAACCACAGGTCACCCCAGGAAGAAAACAGCAGGCTGGGAATGGTTCAGCTTATGTCCTCAGTCCCCTTTTTCTCCTGTTTTCAATGGAAGGCACTTGTCTCCCCAGCCTGAGTGTCAGTCACCACAGTGGAGCCACCACTCTTCAAATTCCTTCTCATTTTCTCCAACCTGAGGACAGTCCTCAGTCTGATGGAAGCTGTCTGCTTAGGAGGCTACAGCTCATTTCCGTGAGTTCACCATTTACTCCTTGGAACTAGGAAGCGGTGAGACGCGAGGAGACTTGTCACCTCCGGGCCCCACAGAGGGGTCTATGTATTTCCACTTGCTAACTGAGGGACACCAGTCTTCCTCATGCCCTCCACGGCAGGGCCACCTCTAATTACACTCTCTCACCTGTGGAGCTACTCTCACTGCTCATGCCAAAGGCCTTTGTTCCAATATCCAAGTAGGGTAATATGACATTCAGAAAATCGTCGTACTGTTCCCTGTTTTATAAACAGAATGAAGGCAGCAGAAGAGATGTTTAATTTTGCAGTCAAGATGCCCTCCTCTGATAGCCTATGAAGTATAAAGTCTACTCGAGGGGGCTGAGTCCTGCTGAGAATTCTTAAACCATAAAAAGAATGCATCAGTGTGCATTATCCCTTCTCAATCTCCTCTTCCATCCTGTGCCTACCAATATTATGTTGACTGGAGACTCTACCCAGGTCACGGGTTCTCAGGCCAAAGGGTGGATCAGAATCACCAGGGGAATGTATTAAAAATGTCAATTCCCAGATCCCACCCTCTAGCAGTTTGATTTGGGGGATGCAAACCAGGTGTTGAGAAATCTGAATGTTCAGCTGGCGGACCAGTTGATTCTGAAGCAGGAGGTCCAAGGCCACGTTTGCACACTGGCCTGGGTCAAAGTCACCACTTTTTAAACACTCAAGAGGATCCTGCCTTTTTCAGCATTCACAGGATGGATTCTTTTTTTTTTCCCCCACTCATACTAAGTCCTCAAGGTTAGATGTTGTCTCTAGGCCCCTAAAATATCTAAATGTCTTGCTGAAGCAAACAGTACAGTGTTTTGGATTCCTAGGATGGCTCTTAATTCAGAAATCCTTTTCCAATCCATATGGTGAGCCAGGCTCTGAAGATAGAGGATGAAAGAAGCAGTCCTTGCCCTCAAAAGCTCATGAGCACATGGGGGAGACGTTTGGTTAAATGAGCAGTTTACGGCATGGTATAAGAGTAAGGATTATAAAGATAGGCACACGTTGCTGTGCAAAACAGAAGAAGGGGCACTACCCAAGACAAGAGATCAGGAAGATTTCTCGGAGCAGGTGACATCAGAACACAGTTTGGGATAAGGAGAAGACATTAACCTAGCCAAGAAGACAGAGAGGGAAAGCACAGAGCCCAGCAGACGCATCACGTGGATCAAACATCTACAAGGAGTTCGCTATGGCCTGGGTATAGAGGCACTGAAGAAGGATGAGCAGGGAAGAGGCTGACGGAGTAGAGCAGACATAAACTACACCTAAGGGTTTGGAAATTATTCACCGGGTAACGAGGAGCCATTGCACGTTTCAGTTGTGGATAGAAGATGGGTCAGATGGGGGAAAGACTGGGTGTTTAGATTATTTCCTCACATAGCCAGGCTCAAATACCAAAGCTTAATAACACCAAGTCTGTGGCTTTGGCACCATATTCCTTTTTCTAAGTAATAAAAAAGTTTAAAGTTTCTATTACACATGGAAATCTGTTGACAATTTTAATCTGATTGCAGGGGCTACGGTGCTGTGACTTAATGACAGAGTCCTCTGCCAGGAGAAACAAAGAAGGTGCTGTTGCTGGCGTGATTCAACTCTGCTTCATTGCCTTATTTCACATACCCTCTTCATTTTGTTAAATTCGTCTTCTTACAAGCTAGGATCTTCCTGATGGATTCTTCGAGTCAATCTAGGACAATGTATTTTTAGCTCAAAAGTGCGGTTAGCTGCACAGTCCTTCGCAGCCTAAATACCTTCCACCGCCACCCCAGCCTGCCTTCCAGATGCAGCCCCGCCGTGCCCCCCATGCCTGCTGTGCCCCGGTCGCCAGAGTTAGAGCACAGGCCTGCCACACAGCTGCCTAAATCCCTGCATCTGCTCATACGCTTCCCTCCGCCTTCCAATAAGAATGCCCTTCCTCCAGCCTCATTTCCCTGCTACACTTTTCTGATTCTCCAAGCTCAACTGGTTGAGCTTCAACATACCTTGCACCCAGACATGTGTCCTCTGATTGTCTTCTAGAGCTTGGCTTGCATTTGTGCACAGATTTGCAGCGTGAACTCCTTCAGGGACACGCACCGACTTCTGTCAGCTCTGTCTCCCAGCTCAGTGACTACACAGGGCTGAATTACCCTGCACAGGGCTGCATTTCTATGTTCCAGAAACTGTGCTCTAATAACCACAACCCACAGGGATGCTCCCACTCATACTAACAGCTAGAGCTGGAGCTACCATTGACAGATCTACTGAGTGCTTATTATGGACCAGGCACTGAGTTGAGACTTACCATATACATATTTATATATGTGGATATAAACACACATATATGGACATATATGTATGCATGTATATATGTATGTGTATACATGTTTATATATGTGCATCTGTTGTGTATATATAGTTGAGAATATCTATATGTGTACACAGTCAACTAATCCCATGCAGAGAGTATTCTCATCTCCTTTTTTATTTATTTTATTTTTTTTGTATCTATGTATTTATTCTTGAGAGAGACAGAGACAGCATGAGCAAGGGAGGGGCAGAGAGAGAGGGAGAGAGAGAGAGAGAGAGAGAGAGAGAATCCCAAGCAGGCTCCACATTGTCAGCACAGAACCTGATGTGGGGTTCAAACCCACAAAACCATGAGATCATGACCTGAGCCAAAACTGAGAGTCAGATGCTTCACCGACTGAGCCACCCAGGCACCCCAATCGTCTCCCTTTTAGAGATGATTAAAATGAGTCACGGAGAGGGTAGGTGATGACCACAGAGCAGGGGGGGCCATCCGAAGCAGTCTCCTCCAACAAGGAAGCCGGCACACGTACACAAAGCACCTCCTTGCATTGTCGACCCCTACCCCAGGGTGACTCAGATTATGCAGGCCTGAAACCTTCAACTCATCTTCAGCCTTCACTGCACTGCCAGCTCTCAGGGAAGGCTGGGAAGGGTGGGGGAGGGCGCGTGGGGATGAATAACTGCAGAATCTTGTGGACTCGCTGCTTCGTGGAAGAAGAAAGAAAGACAAATCAGTGACGGAGGAAGAATCAAGAAAGGTAGGAGAATTTGGGAGACAGCTTAGTAGTGCACGTTGTCAGAAGCATGGCTTGATTCTCGCAGTTTTCTTTTGTTATAAAGTCTATTTGTTTATTTTGAGAGAGAAAGAGAGAGAGTGGGAGGGGCAGAGAGACGGAGAAAGAGAAAATCCCAAGTAGGCTCCATGTTGTCAGAGAAGAACCCCCCGACACGGGGCTTGAACCCACGAACTGTGAGATCATGACCTGAGCTGAAATCAAGAGTTGGACCCTCAACCAACTGAGCCACGCAGGCACCCTGGTACTTGCGGTTTTAATGTTAACACGCTGACACCCACTTGCTGAATGGCTGTCTCCCATACTGGCCTATAAGCTTGGTGAGGGAAGAAACCATGACGGTCAGGTTCACAGCTGTATTCCCAGCGCTTAGCACAGCATCTAGTAACGATAGTAACAGTAGCCAGTATTTGTTGAGCACCTACGTGTGCCAGGGCATTGTTCTAAACACAATCTCCATATTCCCTTGTCTAGTCTTCACAAAACCTTATGACATAGGTAGTAGTAATTCCATTTAATAGGTGAGGAAACTGAACCCTTTGAGAGGCTGCACAGCTTACCTGTGCCACACACACAAGTCAGGGCTGGATATGAAGACAGATGGTATGACCCTGGAACCGCTTTTAACCTTCACGTTGTACCTTCCCATGTTATAGGAATCAGCCACATAAAAAGGATCCACTGAATAAACCGTGACTAAAGGAGAAACAGTCAATAGGGGCAGAGCTGGAGAAGGGCAAAGAAGCATAGGAATGGAAAAGGGTCTTTGGATTTGGCAGGTAAAAGGGTGCTGTTGGCCTTCAAGAGGGCACGGTGGAGTCCTCCCTCTGTCCCGAGGAAGGCTGGAGCACCCAAGGTGAGGGTCTCTGCTGGGTTGGTCTTTGGATCCTCAATACCTAGCATGTGCCTGGCACCTGCTTTGCACTCCGGAATGTCTGCTATGGCAGGTGGCCCCGGCCCCCTGACCCTGGCTCCCTTCCCACGTGTCCCACTGCCCCCGTTTATGAGCAAAGGACATAACAAGAGTTGAAGGTACTGGGAATAACAAAGTTATATTCTTGGGCCTGCAGGGTCGTCAAAGAGAGGAAATGTTGAAGACAGCAACCCAAAACTCTCAGTTTATAACTTTGAACTGGGGATGGGGGAGGGGTGGCGGGGGGACTGGCTTTCATTGGCTGTAGCTACCACATCAAAAATAAGTAACACATGAGAACTGCAACCACATGAAGGAAGACAGCACCAACCTCAGTGAGCCTCAATACCGAAGAAGCTTCTTGTTAGAAATGAAGCCTCCCAAATGAAAAACAAGCACCGTCTTTCTTTAAGGTCTAAATCACTTCAAAAGAGACTCACAAGCCCGGCTTAGATGAGTACCCCACCCCACTTCCTTGCCGGCTTCTTCCACCACACTTTGCAGGAACTAGACCCCACTGAGCAGCAGGTCAGGGGCGGGAGGGAGTGGGGGAGAGGGAGGACCCGGCTGCTCTCCACACGTTACTGTGATTTGCATATTACAGGACCTGGACCCAGATGGTGAGTAGGGAGGTGTTGCCATGTTCCGTATCTGTGTGGCCAGCCAGCTGGACCACTGGGCTCAGCCACACTCAGTTTCGGGAGGATGCAGATCTCCGTGAGTAGCACCGACATCTATTACCCCAGAAAGAAATTTGATATTGGGCCTAACGGGTTTTCTGTGTGTTCCTTTCTGACCACGGAGAGACCTCCCGCAAAGACCAGATATGTCCACAGGAAGGTCACATCTCTTATAGGGAAAATGTGATCCCAGCACAACCCCGCTTCCTGGTGGCAGAGAGTCCAAGGAAAGCACCAGAAACAAGGCAAGCTAGCAAAGAGCCAGCTAGCCGGAAGCTCAGTATGTTGGCACTAATGAAAGCAGGCCGTGTATAGGCAGCACAAATCGAGAGAGCATTTCAAAGTCACTTGGCATTCAAGAGCATTTTGGTGCTTATATTTAACTGTGGGTGTGTTTGGTATTTCTGTAATTTACAACACATGAGGCCACAATGTGAGAACCCGAAGCGGTAGGAGGCAAAGAGCCGTCCAGTTTTCCCATCCGGCTCCTGCTCCATGAGCGCTTGCCCAGGACTCGATGTTGGGGGGTGATGGCCCAGATTCCCAGCTGATGAAAAGCAGCCCAGGCTTCTGCTTTAAGGGAGCAGTCTTGGCTGAGCTCAGCAGTCTCCTGCTTTCTACCAAGAAGGAAAGGAGCAAGGAACCAATGGACTAGCTCAAAAGCCCTTCTTTCCTTGGAGTGAGCCAGTGCAGAGGAGAAGCTATGGCTGAGACCGGGAGAGGGTTGGAAACCCCCTCCAGCCCCATGCAAAGTGGGTCCATGCAAAGGGCAAAGGCTGGAGGCTTCCCTTGCTTTCTGTGTACATAGCACTCTGCCCAGAAGAGGTAGTCGAGCCGGGCAGCCCCGAAATGCTGGCCAGTGACAGGGGGAACCTCTCCCCCAGGGGAGGGCTCAGCGTGCTAGTAAGGATGCTCCCTTCAAGTGAGAGGGAAGGAGGGTACGCACAGAATTGAAATGTAGGACACTTGCAAAGCATTTTGCTCACTTCTGGAAATTTCAGGGTAGACTGGGTCGGCTAACACAACATAAGTGAAATGTATGTGTCTGTGTGCAGAGGGGTAGGGGGATTAGAGAGAAAAGCAAAAAAAGGAAAATAAGTAAAATAGCAGATGTTCGTTTATACAAACACATGAAGATATATACGTAAGCGAAATTTGTTGCTTAAGACAGTAGTTTCCCGGGGCGCCTGGGTGGCTCAGTCGGTTAAGCGTCCGACTTCGGCTCAGGTCATGATCTCGCGGTCCGTGAGTTCCAGCCCTGCGTCGGGCTCTGTGCTGACAGCTCAGAGCCTGGAGCCTGTTTCAGATTCTGTGTCTCCCTCTCTCTCTGACCCTCCCCCGTTCATGCTCTGTCTCTCTCTGTCTCAAAAATAAATAAACGTTAAAAAAAAAAAAAAAAAAGACAGTAGTTTCCCAAGATCAGCGCCCCTATTAATGGCAGAAGGGGCAAACTGCCACTCCTCCATAGTGAATTACAGATAGAAAGACAAGGAAGGACAGTGTCCAAATGTATCTTATGTATTATAGAAATACATGCATGACATACATTTGTCAGTTTAATGAGGACAAATGTCCTTTCCTGGTAAAGATGGTCATCATGGCCTTTATTTTTTCAAATGATGGTAAAAGTAGACGAGAATTATCTTTTTTCTTTTTTAACTTTTTTTTTTTTTTTAATTTATTTTTGAGACAGAGATAGAGCAGGAACGGGGGAGGGGCAGGGAGAGAGGGAGACACAGAATCGGAAGCAGGCGCCAGGCTCTGAGCCATCAGCCCAGAGCCGGACGCGGGGCTCGAACTCACAGACCGCGAGATCGTGACCTGAGCCAAAGTCGGACGCTTAACCGACTGAGCCCCCCAGGCGCCCCAACGAGAATTATCTTTTAACCAACTTACTTGGCCAAAATTAAAAAGGTGATAACCTTGCAACCAATCCTGTATTTTTTTCCCCCTAACTTCACTTGTCTGTGAAATGAAATGTCCAGGAACCGCTAACCTAAGACATGGAAGTACTATATAACTTCTTTTTAAATTTCAAGACTCTTGGACAGATGCAGAGTTCTTGTAAGTACTTTTTCCTTTTGACAGTTACCATCATATAGGTTACAGGGAAGGCTGACATTTAGAAGGGCACACTGTGTGCCAGCAATCACACCAGACTCCTTCTTGTAATTCAGGTCATTAAGCTCACACGACATAATTGTATGGTGGATATTATTTAATTCAAACAGGAATTTTATAACTGGAACAAAAACCGCATGGTGGTGAAGTCAGGATTCCCGTCTGACTTGCAAGCCCACGCTGTCTCCTATTCCATGGCCTTGGTTATGACTGAGAGGCACACGTCACTGGGCCTGAAAGAGTATCATCTCCTCGGGTATCATCTCCCCCGGCCTCTAATTTCACAAAAGAGGAGACCAAGCAACAGTGAGGTTAGGCGACTTCTGCCCCAAGGCTTGCTCCGCGAACCCGGCAATGGATCTAAGCTGCAACTCAGCGGGTCAACTCCCAGCCCTGAGCTCTCTCTCTCTGTGGTCCCCATTGCTTTCACAAGCACCACTGGGTGCCCCCTGCCGACCCACAGGCCCTCACCACAGTGGGGAAGAGACAGCTACCCTCCGTGCCACCCAGACCCAGGCTAAGAGCAGTGGACACCTTCCAGAGCCCACGGGCTCTGGATGTGACTCCAAGCCCGCCCAGGAGGCTCACCCCGCACAGCTGTTGCAAGGGGAAGATGCTGGAAGCCAAGTGGTTCCCTGTCAGTGGCCTCCACCCAGCTCAGGCCATGCCCCAAGGAATGGGGGCCACAGGGACAAAGGGGCATTGTATGTGGGAGAGAGAGGGGGCCTGGGGAGGAATGCACTGGGCAATTTCTTCCTCTCATTGAGCCGGCCTCACCCAGCTGTCTTGTGGTGACAAGAAGGAACCTCCGGATAGGGGCTGCACACCCACTGTATATGACAGGAGACCCAAGCTGATTGATTGAGTTATTAGATTTCCCCGAAGGATGAAGAGCTTCATTTAGCCCGCATTGTGTCACTTGATACAATGCCCCTGAGTATACAGACACTGCCTTATCACATTCCCTTTGATTCCCTCCAAATGGAGACATTTAAAAAGAGTCCGATAACATTTTTCTGAAAGAAGCTCCCACCTCCTCTTTCCCCCCCCCCCCCGAAGAAGAGGCCTAGAATCATTTGTCTCCAAAAGGGGGCCCTCCTAAAGAAGCTGCCAGAGGAGCAAAAACCATTTTAATAGCATCTCCTCTTTGCTGAATTGTGTCTTCATTTTACACTGTGGCTTTATTCTCTGCCCCTTTGACACAGCCAGCTGCCTTTCACATTCCAGCTCAGAAACAGGCTAGCTTCAGGCTGTAACAGGCACCAGCTTCCAAAGCCCTTTCTCTGGATGACTCACGTTAGCCTGTGTGAGCCTGCGAGCCCACAGCGGCAATTCCTAGACCTTTGTTTCCTCTGCGAGAGGTACATTTGTGTATGCGCAACCCCGAGTGTGAAAACAATGTCTACCCAAGTACCCTGCTTTACAATGGAGTGAAATGATTAATTACACAGTGGAATGTCTGCTTCATATCTCATTCAGGTTCATCCTGTTATCAACTCAGCAGACAGAGGAAGTGACATCATGCGCCCCAGCTCCCCTTTGAAGCTGGAGGTGCCTACTGAGACTTGGTATGCCGTGCTGTGCCCTAGGCAGGAAGCATCACGCTTGGCCTTTCTGTTAAACTGTTTTAGAAAAAAAAAAAAAAAAATAGGTTGGGCCATCAGTTTCTTAACTGGGATTTTGCATCCCATCGCTCAAATGGTGAAGAAAAAAAAAAAGGCCTTTTGTGAGCTCTGCTCTCAGCCAGGAAGGTTACAAAAGAGAGGAGATATGTTCTCCCAAGTGTCTTGAAATTTAAATCCTTCTGTACAAAGCACAAATATGCAGGGGGGGCGGAAATGCTCAACTGAGCGGGCTTTCATGGAACCAGTGAAGCAAATCTGTCCAACACTAGTTACCCGTGTCTCTCTTTGCCCGAGGATTCCAAACCCCCCGGTCCGTTTGCTGCCTGCTTCTCCATGCCTGTGCAAACGTGTTTTATAAGCTGGTTATCTCGGGTTTTTGTCCGTGAGTGACGGCTCTGGGAACTCTCAGCGTGGATCTGAACAGCATGCAAAATCATTTTACTTTTAAGACAAAAGACATTAGCTTCCTGTAGCTTTCCTAGCCATCTCTATCTCTCTTCCCTTCCCATCCTCCTTTCCCTCCTCCTCTTCCCCTCCCCACGGCACCAAATAAAATGCTTAGGAAATGAAGGGCACAGCTGCCCTTTCTTCCCATTAAAACAATCAAGAATGATGGTGAATTTAATATGTTTGATTAGAGAAACTCCAGTTTGGTGCACTTGAATCAGCCGCCTTTGTCTTCGGCTCCAATGGCCCGATTTCAGTGGAATGTCCTCTGCTGTCCACGGCCAGCTCACTGGAGCTGCGAGAAAATTCAGCCTCTGAAAGCATTTGCCTGGCAAGCTCGGCGACCGGGTATTTATGCTGTGGAAGATGCCAGGGCCACTTGGTACTAATCAGAGGGAGCACCTCTTCATTAAATCATGGTCACTTACTGGTGACCCTTAGGGTTGTAATCCCCGGGGCCTGGGGGCCTCTTTAGCAATGTTAATTTTTCATGGATGTTATTGCTTTTTTTAGTGGATATTCGCCATTAAAATTCCAGCCTGAATCCTGTACAAACAGCCCAGGAGATTCTGGTGCTCTGCTCTCATAGAAGAAATTCAGAGACTAATCATCAAATTTACATGTGGAGTCCCTTTTATCCAAAGAACAAGTATACGCCTAATAGAAAATAAGAAAATGTGTCATAATTTCCCCACAAGGTATTATTAAGAGAGTCTGAAATACTGCCCAAGCAGCCCCAGCCTTGGAAGGTGCTTGGAAAGGAATTGATCTCATGGGGAGTTTCCAGGTTTGGAGAATGCTGCTTATTTGCACTTAAAGTTTATGGAGATTTTTATGAAGGGCTCTCATTAAATATTCTAAATAAATGTATGCTCAACAAATATGTACATCAGTGAATTAAGGGTGAGAATTTAAATTACTCTCAAAAACGTAGTACAACTCTGTGGAGTTCAGAGAGGTTTCTCGAATATGTTCCCTACCATTGCCAAAGTCAGAGGTGGCACGTGGGATGGACCAGGTCACGGGAACCGTTGAGTTCATTTGCCACTCTTTTATGAAGAGAAAGTCCCACATCTCCTGGTATCTACCCCAAATCGACCGCCTAGCTGAGAGCCCAATGACTTCTCCACCCGGACTCCATGGTAGGCAACCAAAGCTGGGGACCAGAGCCAAGCTAGAAATAGCATCCAGGTCTCTGGGTTCCAGCAACCGTGCCCAGCCTGTGAGTCAGCCTGTCAACAACATTGACAAGGTACGCACAGGGCCCTGCGAGGCTCAGGGAGAGCGGCTCAGGAAGGAGGACACCCCGTCCTTGCATCATGCCAAGTCCCCGGGGCTGGGTAGGTGGGGTGTTAGAGGTGAACGCTTCGCTTCAAGACCAACATGTGCACCATCGGCTTTGCGGGGCCTGCAAGCCTGAGAACTCTGAGGAGGCCTGGGCATGCCTTGGCTCCACATTCCAAGGCCCTCTGGTCTCGGGCACGAAGAACGAGCGTGGCCTTCCGGCAGGACCAGTTTCCCAAGAGCGGCACCGGCTGCCAGGCTCGGAGCCACGTCAGGGAAGGCCCCTAGGAGAAAGTTCTGGGCTGGTTGGTGCGGGTGAGCCCCACGCTCCTCCACAGGAGCCCAGCACTTTCTCAAACAGAACTGGGCAGCTATGACCCACGCGGAAGCCGCCAAGACGAATGAGTTAACTTCAGTTGCAAAAACACAACCGAGGGCTGCGTTTTGCCTCCCTTTTAAGTGTAAAAGTCAAGTTTTAAGATGCCTATTGTATAAGAATTAATATGAAAGGAATTTTATATCCTACTCTGGCATTGTGTTATAATCATGGAATGCTCTCCCCGCCCAATCTGGCTCGCTGGCCCCCGGACCGTGCCAACAATTATTCAGTTCCTCAGCGTGTGAGTGTCGCTGTGGGGACAGCCTCCAGAGACTGAACGAAAGAGGCCACGAGCGCTCCAAGCTGGAAAGAAGGGCATGAGCCCCCAGCACAGGGCTGTGCCTCTATGCTCACACCCTGACACACCTCCTAGCTGGCTAGTCCTCCCCTTCTTTCTGAACACTCCAGGGGACCTGCATGGGAAGTTTAATACATCAACAACTGCAGCTGTATGAACACATTGTCTTTGATGCAACACACAATGGGTTCCAGAAAAGGAAAACAAAATACTCTTTAAACAGTGTGCTGCATTCTGTTTGGAAATTGAGAGTCCAGGGCAAAGGGTTTTCCTTGGAGAACCAGAGTGGGGGTGGGGGGGTGGGGCTTGTTTCTGCATTTTTACTTGGCTTGGTAACCAGAGCTCATTCCCCCGAGCATAAAGATTTGACCGGGACTCCGCAGAATTGACCATTTCAGAAAGGAAGTTCTGAACCAGCAAGGGAAAATCAAATGCGTTTGTAAGTCATCAAGTGTCTGAAAGATTCTTCAGGAGGAAATGGCAACAGGTTCTTTTCCATCATCCCTCAAAAGGGAGTAGGAAGAAACGAACTTCAGATGTCGGATGAGGGATTCGGGTTAGACATGAGGAGACTTTTCCAGACTGAGGAATGCTCGGCACTGGAATAGGTCCCTGAAAGAGGATGTTGAAACATGGCTGAAGAGTGAATACGTCTGGCTTTTTATGTGTGGGGAGGAGTAGAACCCTGAAATGCCAGGGAGCCCCTGGCTGCTTCGGCGGTGATAACAGCGTTTTGTATTGTTTTGAAATTCCTGGTTGTTAGGCTCCTGTTGTTACATCTTTTCCTCAGATCACCTCCCTCAGAATGGCCCTATTTGGAGGGAGAGCACTGTGTTTCCATTTCCTTTTGACCAATTCGAGTCTCACCGGGCTCTTTCTAATCTGCACTTAGGAAATGCCTCCCGGGGTCACCTCTTCCTTTCCTGCCCGTGGCGCAGAACCATAAATTCCGAGTGTTGAACAATGGCCATTGAAGGTGTGTCTGGTTGAGTTAGCTTTGTTTTCCTTTTCCTTTTTCTTAGTAGAATTCATTCAACTACATGCATGTTTTCAACAACCGGGCCAGTCCTCCTCCACACGAGGATGATGTCAGCAAACCCAGGAAGCTTTCAGAGCCAAGAAAGCCTCAGACCCAGGAGGAAGCAGTTATGGATCTCCGTGGCTAAAGTGTTCTGTGTCCACAGGATGTGAGCGGGGAAAGGGTTCCTGCCTAAGAACGCGCAGAGCGGGTGAAATCAGGAGTGACTGCCGCTGGCCACAGCCGGCCGGGATATCAACTTCTTGGAAGCAAAACAAAACATGGCTACCCATTTTCTGAGGCACTTGAGGGGCACAAGTTAAACAACACCAGTCGTCATTGCCCCACCTGGCACGAAACCAAATAAAAAGAAAGCAAAACCGTACTCCCTTGGATTGCACCCCTGGCCTGAACCACCCACCCAAATCTGTTCTGTCAGGTGCTTGTGCCCAAGCTCCAGCACCCTCCTTCTTCAATATTCACCCACAGACTCCCAAACCCAGCCCTAGAGCAATCAAACCCTCAAAGCCATCCTAGACATCTCCCAATGTCCTCCCTCTACAATGCCCCTCCTTCCTTCTCCATCACCAAAGATCACTACCGAAGTATCTACGACTGCTCAGGTGCAGACGAACCAACCTGAAACTGAACACCCACGCTCCTTCCCTTATCGGGGATGTTCTACCATAATCCCATTAAATTTACAAATAGAAAAGTTGTTTCAATAAATGTAAATATTTAAGCTTTCATACATACATCCGCATAGCTTTTTGTATCATTGACACAGTGTTATATACAAGAAAGGAAGGAATTATTTACCTTAGTATATTGATCCAAATTAGTGACTGGTAGTGTTGCATTAGGTACCACACAAATGGAATAATTGAACACAGAAACAGTGTCATACTCAACTAAGTATCTTTACTGCCTGGTAGAGTTCCTGTTTCACGGTAGTTGATAAATGCTAGCAGCTGAATGCATGCACATATAATTTCCAAGCCTCAAGCGGTGGAAAACCATCAGAGAATTCCAAGAAGGTGAGCAGAAAGAAGGTATGATATTTTAGGGTTACCGGTAAGAAGACAGCTTTGTAGGTGGATAGATAAGTAGGATTTGGTCCCAAAGACCTGGAGCAAACCCAGGCAAAAAAATTCACTGTGAATTTACCTGTACTGTTCAGTGCCTGTATTGCCAGATGTACATGATAAGAAAAACTCACCCAGACACTGCCTACGATAAGGAGACCCAGGGTAGCTGAAACAGGAGGATACACAGCAACACAGAGTAGCTTGATGGGTGAGCAGCTCACAGAATGTGATCTTCTCTTACACCCTTTTTCTCATAATTGTACCCCCTTTGGGATAAAGGGAATTCTTCTGGGGCTAAGGCTATAGGCAGAGTTCAGTGCCATTCTGAGGGAGGAGGAAAGCACGTGTGTGCCCCATACAACCATACAGGTGCCTGCGGGTGCCTGTTTGACCCGCTAGAGCACCTACGGAGAGAACTGGCCTAATGTTCATTATTAGAAGTATTACTGTTACAGTTAGCGTCGTCCCAGTGCCCAGCACTCTGTGGTGTATCTAGTAATTGAAATGAATGATAACCATAGAGAAGTGCTTAGTACGAATAGTTCCAAAAGAGAGAGGGGAAAGAAAAATATGGATGGATACAGAAAAAACAAAAGAAGAGCTCCATTAGATTTATAGACTTTTACCAGTGTTAATAAGAAATTGATGGTGTGGTGTTGGATGCTTCGTTTAGGGCATACTTAATATATATTAAAGACATGTGCACCTTGCTTCCAGCAAATTTCTTCCAAAGCCAAATGAGTATAACTGGAACAACTGAAATATATACCGAAATTTAAAAGTACATTGAAATGTATAAATTATTTTAAAAGATGGTTAAGAATGCCCACGGCCATTCCTACAGCGCCCCAAACCCTTTCTGACTGAAAGGCAACGGCAGTGTCTTTGGCCATTGACACTTCTATGTTCCCGGGGGGTGGGCAAGACTCGAAAAGCAGCCAGACTACACACTGGCCTCAAACAACACGCAGAGATAGCATTTATACGGGACAGAACGCGAGGGAACGAGACAGGATGAGCAAAGGGTACAGATAAGATTGTGTCTCCGTAGAATGTCTGAGGTTTACCACCATCGCATCGCCTGGATCCCCAGCAAGCTGATAACGACGAGCCCTTAATGCGTTCGCCGCCTCTGACTTGTGTCGGCACAGCATGCAATCGTCTAAATGATACCACAACAATGCTAGAGCACACATTAAGCACTTATTGTAATAGCTGGACTGCTGAGCAGGAGCCGTGGAAGGAGACAGAGCAGGAAACACTAAAGGTGTCTTTGACCGCATGTGCACATTCCTATTAAGTCACAGTGTGGGCTGCACTGGGCTACGGAGTGACCACAGCAGGGGAACCAATGTACCTAACGCTGCTGGTGGAATCTCTCTATTTTCAGGTTAAAAACATATTAGACCAAGAGTGAGCCCTAAAGTAAATGATAGTCTTTGGCTGATAGATACCAACATAGGGTCAACGATTGTAACCAATGAACTACTATGTAGATAGTAGGAGAGGAGATTTATCAGACATCTCTGTACCTTCTACCCAATTTGGCTGTGAACTTAAAACTACTCTAAAAAATAAAGTCTACTTATAAATTGAGAAAGTTCAAAAGGAAGGAGAGGTTGTTATAATCCCTGCAGTAAATACAGTGATCTTACTTATCAATCAGCTTCATTCAGCAAACAGCCTGAAATCACATAGTGTCAAACGCAGACAGTTTTCTAGGTCAGAAATCTGGTACAGGTCTCAGCAGACAAAAGTCACAGTGTCAGTGGGCTTCATTCCCTTTGGGGGCTCGAAGAGAATTCATTTCCTACTCATTCAGGCTGTTGGCAGAATCTCTAGCCCTTGTAGGCCTGAGGTTCCCGTTTTCTTCATGGCTGTGAACTGAGAAAGGCTTCCAGCTTCTAGAAGGTCACCATATTCCTTCACTCATGGTCCCTTTCCTCCATCCTCAAAACCAGCAACAGTGGGTTGAGTGGTCATGCATGCCATGTCTCTCCAAACCACTATCTTGCCTCCTCTTTACTTTATTTTGATTTTTTTTAATTTTTTTAATGTTTTTATTTATTTTTGAGACAGAGAGAGACAGAGCATGAGCAGGGGAGGGGCAGAGAGAGAGGGAGACACAGAACCCGAAGCAGGCTCCAGGCTCTGAGCTGTCAGCACAGAGCCTGACGCGGGGCTCGAACCCACAGACTGTGAGATCATGACCTGAGCTGAAGTCGGACGTTTAACCGACTGAGCCACCCAGGTGCCCCGCCTCCTCTTTACTTGAAAAACTCATGTGACCAGATTGGGCCCATCTGGATAATCTCCCCAACTCAAGGTCCATACTTTAGTCACAACTGCAAAGTCTCTTTGCCAAGTAAGATAGCATATTCACAGGTGCCAAGGACTGGAGCAGGCAATTCTTTGGGAGACCATTATTCTGCCTACCACGCTCTCCTGGTCTTATTAATATGTGGCCCTGTGTCCATAATGCTTCTAGAACTACCTTCGCTGAAGTCGTCTTGAACACAAATGCTCGGTCAACTCCACCATGCGACCATTCTGCAGTGTTTGACATTGACGTGACCTATTTCTTGAAGCACTTGGCTTCTACTCGCTGCAATACCACCTGCTGCTCTCCTCCTAACCCTTGGGCCATCCCTTATAACCCTTCAATCGTCTGCTTCTTTCCCTGAGTAGTGCAACTTCACCCATACATCTCAGGACTGTCTCCAGCTCTCCTTAGCCTTGGTTCTGAATCATAACTGCCTTCTGAGCAGCTTTGCTTGAGGGAAATAAAATATTTTTTATTTTTATTTTTTTTAATATATGAAATTTACTGTCAAATTTTTTTTTTTTTTTTAGCTGTTTCTATTGGTTTAATCCATGTCAAATGTAGTTTACAAAGGGAAAGGACAAGTACCTTTGTATAGAATATACAGACACAGCATCACACCGTGGGGCCCACGGGAGGGGCGGGGGAGACCACTTTCCCTGGGAACAGCAGTTCTAATCCCAGGAATGGTTCTTGGTAGAAGGCTGGGCAGCCAGGAGCATACTCATCCAGCCCCAATCTCAGCCCCTGCTTCAGCTCGGTTCCCATTTCCTGTGTCTCCGCTCTCCCCCAACTCCTTATAAAGAGCCCCAGGAGCTAAGACTAAGGAGAGGATCGTGTCCCTTGAGGCATGTGCCCCATGTCTGGGGGAAGAAATATACACCACTGAACACCGAGCACGTGGGAGAGGGAAGGGATACCATGGGAGAGAGAGAGGCAGGCACCCTGAGAGGTGGATGGGCCGAGCCCCCAGCCAGCCCTGAAGGGGCACTGCTTCCAGGTGTTCTTAAAAAAAGAAGAAAATCATACAACCAAAGGGGTGAGGGTGGAGTGGGGGGGCGAGGGGTTGTCCCATTTATACACAACATTGTAAACATACACAGTCCATATTACATGTGCTTCAGTCTGGTGTTTGTTTGCATGTCTGTCCGTCCGTCCGTCAGTCTGTCACTGGGAAAGTTCAGGCTCCCAATATCAGTCCCTAGATTCTTTCCCAGCCTCCCATCCTTGTGCCCAATCCCACCCACTCCTAGCCGTTCTTCACGGTGTCACTAGACATACATATGATCTTGTCATCACTCTGTTTAAAAGCATCAGTTGCTGCCCACTGCTGAAGAGCACCCGGTCCGGACTATGGTAGACACACACTCACAGGCGCGCACACACACACACACACACCCTCCCACCAAGCCTCAAACCGAGTGCCAGGCTTGTCACCCTGACTGCCCTTCTCCTGCTTGCTATTCGTATCCCCAGAGCGGTCTGCAGACCAGCAGCAGCAGCATCACCTGGGAGCGTGTTAGAAACACAGAAGCTCAGGCCCCACCTCAAATCTACTTAATCGGAATCTGTGTCTTGGTGAGATCCCCATTCAAATTCTAGGCACATTAGAGTTTGAGAGACATCACTCTAGGGCTGTGCTCTCCAGAGCGGTAACCTTTTGAGTAGGAACAGATCTTTTAGAAATTCTCGTTATTTTCGTGTGTAATCTCCTCCATCTTAATTTGGATTTTCGCACATGTTTTATGAATCGCTAACCATTTCAGCTAATCATCCCTACCTCTCACGTCCCTGTGCTTTTGCTGACACTATTTCCTCTGCCTAGAATCATTTTCCCTCTCTCCACTGACTGAAACTAGCTTCTGAACTCTCCAGTGTCACCTTCTCCCAACAGCCTTCCCTCAAATAGGTCATTGCTCCCACCCCACGCCCTTATAAACATTCATATTGAATTGTTTCCGTTTGCAGGTTCATCTTCCCCATCAACTACTGAGCTGCACGAGGATGAAAACCATGCCACCTCTATCTCTGTGTCCCCGGTGGACAGCAGTCCTACCTCTTAGCTAAGTAAATGAATATCTAACTTGAAAAATGTCTGCTACATTTTTTTAAGCCTGCTACATTTTAAACATTTTACTATTTCCCGTGCCTCCATTTAAAACAAAAGAGAGTTGGGGAGCATGGGTGGCTCAGTCAGTTGAGCATCCAACGCTTGATTTCGGCTCAGGTGATGGGCCCAGGGTTGTGGGGTTGAGCCCTGCATCAGGCTCTGAAATGAGCATGAAGCCTGCTTGGGATTCTCTCTCTCTTTCCCTCTGCCCCATCCCCCAATGGCTCATGCACGCTCTCTCTCTCTCTCTCTCTCTCTCTCTCTCTGTCTCTAAAATAAAATAAAAATACGAATAAAAAAATAAAACAAAAAAAAGAGAGAGAGAGGTCTTCTAATTTCTTTCTTCAGATCACATGTTCTGGCTGATTTCTCACTGGCATCACATCAACTGGACAGAGGGTTGAAAGTAGACAGCCTCACTCACCTGTGACCAATGCAGAGCATTTCGTATCTGCCCCCCACGTTCTTTCGGCTCTGTGTTTATGGAGTGTGGATACACACTACACGGAAGAGAGAAAGACAGATGCCTGGAATCAAACGTTTAGCATCTTTCGCTTTGTACAGACTTTGATCTTAATAAACAAGACCATGCCAACATTGTAACCCATATGAGCCAAGTGCTCATTTCACAGAAAAACACCTTGTTTTTCTGTCTGCTCCAGGATAACATTAGCTGACTCTGACCCTAACTAGTAAGCTACTAATGGGAATTAAGCTCATTAGTGGTGTAGTCTGGCATCTTTAAACAAAATGGCAGCTAAAATTTTGCCAATAGGCATATTTCTCTAAATTACTTACAATGAAATTTGGTATGTTCAAAGAGGTCAAGGAGACATGTAATTGGACTAAATCCATTTCTTCATGTACAAACATGTGCCCTATCTGCCACACAGGGTTACTGTGAGGTCTGTGAGACGATAAATGTAAAAAATTAGACACTTTGCAGCTCTATACAAATGTACGTATGGCATTTCCATTAACAGCACTAATTTTTTTCTAAATGACTTTTCACATTTCACTTCGTCATGCAAGTGGCTGCAAATCGTCTATACTTTGTTAAATGTCTCTTTTCCCTGTCTCCTTGTTGTTTTTCTCAACCTCTTCTTGAATTTGAGGGCATACGTACGTCACCTGAAATAGTAATTTGGTAATGTGCACAGGGCAACTGCTCACAGAATACACCTATGCCCTTCCCTTAGTGCATTTAGTTGGAATTTAAATAAATTTTACACTTTTTCCTCCCTGAAATTTCATGTACCTGGGACTAGAAAGCATTAAACTTGAAGCCAAAAAGGTGACATGATTTCTTGTGATCCTAATACCCTTTGCCTGCTATAGAACATGATCTGCTTCTGGGAAGATGGGCATACGCTTGTTCATGTGGTGAGAGTAGGCAGGTAGAAGCTAGGAAAAAGACAGGAAATAATAGGAAAGATGGGGACAGGGAGTACGGTTCTCGCTAAGACCTCACCAGCATCCACTCCACAGTTCTCTTCCCTCAACCATTCAATTCAGTAAAATGTATGAAGGATCCATTCAGGATCCAATTCAACAAACTTTGTTCCCTACCAGTGCCATGCTGCACCAGCCTCCATTGACTAACATACATAAATATTTCACGCTTAGCTATCTAAATAACTAAAAAAATAACCAAATAACACAAACAATTCATAAGAGACACAAAGATGAGGCATACTAGAGGTAACATATGTCAATGAGAAAGGCAGCAGGGAAGGATTCATTTAGACTTTGAAAATCAAGAAAACCTTCTCAGAGTAGGTTGCCTGGGAGCAGGGCCCTAAAGGTGTTGAGAATCAGGTAGCCAGAGAGGGGCAGAGATTCCCATGAGAGGGGACAGTAGGGTGAGGGCAGGCATGTGTCAAGGAGCAATTCTCTGCACGCAAGAGTGAGTTACATCGTGCTGTGCAGGGGTCTGTTATATACCTCAAACAGGCTTTGCCAGGCATGGCAAGTAAGTAACTCATATTTACTTCTGCATCTCGTCTGGTTAACTGATATATAATTTACATACAGTAAAATTTTCCCCGGTGTACTTCTTTTAACATCTAGCATAAGACCCAATGACTAGCAGAAAGCCTTGCACAAGGCAGATCTTCAAGTGATATTAGAAGGGGGGGGGGGGTCAATGGTCTGCCATCAACAAGGTGTTATTTGACTTTATCTTCTTTTTCCATAGGACTTTTGTTTGTAAACCACTGAGTTCACATGCTAGATAACACTATTATCCCTCTTCATAGTCATCTGACTTTGAAAGGTCCCCGATTTCACCAACTTTCATTTATTTAGAAATTATTGCAGAAATGTTGACTCTCTGTCCAGGGTCTCAGGGCATCTGGTTGGAAAATAGCCATAGGGAATCTAAACAAAATGTGTGACAGGACATTTGATATTATTTCTCACTTTTTGATGAATAGACATTTCCTAATTGAAACTTTGTGAACGGAAGAGATTGGGTTTATCACGGAATATATCATAATGACCGAGGAGAAAAGACAGCAGTCACTTCATTGCTTGAACCCCATTTGCACATTGATTCTCTCCATTTATGCTCACATATGCAAAGCAGGTATTATTTGCCTAATTTGATAGATAAGGAAAGGACTTGAGAGCTGAGTTGAGTGATTGTTCAAGGTCAAATGCACAACAGACACAGAACTAAAACTCAAGTTCTAGTTTAAGGCTCTAAAGAGACCAACCTCACAAGACGCTTTTTCATTAAGGTAAAAGAGCTGAAATCATCTTTCAGACTACCTTTGATAAATGCACCTCTCAAGGCTCGGTTTTAGGAAGCAGAAAGTACTCTCGTTATTTTAAAGAGAAGGGGATTTAACACAGGGAATACAAGGGATTTAAGACTTACAAAATTGTTGGAAGGGATGGAGGGATAGGCTGGGAGTTGGATCTCCGAGAATGGCTCCCAGTACGATGCGGCCAACCTGGCCCACGAGGGGAGCCCCCTCCACCCCAAATAGAAGGCAGAGAGTTGGCAGGCTGCCACAGGAACAGCTGAGCTCCAGAACAGAGCTGTGGGATCTGGAAAGTATCAGCATGCCGCTACGATTGCCTTTCTACTGACAGGAGGCTGGTGACAACACAATAGAATTTTGCTACAGAAAAACACAGCATCTTTAAGTTCTTGCTGGCCAGAAACAGTAGCCAAAGTTGCAGAAATCTCACTTTTTATCATATTTCCCCTTTTCAAGTCTTGCAGGGGTGCATCTTATTGGGAAACTCTCTCTGCTTTGTATCCATAAGCCTAACTGCAAGGGATTCTGGGAGATACACAGTTGGCATAGATGCCAGGTACCAAACTACTATACCCCTAACAGGTGGATTCTGACACAATGACAGACTTTCCCAAGTCAAATTAGAACCAGGATGTTTGGGTTGTGCTGTAGAGACAGATGTCACAGGCCATCCATGTCCAGGTACAATGTGTGGTTGCACAGGCTTGGACCCCTCAGGCTGTGCGTTAGTCATAGAGACCGGAAGGCAGCTGGCCACCCCGGAGTAGCTCGAGCCAGCCTTCTCCAGGGGAGTCCCCATGAGGGCAGGGTTTGGTTGCTGCTTGCGCTGACACAGAGAGAAAGGCAAGTGTACAACTAGATTAGGAAGCTACTTAGAAATCGAGGGTCACCCAGGCCACGGCTGATGGCGGAAGGTCAGATAAAAATCAAGATTGACTTGAGGGCTGGATAGCCATAGTACTGGCCCAGCGAGGTAGATCAGATCTTTTCACCAAACTTTCTTAACTGGACTTTAGCATCAACGTACCAGAGAATGGAACTATAAGTTATCATCTAAGACGGCCCAAATCAGTGATGGTATACGAAAAAGTCTTTGAAGTGATTTTTCATCATGTGAAATTAAAAATAAAAATATATTCTTTTTCTCTATCCATGCATCTCTCTCTCCCTCTCTCTCTCTCTCTCTCTCTCACACACACACACACACACACACACACACACACTCTGTCAGGCTCCTTTTTATTTTAGTCTCTTCGTTACCCCTCACTTATTTGCCTTTCTCACTTTTCTGTCCAGCTAAACCCAGAATAGTGTATTGGGTTCTCATTGTCCCACTTCAATAAAGATGCTAAGAAAGTAGAATATACCCAGAAGACAGCAATTAAAACGGCGACAGGTCTAGATCCAATGGCACGAGACTTTTAGCCTCGGACGAGAGGTTTTCATGTCCAGGACTCCATCATTGCGGAAGAGGAGGAAAATTTGCTCTGTGCGGCTGCAGAGGGAGAAACCTGGACTAATCACTCAAGGTCACAGAAGGGGAGTTTTGGATTCAGTGTAATCATGAGATCTGGCAACAAATGAACCAAGCTACCTGCCTGAGTGTCTCCTAGGGTATGACATCCCACTTCTAGTCACATTTACTATTTGTTCACCTGTATCTGTTGGACATACTGATTAGATTATTGCCATTTTCTCCAAATGGTCTTGAAGCAAGTCCTGGCCACAGATCGTACGCTTTCATTTCTGTATCCCCAACTCATCCCACAGCGCACGGCATGCAACAGGCACTCGGTACAATCTTGCTGAACGAACGAAGAGATGGACGAGGCCAATGGGCACGGACGGCAACAGCAGAGAAGGGCTGGCTGTCCTGTCCCTGCCCCCGCCCCCCCTCCGCAGATAGCTGACTCAGAGCATAGGAGCTGGTGATGCTGAGGAGAACTGGTACCTAAGCCTTGGTTCTACAGAAATGAAGTTCAACAGATAAACAGGAACAAAAGAGATGCTCGTGGGGAAGCTCAAAGCCTGATACGAGCACAGGTTCCAGGTGGAAGCTGGTGGAGGGTGAGAGCCATCAGACAAGTCTGGGCACAGATGCTCTCTTGCTTTCTCAGCACCCAGCAACAGCTGCACAAAAGCCTATTTATTTTGGACACAGGAGTAGTAGCAGTATAGCTCCTACAGAAAGAGGGCCTTTTGTTTCCAGATCTTCAAACATTCCCTGCACATGATCTCACTCAGCCTACCTCTTCCCTGGGAAGAAGCAGGAGGTGGGCGCTACCCAAAGCACACCAACCAGCCTGTCTGGACAGGAGGTGCCAAATGGCTCTTCTCTGGCCATCAGCCACCTCGACAGCCAAGAAAGCGCGGTCTCTCAACCCCAGTGCCATCATGGGATGACTTGAAACCGTACCAGTCCCTGGTCCTTGATACTCGTGACTCATTGGTTAATATTGAAATATGTATTGCTCATCACAAACTAGGGACCCGTGACTCAGTGCTGGCTGGAATCAGCAAGGCCGAAGAAGTGTGTGTCACAATAGTGTGTGTGTGTGTGTGTGTGTGTGTGTGTGTGTGTGTGTGTGTGTGTTTGATCCAGCATAAGGTGTTGACATGAGCCCTGCCTCCTATACCCACCACACCCCCAGCCCCTTCTCACTAGCTCCTTGAAGGCCCAGGACTGTCATTCAAGTTTGACTGCTACTAAAGGGCATCAGCTGCTCGTCAGCACTCGCCTGTCACCTTATTTATAACACCCCTGGAATGAAGCTGCCTGTCCCTGCCCTGGCTTCCGCCCCCCTGCCGCTCCAGCTCACCGTGTGTGACTCTCTATTTAGTGCCTCCCAGGCTTAGCTTGTAAGGTCAATGGGCACAGCTGTCCCACACCCCATTCCTGCCTGCCTAATACCCCAGGGTCCAGCTTGCAACCTTCCGTTCTTCTAGTAGCAAATCTAGCGGCCCCAGACTGCAGATTCATGAGCGCAGATGAGAAAGGTTTCTCTGTTGATTCACAGGAAGAGTGTTCATACCTTTGGCTTCCTGTTTTTGATGAACCAAGTAAAAGAAAGTGTTTTTTTTTAATATAATGGACCCCAAGTAGTAACTTATAAAGAAGCATATAGAAATTGCATGTTGATAAAGGACCTGTCGCTGATGTCTCTAAAGATAGCAACTCATCTTCGAGTTGAGGTGCCAGGAACCACCCGTGACACGTGGCTAATGCTGGAGCAGCCATGCTTCTTGGGACACAAGACATGACCGTTTTTAGGAGAGGAAGTGAAGATGGGTGTCTTCAACCGAAACCCCAACAGATAAAATGTGTGCAGAGTGAGTCAGTGGGACGGCAAATGGACCGTGAGGGACTGAAGGGCTCTCACTCCTGTTCCAGCACATGGGTGCTTTCTCCCAGCACCCACCTACCAACCTGACTGAGTTGACCCAAAGGCTGGGGACTGGTAGGCAGCTAGTTCACATCCCGAGTGGTCAGAGGATGGAAATGCAAACTGCAATCCCCAGGTGCCTCAGGCTGAAAGAACTACCATCTACACAGCATCAGTTGCTTCTGTGGGGCAAGGAAACAGAGACCAGGGCAGTCTGCACCCCATATTGCGAGCCCACTGGTGTAAAACTGACAGGGAGCCACAGCATAAGGTGACAAGACCCCGCCCAGCTACCAGCAAGGTTAAGGGAACCAACATCCCAGCACACCTGTGTCCGTGCAGGCTCTGGCTAGGAGATGTGATGTGGCATCTAGACAAGCGTGCCTTGCCTGTGCGTTACATGCACTTGTAGTGTTTCTCCCCACAGAGCTCTGGCCACCCTCAGAAGTGTCGTGAATATTCAATTTAGTGAGCCCACGCACAGTAGGTTTTCAGCAAATAACAGGCTTTTTCTCTCCGGACTTTACAAGATAGCTCTTTGGAACATGGACTTTGGCCACTACCGTCTGGCTCTGCTATTTATTAACTGGGCAGCCTTGTGCAAACTATTTTGACAGCCTAGACCTCTTTCCTTAACTGTCTCGTATGGTTGGTGGGATGAATTTACTTCATTTACGTAAGACAAAGCCCAGCCCATAGTACGTGCTCAATAAATGGCAACGATAATTTTCATTCCATGACTGGATGCGTAGTACAATATTGTAACATCAATCTTAATATATTGCAATAGGTCTGTGTATGTCCACTCGCCCAAACACACTGGCCTAGGAATTCCATGAGGTGGGAGCTATTTTTTTTTTTTTGGAGTAATCTCTACACCTAACGTGGGGCTCAAACTCACAACCCTGAGATCGAGGGTCACATGTTCTTCCAACTGAGCCAGCCAGGCACTCCAAGAGCTACCTCTCATTCATTTCTGCATTCCCAGCACGTAGCACAGGGACTGGCACCTAGTAGGCGCTGAAGAAACGAAAAGCACTTAGCATGTTTGGCTCCCAGAGCATTGTGCACACGGCCGGTGCGTGGCCGTGACAAGCGGCATGCTTTTCGCCGCTGTCTGTCATCAGCTCTTTTTGTTCCCGGCCACAGGCTGTTTTCTCTTAGTCTCAGGCTCGTGAACCTGCAGAGAGCCACCTTCCACTGCAAAGCTTAGGCCCAGTATTTCCTGAAGCTTGGGACCCTGCCGTAGACATTCCGAATCAGAGCTCTGGGGCAGAGCGGGGAGCACCCTGGAACGTGCAGTTTCACGTGGGCCCTGGGGAACATTGGAGAAACATCCACCGCATCGGCTTCCGTGCAGCAAGTGGAGCTCAGCAGGCCACAGGCAGCCTCTGAAACAGGCAAAGTTTCCTTGCCAACTGCTACAAAGAGACAGCTGTCATTCTCGCCCTGCAACACAAAGGGTGACACACCTGATCTCAGTACTCGATACCTGTGCGGAGAGAGAATCGTGCGGCGAGCGATGTCTTCCAGCACAAGAGAACACGGCACTTCCTTTCTCAAATCCTGTCGGTTGTATCCAACCCATTATCCTCCAGGATCCAGCCCAAAGGCCTGGACTCCTTTCCAGTCATTCAGGGAGGAGGAGGGACTTAGCATTTCCTGGGCCCCTACTATGTGACAGTCTGTGTACTGGGAAGCACACCCGGGAAGGATGATTTAACATCTGTCGAATGTCGTCAGATTTCAGAGTCATAGTCACTCAGGGTAGGATTCTCTTTTCTTTTCCTTTCTTTTTTTCCTGAAGAACACAGGAGGTTAAAATGCAAACCCACCAGTTACTAGTTGCATTACGGGCTGTGTTTCCATTAAAGCAGGGGGATTTCTATCTGTCAACTAGGGCTGCATTCATGTAAAATGCATCATCAGGGCGACTAAAGCCTCATGTTCCACACAGATGAATCACCACAGCAACAGTGAGCTGACGCGCTCGGAGACGGACGATGAGAATTGCCGAGGTGCTCATTAAGGTCTTAGTTGCTTTTTACCTGAAACGTCCTGGCCGACAGCATCGCATCGGAGAGAGCCACTGGCCCTGCAGAACGGACACATGCTTTTGTGTGGGGCGGCCCCTGGGGAAAGACGACAGAGAGTGCCCACTCGGGCTGGATGGACATCCAGCAAAGCACCCGGACGACAGGCGCCTCAGATCTAGGAGAGGCCACGTGGACAGTGGCCCAAACACCTACATAAAACCTGTCATCTGAACTTTCACTCAGGGCATAAATAGCCCTTCGCTCTGGGCTCCAGATGGCTCGAGCAGGCACAGAGGCCAGGGCTTGAGGCAACACTGCCCAGAGCTGCCTGTCTACAGGTGCTCATGGTCCCAGGCACTGTCCGCCCTCCAGAGGAGGCTTGTCACAGCCAGGAGGCCTGAGCTTCAGCTCCCAGCTCCGCCCTCCCAGTGCAAGCCTCGCAGAAGGTTCCATGAAACAAGTGACTATTTAGAAGGATCCAGCTGAATCCAAAGCACCGGCTTGAGACCAGGATGGGAAGGCCATGCCAACTCCCCGAGCTCCCCTTGTCACCCCTCCAGGCCCCACCCCTGCATGCGCACACTGTGCCCCAGTCACACCGGACTTCTGACAGCTCCAGGACATGCAGAGGGGCTCCCGCCAACACGGCGTGTGTGTGCTCTCCACCCCCCCCACCCCCCGGAACTCTCTTCCCTGTGAGTCTTCACATACTCCTCTGATCTCGACACACAGACCACTTTCCACACATATATTTGACCGGGGATTAAGATCCAAAGTGTATAAAGAACTCCCACCACTCAAGAATAGAGAGCAATCTAACCAAAGGAAATGGGCAGAGGACTTGGGAAGACACTTCTCTAGGAGAAGATCTACCGAAGGAGTCGTCCTGGACCGGTTCTCCCAGAGTGTGCTCTGACAAAAACTGGGTCAAGAAAGGCCTTGGAGGTGTAAGGCAAGGAACCCAAGCTTCGTCCATAAACCACCGAATGATTTTAAGTCAGAATTGATATGCTCAGCTTCTAATTAATGCCACTCTTTTAGTTTCCACTCTAAACGTGGAAATGGCCCCATGGTCGAAGATGTTTGGAAAGCCCAAACAAATCTATCGGGAGTCTCTCCTGCTGGGTTCCTCACAATCGTTCAGTGCAGGGGGAGTCCCAGAGAGTGGAGAGAAGTGCAGTCGCTCAAGGCACTCATCGTTCAGGGACTTGTTACTGCAAAGGGTCACTTCCTGGAGAACACGGTAAAGCATGGCTCCTTGACTGTCCTCCTGTACCCTCCCAAGTTCACTCTCAAATGCCCCTCCTATCCTACCCATGCTCTTGCTGTTCTCTGCACTAGCTTCCTGTCCTCCCGCCCGTCCCACTCCTGCCCCGGGAGGACCCTCTGACGCAGATCTGGTCCCCTGGCTGGACCCCCTCCAGCATTTCTCCACCCAGAGGTTTCTCCTTCAAGTTCAAATCCCTTAGTGTAAGTCACGTGGCCGGCCCTTCCTTACCAGACTTCATCCTTTCTCTAGTCTCATCTTCCCAACATGTCCCTGCTCTCCAGATCTGAAAAGTTATCTGTGCTTTCTCTGAGCTTTGGCACAAGGTGTTCCGTCTTCCTAAGATGCCCTCAGCCCCCTCACCTGGAATCCATCCGCTGACTCCACTCATGGCCCAGAGCGGCTCTGACTCCCGGCACGGCATCAACTTCCTCTGGAGTCATACTAGGCAGGGGCTCCCCACTTGCCGTCCAACTCACACACTCCCACCACCAGCACTTGCCCCCCTCTGAGTCACTGCTGGTGTGTTTGTCCATCTCCCTGCCCAGAAGGAAAGCACCCTGAGGTCGGGGCTGTGCCATTTGCCTCCTGCTCCTACGCATCTCAGCAACCCATACACCTGGCGTCTGCACACTCTAAACCCTGCTCAGCTCCAGCTCCAAATCACCTCCTCAGGGAGACTCCCTGGACCCCACCCCAAAGGGTCATGCTTTTTTGTCATAAGCTTTTCCACCTCCCCTTACTCTTCCTCATCCATTTGTCACCTCTCATCACAGGTTAATTATCTTGCCGGGTGATTATTTGATGGTGAATCTCTCCACAGAGTAGAGATCACATCTGCTGTGTCCCCAGCGTTAGAACAGCATCTGGCACAGAGCTAAGGTTCCATAAATATTTGGCGAATGGACAGATGGATGCGAAAGGATATGTGAATAGACAGGGCTACCCGGCTGGGACAGAAGAGGTTGGGGGACCTCTGTTCAGTCATCCAATAGGGCACGTGTGGTGGTTGTGGACCATCTGATGAAGAGTGACAAAATCCAGGAGCAGGAATCCTACCTACGGAAATCATGCCATTCACTCCCGTCTGGAGAGGAGAGGAGGAGAGAGGAGAGGATGTGGTGACATGAAGTGCTGCTGTTTGCTCATCCTCTGCCCGTGTCCATGGCTGAGCACAAGCAGACCAAGGACAGGAATGTGGTGTCTGAGTTTGCCCGTGGAGAAGCCAGGCTGACTCGGAGATCAAGGCCATTGAAAGTGTATACTCTTGCCCCTGGTTCCCCAGTGGTAGATAATCACCACCCTTATTAATTCATAACGGTAGTTCTCTTTTAAATAATATAATGCTAAAAGCAATGTTTCATAAATGTGTAAAAATGGAATCCAGAAAGTATTTACCAGGTTCTACTTCCCCAGAACACCCCGTCCATGCAAATCGATTTGAAGCTGACGTTTTTACAAACACAGTCCCCAGTCGCAAACCAGTCCAAGGCAAAGAGCAAGGAGCCCCCCCCACCACCACCACCACTCTTCTCCTCATGGCACTCCAAACTCCTGCCCTCCGGCTCCTTTTATCTGAGAATCTTTATCTTAAACCACTTTTTATGCAGTCATTAATTTTCACAGCACTCCTGCTAAGAAGATTCTATTACTTCCATTAAACCATAGAGTAAACTGAGAAGCCAAATTAAGTGATTTGCCTGCTCAGGAAATTAGTGGCCTGACTTGGTTCAAACATAGCAGTTCTGATTCCCAAGGCCTCTCACCCAACTGCCCCCCTGATATTTCCTGCCTCCGTGTAGCGGGTAAGAGCCCCCGTTTCCGAGTCCATTAATGCCGGGCGCAAATCCTAGCTCTGCAATTTCCTTGACAAGTTGTTCAACCTCATTCAGTGCCTGTAAATTGAGGATAATAAGGACACTTGCTTCATAAAGTTGCTGTAAGGATTAAATGTGATAATGTACACAGAGTGCTTAACACAGGATCTGGAACAAATGAAGACTCCTGTTCTTGTTATTACACACACCTGGAAGGGTAGATCCCTCACCCAGCCTCCTCCCATAATCTTTTCCTCATCACATCAGAAAATGAGTAGGCCACACCTGCAGGTGTGCGAACAATGCATACATTTGCAGATAAAGTCTGCCATGGGACTATTAGAATATCTGAGCACATTCCTGGAGAAGTGCTACATCGATAATTATCCAATTGTTCGTCCGTGCCTGGATCCGTCCATCTATCCACCCGTCTATCCATTCACGCACCTGTCATCCATCCCTCCATCTGCCCTTCCGTCCACCCATCCGTCTACCCATCCACCCTTCCATCCACTCATCCACCCCGCCATCCATTCATTCATGTTTAGTCCACAGAGAAAGCGCCTACCATGAGTAAGCCATGCGCTAAGTGCTGTGGGATATACTGAGATGATTAAGACATAGTCTCTGCCCTCAGACCCACAAATCCAGACAACTACAAGAAACTGTAAAGCAAGATGGAATGTAAATGGTGTCATAAGAGAAGTTATTGAAGGTTTATGAAGGACACTGACTGCATAGAAACAGTAGTGAATTAGGAGCCAGGAGATCTGTTTGAATCCTGGCTTTAAAGTTCAGCTCACATCAGCCTAGTCACCTTCCTAGGGTTCAGTTTCCACTTGGCAGTAGCAGTAGAATATTCCAAGGGCCCTTGCAGCTCTAACATTTCAATCCCTCTGCCTCTGGGTAAGGCAAGGTAGCATTCAAAATGAGCACTGAGTAACAGGCAGGCATTCCGGAAGTGGGGAATGACACAGGCAAGTTCATGAAGCTAAAAAACATGGAATCTTCATGGAACTGCATGGGGTACTTCCAAGTCAGTAAATGGCAGAAGGAGATAATGTCTTGAGAGTTCGATGTGGAATACATTGTGAAGGGACATATTTCCAGGCTGAGGAAGACACACACACACACACACACACACACACACACACTCACATAGATGATGAGATGAGATATGATCAGGTCATATTTTTTAAAAGTAGGCTTGGGAGTAGCAAGGGGGGATGTGACACTGCAAACAGGGAGACCAGGAGACTGGATAAAAAGGTTTTTGTAACACTTTACACAAATAATAACCAGGGCTTGAATTAAAGTAGCAGTAGGAATGTAAGAGACAAATGTAAGAGTATTTATGGACACAGTCTAGAAGAGCTGGTAACTCATTAAAAGGGAGGCAAAATGGTTAGAGATGACTCTGAAACTCTGCGTTAATGACTAAAATATATTTGACATCTACTGTGCACCAAGCAAGCACCGTGCCTTGGGCTGGCCCAGGCATATGCCAGTGAGCAGCTTGGGTGTGGGTTCCGCCTCCGTGTGACTTGTAATCCAAATACATTCTGCGTAGTGCCTCCATTTGTGGAAGAAATCACAGTTTCTTTCAACTAGCATTTACTGAGCATGTACTACGTGCAAAACTGAATTAGGTCCTTCCAGTCCTAGAAGGATAGGATGAAGAGAAATGGTGTTTCACCCTGATGGGTGACCCACATGCTACCTACAGTCAGCGAGCATCAGCAGGACTCACTGAGGGAAGGAAAGGGCAAGTCAGAGAAATGGGGACAATTAATTACCACTTAACAAGTGGTAAGGATCCTTCTTCCTACGTCTGCACAAAAAGCCCACTTTCCCAGGGTTAACTCCCCATGTCACCCCTCCCCCCACGTTGCTGCAAGCAAGGGCAGGAAGCAGGAGTCTGTCTATCCACCTTGCAGAGTTAGTCTCCATTGAACGGGGTCCTGGAAGAAGCTGAACTCGCATAGTGTCTCCTCTGCATGCCCCATAAACCATCTAACTGCAGAACTTGAATACTTTTGGATGACTGCTCTGCTCCCTGTTACATCTGCACAGGGTAATATCCCCCCACCCTCAGAAAACTAAAGTGAGACGGCAGCTTGGGGATGTAAAAAAAGTGCCTGATGAGGGACACGTAGGCAATGTTCCAGGTCTGTGCCACCAGGCCCCTCTGTGATAGGTACTTGCTTGAGCAGGAGGAGAGGGGGTACCCTCCTGCCTTTCTCATCCATTGGCCTCATTAACACATACTCGTATTTCGCATCTGAGCTCCAGCCTGCCTGATCTCAAAGCCCTTCCTCATTATCCTCACCCCTATCGCAGGCACAATGGGCCACTGGCTCTCCCCTATTCATAATTTTAATGGGATGCATCATTCTTCATTTTAATCTTACTCATCCACATATTGTCCTCACCCCCCAACAAACTTCAAACAATCTCTCAGTCAGGATGACATTTTAGTCATCTTTGTGATCCAGCACTTGTACCTGAGATCTAACCACAGTTCTGCTACTAAGAAAACTAACTTCTGTGGAGAGCCCACCCTGTGGCAGGCACTCTACTGAGTGCTTGAGACACCCCCACTTTATAGATGAAAACACTGAGGCGTAGACAAGCTAAGCAACTTTGCCCAAAATGAACATGCTACTTTCCTTCCTAAAATCTCCATCACCTTAGGTAGACTGTAGATAAAACAGTCTGAAATTGAGAATACTTCAGATTTTGTTGCAAAACAAGGGGCTATAAGAACAATAGTCCTAGCTGGTGCTGAAATAGTGAGATATATTTAGATTTACACACTCAGATTCTGGGAGAAACTGCTTCTTCAACCCTAGAGAGGGTTTACTAGTAATTTGAAATTAACTCCGCAACACACAAGCCATGAAGGCTCATTATTAATTCTAGTTCATGGTAAAGTAACATTTGATAAAATAGATTGTAAAGTCTAACCGGCTCTCTTCCTCCCATCCTAACTCCCATGGACTCTCAGCGACCTTTCCCCCCACTGTCCCTCTTCAGACACAGCAGGTGGCAGGTTCCTCTTCCAAACCCATCTGAGAATTTGTTAGGTAAGCTCTCCCCGGGAGGGGAGGAAAGAGACCATCAGGCACAGAGGAGATTTGCTGGGTAGTAACGTACCTAGTTCTAGCTCACTGCCTGCCTCCTAAAATAGTCCCTTCCATGGCCACAAACCCAGAGATCCCATGAGAGCAGCAGGTAGATTGCATTCTTATTAAAAGAAAACAGCCCACCAGGGCCTGAATCCTGCAGAGAGAAACAAAAGAGAAACAGAGAAGCAAGCAAGCTCCTGGAGCAAAGGTGTTCATATCAACTGTTACCTAATGCTGCTACAAGCCAGGACATTCTGTGCACTCAGGAGAGGCTTAATTATCCTGAACCAAGAATCTAAGGTCAGATGATTAAGAACATTTCACACCCTGGTTTGAACATCAGAGATGCTGGTCATCCTGCCACACTGCTGTTGGGCCCCAATGAAATGCAAACGAGCATTTCATTTTCTCCAACCTGGGCTTAATTTAGGAACAGTGAGAGGGGGAGGCTCCTTCTGTCCTTTAGAAGCCCAACACTGTTTATTTGCATGTGTGTGTCTACAAGTTCTGTTGGTATTCTATGCTCCTAATCAAAGGAAGCTTATGAGGGGCGCCTGGGTGGCTCGGTCGGTTGAGCGTCCGACTTCGGCTCAGGTCATGATCTCACGGTCTGTGAGTTCGAGCCCCGCATCCGGCTCTGTGCTGACAGCTCAGAGCCTGGAGCCTGCTTCGGATTCTGTGTCTCCCTCTCTCTCTGCCCCTCCCCTGCTCATGCTCTGTCTCTCTCTGTCTCAAAAATAAAGACTAAAAACAAAACAAGACAAAGGAAGCTTATGAAAGAGGAAAATAAATTTAAATAGCAAAGCGGTGTCATTTCTAAGTATCCTGGGAAGACTGCCCCGTAGTTTATATGTTCATTTACTTATTCATCTTTTAAGACAAACTTTGAGGGAACATCAACTTAGCATTAAACTCCATTGCAGAAAGCAGACCCAAGAAGACATATTCCTCCATCAGTTTCCTACCACTGCTGTAACAAATTGCTACAAATCCAGCACCTTAAAACACAAATTTATTATCTTACAGCTCTAAAGGTCGGAAGTCCAAACTGGGACTCACGGGGCTAAAATCAAGGCACCATCAGAGCTGTGTTCCTTTTGCAGGCACCAGGAAGGAATCAGTTTCCTTGCCTTTTCCAGCTCCTAGAGGTCACGTAGGTTCTCTAGCCCACAGTCCCTTCTTCTGTATTCAGAGCCAGCAACACCTGGCTGAGTCTTCCTAACACTGCCGTCCCTCTGATTCTCTGCCCTTCGACCTCCCTTGTCCACTTTCAAAGACTCCTATAATCACATTGGGCCCACTCTGATAATGTGGGACAATCTCTCTATCTTGAGGTCCTCAACTCAATGCTTCTGCAAAGTCCCTTTGGCCACATATATGGCATAATCTACTCTACTACATATTGCCCAATTATAAAGTCATAGATTCATAGGTTCTGGGCATAGGGTGTGGACACCTTCAGGGGTCATTATCCTGTCCATCACCTCCCCAGTCTCAGTGGTGTTCATTCCTTATAGCTGAATAAGACTGACCAGCCTTCGTTCTAGCCTGTCATTTCTCATTACACTCCTTGACTATACTTTAAGGTGTTTGCACAGGCCTAAGTTTTTAAAATTGCTTTTAGGCCTACCCTGGCTTTCTCTCAATCATTAGCATGAATATTAGATATGACTGAGGTAATCATAAGTAATCTGAGGCTGCAGAGAACCAGAGAGAGATGGCAGTGGAAGAAAGATTTGATACTCTATTGCTGGTTCTGAAACGGAGCGGTCTGTGTGTAAGGACCAAAAGAGGTCTCTAGAAGCTGGGAAGGGCAAGGAAATGGATCCTCCCCCAAAGCCTCTAGAAGGAATGCAGCCTGACCCACACCTTGACTTGAACCCGCAGAGACCGGTCAGACTTCTGGCCTACAGAACTGGAAGGTAATAAATTCATATTGTTTTAACCCACTAAATTGTGTTAATTTGTTACAGCAGCCATAGAAAGTTTATACAATGTGCATTCTTTTCAGTCCATGCTGATGATTTAAGCCCTTGAAATGAATGTGATTCAGAGTCATTAGTATACTGGCAGCACCCTCCTCCAGATCATTAGCCAGAATTGAAATAAGCCCAGGACTAATGGGGACCCCTGCAGGAGTCCATCTGAGAACGCCTTGGGTTGAAGGAGATGTGCAATTAATTATCATCTTGCACTTCCCGGATCTGCTCGTATATCTGAGCCAATCTGTTCCTTTCTTGCCAGACATGACACGACACAGGTTTCCTCTTTGTAAGGAACATTACCTTTCCTGTCCCTTCCTCCACTGATGTTACAGTCAGTGCTCTCCTACCCCGCACTCTCCCCTGATGCATGTGCACACGTGCGCACACACGCACACGCGCACACACACACACGCACACACACATTCTCCCTCTTCTGAAAAAAAAGCAGCCCAGATTTGAAAAGGATTTGTTTCCCCAGTGCTCTGATGTCTATTGCCCCAGGGTTTGTGAATTTCTTTCCCATTCTAAATATTTCATTACAAAGCTCAGGATACTTAAAGGAACAATAGGCCTCACCAGTCCATTTTCAAGCTTACATGAAGAAAAGACTTAAATTGGATTTTTTTCCAAGAATTTCATGGATTTTTGCCACAATTCTTGAAGATGTCAGCATGAACCAGGTGAGGGGCAGTGATTCCAAGATGCATTCTATTCACATCAATTTTGCCGGCCTGAAAGCAGTTCAGGGCTTAGATTCTGAGTTCTTGAGAAGCTCTTTGGTCTATTGATTCTTATCTTCTAGATTCATTTGTACATTCTATCTGTTAGACACCATTCCAGGTGCTGTGCCCAGGGACACAGTGGAGGGTCTGAGCTAAAGATGCAGATTTGAGAGTCACTGCCAGATTTAAAGCCATTGGAATTACAGAAAGACTATGGAATTGCACATGGAGAAGGGAAGATGGGTCCAGCAGACAGCCTCAGAGTACTCCAAAATTTAGAGGGAGGTCCAGCAGAGAAGAGGGACTTAAGGTAGCGCAAACTTTCAGGATAGGAGGCAAGCCAGCGGTGTGTGGTATCATACAACCAAAGAAGACAGTGTTGCAAGGAAAAAGAGAATGGTTAGAGGTGCCAGATGCTACCCAAAGGCCAACCCAGGTAAGAACCGATCAGGGATCATTGGTCATGACAACACAGGGATTCTTAATTCACATGAGCCCCTGGAAGAGATAGAAGCCCCCCTGCAATGGGCTGTGGGAAAGAATGTGAAGAGGAGTGGCCCACGACACAGAAAGTACTTGGAATGAGCTGCTGTTAAGAATAGCAGGTAAATGTAGTGCCTGGAGATAGATGTGGGGTCACAGGAAAGAGGTCTTTCCGTGGGTATACCAGTAATCATGGTAATAATCCAAAGGAGAGAGAGAAATTGGAGTGGTCGTAAATAAAATGGACGATTACAAGCAGGAAAGCCAGAAGGAAGGGGTCCAAAGCACCTGCAGGTAGAAAGGGCAAACTTAGGTAATAGAAGAAATCTTACCCATAGAAACAGAAGGCAGGGCGGTAAGGAGGAGTATGAAAGCAGGTGTGTTGGTAGATTTGCCAGTGGGTGGCTCAGCCAGTTGAGCATCCAACTCTTGAATTTGGCTCAGGTCATGATCCCAGGGTCGTGAGATTGAGCCCTGAGTCAGGCTCCATGTTGGCAGTGAGGAGCCTGCTTGGAACTCTCTCTCTCTCTGTCTCTCTGTCTCTGCTCCTCCCGTGCGTGTGCACGTGTGTATGCTGGGGGGGGGGGGGGGGGGGGGGGGGGGTGCATCCTCTAAATAAACAAACAAACTTTTAAAAATTTCCTCAGGGCGCTGGGTGGCTCAGTCAGCTAAGCATCTGACTTCGGCTCAGGTCATGATCTCATAGTTCGTGAGTTTGAGCCCCGCGTCAGGCTCTGTGCTGACAGCTCAGAGCCTGGAGCCTGCTTCAGATTCTGTGTCTCCCTCTCTCTCTCTCTCTCTGTTCCTCCCCCACTCTCACTGTGCGTGTGTCTCTCTCTCTCAAAAATAAATAAACATAAAAAAAAAAGAATTTCCTCTCTAATTCTGTGTTCTTAAAGAAGTATGCAACAAGGTCATCTTTTGTCTTTGAGTATCTTTATAGTACAAGCCAGTTGAATGAGTGCTACCTCATCAGCTAAGAGGATAGCAGGGATCCTGGCCTGAGGATCTGGTGTACACACTGATTATTTATCAAGTCGCTTATCCCGTTGGCAGGTTCATTTAACTCTCAAACAGGAGTGACAACCATCATATTGATCAGATACTGGAGAATTCACCCTTCAAGTTTCTGCTTCTGGAAATACAGCTAACTAGAGGTCCAGAAATACCTGAAGCACTGAATAAATTGGAAAATCTGTTTTGAAATGAAGCGTAGAGCTGCAAGAAAGTAAGAACAATTCTCAGAGGCCAGAAACAGTGAGAAAGCATGAATCCAAGGAGGTGAACTGCAACCAGAGCCCGCACTGTGTCCTCCGCTGACGATCAGGGACCTAGCGCCTGGCTTCGAAGAGTGTCCATACCTGCAGGGGAGGAAGCAATGCCTGGGCAAGAGTATGATGAGATGTCAGAGTGAATTCTGGCAAAAACAAACAAACAAACAAGACCTCAGAAGGGAAACACTATCAATGGGTGAATCTAAAATAGGAGAATCTGATAGAGAGGGAAGTAAATACAAATCTGTCTTGTCCTTGGCTCTTGATGGAGGGGGGAAAAAAGTAGGGAAAAAAAGCCTCAGAATATTTAACTATAAACCCACACTTAAAATGGTTCGGGCCTGGAATTCGGTCTAAAACCGCAAGCTCAAAATTTAGTTAAAGAGGACTCCACTTCAACACGCATCTCAGAGAATTCCAATAAAGTTTCAAAACACAAGGTGTTTACGAAAAGGAAAGGGAGGGACCAGCCGCCTTGAAAAGGGTCAATGCAAGTACAACTTGCAAGATGAGACAATCTAAGAATACAAATGATAGGATTCTCAGATAAGAATATTAAATGTGTTTGATGTTTACAAAATGAAAGGCGGGAAGATGAACAAGTCCTAGAGATCTGCTGTACAACATTGTGCTTACAGTTAACAATCCTGAACTGCACACATAAGCATCTGTTAAGAGGGAAAATTTAGTGTTGTGTGATTTTTAGCACAATAAAAAAAAAGGAAAGGTAGCTTCAAAACGTTGGCAGAGAAATAAGAGACTGTCAAATATAATCAGACAGACTTTGATTTTAAAAAGGCCAATTAGAACTTTAAGAAACAAAAGCTGAAGTAACAAGTCAGAACTGAAAATGGAAATTAATAAAAAAGATCAAGCTGAAAAAAATAAGCAAAAATGCAGTGTAAAGTGGCAAAGCGATGAAAAATATGGAAGAGGGAGTAAGAGGCAAGGTCAAGGAAAAAGTTCTTTTTTTTTAATGTATTTTTAAAAATTTTTTAATGTTAATTTTTTTAAGAAAGAGAGAGAGAGGTCAGAGAGAGAGGGAGACACAGAATCCGAAGTGGGCTCCAGGCTCTGAGCTGTCAGCACAGAGCCCGATGCGGGGGCTGGAACCTAGGAACTGCGAGATCGTGACTTGAGCTGAAGTTGGACACGTAACCAGCTGAGCCACCCAGGTGCCCCAAGGAAAAAGTTCTAATATATATCCAAAGGGAGCACCAAAGGAGATAATGGAAACTTTTCTAGAGTTGATTAATGACTATAATCCTCTGATTCCCAAAACCCAACGAATACCAATATTCCCAAAGAAAGCCCCACCCAGACACCTCAAAGTGGGACTACAGAATCACCCAACACAGAGAAGCACCCAGAGAAAAAGAGAGACAACCTGCAAAGAATAATTAACCCAACAGGTGACTTGCCAACAGCAACAACTGAGAGAAATCCACTGACAATCCAGCAAAACTACCTTTCAAACAGGTAGTGAAAATTAACATAATTTCAAGAAAGAAAAACCCGGGAGAGATTATTACCGACACTCACTAAAAAAACTTCTAAACTATGACTTTCAGAAAGAAGAAAATTATCTCAGGAGGACGTAAAATGATTCTCAAGAAGACATGAGGAGGCAAGGAAAGCACAAACATGCGGGTAAATATTTTAAAGTACTGAATAACTATAGTGTCCGATCTGTCAAGTTAAAAAAGAGAGTGAGAGAGGAATAAAATATTAAATAAAAATAACATATGAGTCAGAAATAAGTAATTTGATAAGTTATCTCAACCCTAGGAGCATCAGTTTCCCCCTCTGTACATGTTAAATAGTAGCCATTTTCAAAAGGATTTCTGGAAACTATTTGCTTCTAATTCCTTCAATTTTTGATATCTTGCTCACAGCTTTAATGGTGCCATTTTCTGTGAACCAAATTTCCTAATGATGGCACTTTGCTACAAACCTGACTGCAATGGATCCAAAAACTCCCAGATTTCCCTTTTTTTTCCACTTTCATCTCCATTTAATTTCTAAAAGTGATGAGATAACCACATTGACAGCAATCTAAGTGGCTGTGCGTTTTGTCTAAAATGCCCTGAAATCATTCTAAGTTATTATGTAAATACCCAAATCTGCTCATTATGTTTTTATGGGGGGGAGGCTTGACGGTCCTCCTGCCAGTGCTATTTCTTAAGATGAGATCATTAGAAAAGGATTAGTGGTGTAATGTCTGAGGGGCTTAAACAATAATTTGAGTCTTTCAGATGTGCACAAGGTAATTTTAAATAAATTCCAGGGTTTTTCTGATGATGGACCGTAGTTCAATCATAACTGCCATTAAAGAAATGCTAATTGGGTGAGGTAATTTCTCATGCGAAACTTGACATGTTGCAGGCCCAGTAAATAGTAGTTATCACCCTTCTTGGTATAATTTCTGGGTAGAAATAAAAAAAAAAAAAAAAAAAAAAAAGCATGGCGGCCATAATGGACCGTTAAAGTCTTCAAAAGTCTTAGCTCCCTCCCAACAGTAATTTGTAACTTTCCAAGGCCACAAAACAGAGCGATAGAGAGATAGATACCACCATATTTTATTTCTGGGAATGTCTAATTCATTGAGTCCAAAGACACTTCAAAAGGACTCGTATTTGATGGGCAACGATAATGAAAAGACGTGTAAGACATGATCCCTTCTCTTAAGTGCTCACAGCCACATGACTAGTAAGATTAGTATTAGGACAAATGTTTACTGGGCACGTCCCTTGTGCTTGGCATTGCACTAGCCCTGGGGACACAGAATCAGACAAGATACGTGTCTTCAGGATCTCACCATCTATTGGAGAATGCACATAAACTGTAAGCCAGTAGATTACAAAGCATCACAGCCATGAAAGAGCCATAGACAAGCGTTGGGAACTGTAAGAGTTGGACCAGCTAATCCTGACTAGAGCAGTTGCAGAAAATTTGAAAAGGAACTGGCATTTAAATTGGACTTGAAAGATGGATAAGAAATAAGAAGGAAAGAGAATCCCAGACAGAGAGGATTATACGCTAACAACCCAGAATCATAAAAGGGTGTGCCAGATCTGAGGAATGGAGAACAGTTCTGTGTGGCTTGACTATCAAGTATGTAGGTGAAAACTGGAAAGAGCTTAGGTTGGAGAACTAAACGGAGGTCAGTATGGGACAAATCTTGCAACCTTTACAAAGACTTTAAACCTTACTGTGGAACAACAGCAGTCAATAGGGAATTTGAAGCAGGAGACTGTTACATCCATTTTTTGAATGACTCAAGAGGTCAATGTCAAAGTTCCTCCAGAGATGAGAGCAACCAGAAGTCAGGGGAAAAGAATAGTACAGAGGCCACCGCAATAGTCTAGACAACATATGATGATATGAATCCAAGTCACAGAAGTGGGGCAGTGGAAACGCGGCCAAATATACCAGAAGAAATTTACAAGATAGGCAACTAATTGAATGTGGCAGGAGAAGAAGGAGCGAAATCAAAGATAATGGAGCAGTATCTAACTTGGAAAACCAAGTGAATGGTTCCTGAGTTCGAGCCTCGCATCAGGCTCTGCAGTGACAGTATGGAGCCTGCTTGGGATTCTCCGTCTCCCTCTGTCTCTGCTCCTCCCCTGCCCCCTCATGATCGCTCTCTATACATCCCTCTCTCTCTCTGTCTCTGTCTCTGTCTCAAAAATAAATAAATAAACCGTGTGCCTGGGTGGTTCAGTTAATTAAGTGCCTGACTCTTGATTTCAGCTCAGGTCATGATCCCAGGGTCATGCGATCAAGCCCCTTGTCAGGCTCCGAGCTCAGTGTGAAGCCTGCTTGGGATTCTGTCTCTGCCTTTGCCCCTCTCCCTGGCTTGCACTCTCTCTTTCTCTAAAATAAATAAAATGAAAAAAAAAAAACTTTTAATAAATAAATAAACATTTTTTTAAAGGAAAAAAAAAAGAAAAGGAAACACTGAGTGAATCACAACTATCTGAGAGAGAAAGTATAGATATAGAGCAAGTTTAGGAGAAAAGTTGATAAATTTTGTTCAGCAAAATTTAAGTGTGATATACGTCAACAGGAAGGATGTATCTAGTAGGCGATTCAAAATATGGGGTGATGTTTTGGGGAGATAAAAATTTGAGAGAATAATAGCTGAAGTTGTGGCTGTCTTCTGGTGAATTCAAATTTTAAAAATATATATATATTTTACATGTATAATATGTATATGTTATATTATACATGTATAATATATATATCTCAAAAGGAGACCAAAGGGCCTGAGAATTTGGCTAGAACAAGAAAAGCTTATTGTAAGACCAATCACATTCATGGATTCTCCACTTTAGCCTCTGTGGAGAATCAAAGGAAATATACAAAGGCTCCCACATTTTCCTAGTCTCTAAATAAAAACGCTCAGGATCCATTTCTGTTGCTCTCCTGCTGCTAACTGTATTAAGCTATGAGTATCTCACTGTCAGGATTCTCGAAGTTTCCTTAACATCCTCTAAGTGACTGGAAGCCTTTGAGGTGAGGTGGAGACAGTGCAAAAGCACAGAAAAGAAGTTGACATGCTGAGAAGCCACAGGGAAACAAGATGAACCCAAGACTGAAAGCCTATAGCTTCTCTTTGTGAAAGCTGCCTTTTTTTTTTTTCACCTGCATTCTGTCTTCACAAGATCTATCTATGAGCTGGAATACCCAGCACAACATTCCCACATCAATTTGCCTTAGGCACATGCTATTGTAGGCTGAATTGAGACCATTTTTACTATCTCCCCTGAACATCGTTTCCTTCCTGGCAACTTCCATTATTTCTCATGTGCCTTTCCCTTTGAAGACGAAAGGAGTCTGGAAGACAGTATCATTCAAATAGCAATGACCTTGGATTAATCTCTTTGCTTCCGGTTATGTCCCCTGCTTTATACTATCTCTGAATTTATGTCCTTGAAATATTTGAAATTCAAGGATGAGACAGTATCTGAGTTCATGCCCCCAAACTACTACATCTCCCTACGAAAGTCTAGACAGCCTGGCATCCCCAAGTAAGAATTCTCCTCTCTACCTATTAAATGGTGAAAAGTTGGGATGGCAAAGAAATTTGAATCGACCATTAAAATGATTTGGTGTGCATCAGCACTTTCCAAACTGGGGTATGAGGTACCAAATGATATAAGCTGTGGGCCAGATAATTCATGAAAACGCAGATAAAATTGTTCACTTTGGAACTTCAGATTTACTTGAAGATGGGAAAGGGGATTTTGTCTTAATATCAAATAAGCACAGATATATTAAGAGGTAGACCGCCAAGTTTGCATAGGCTTTTTTAAAGATAAAATAGGAGACTTCAAAGAAATTTCAGGCCTCTAGACAGACTGCTTCCTGCCCCCTAAATCCGAAAGGCAAAGATTCCCCCTCCTCTGCCATGAGGGCATTTCAGATGCTTGGGGAAGATTCTTGGCTGGAAGAATAAGAAAATGAAACAAACTCATAGGTCAGTCCGACAAGATGAAAAAAGTCCGGAGGATAAACTAGGCAATGTCGAGAATGAGAATGTACTGAAGCTGCACAGACACCAATTAAGAGACAAGCGGGTAGACCTAGAATATAGACCAAGGGAGACAAAGTAGATGACTCACTTGCTATGTAGCCTTGGGGAGGACATCCCATCTCCCTGAGTCTCAGTTTCCTCACCTGTAAAGTGAAGGAATTGTACTAGATGAAAAGCTATCATCCCTTTACAATGCTTGAATGATTTCTAACCTTTAAAACTTAGATTTCAAATAAACCCCTGAATTGTTATCCTCTCTGAAAAAATGAGAACATCTTATCGCTGAGCCTATAATATCCTCCCATGGCAGCTATTTGTTGGAGTGAAGTGAGTCTCCCTTAGATAGGGCAGGATCCCCACCGTGCCCTAAGGTTCTACGTGGGCCCTGGTGGCTCCCGACGTTGACCTGTTTTGCCCAACTATAGACGTAATGAGTCCCAACCAGTGGCCTCTAGCCCTTAGGGCTACTTGAACTTAAATTGAAACTAAAATTCAATAATGTTTCAAATTCAGTTCCTCAGTCACTCTGGTCTATTTCAAGGCTCAATGAGATGGACGGTGAACCGGACATTGCAGATCCATGATATTCCCATCATTACAGACAGTCCCACTAGACAGGGCGACATAAACACTTGAACTTTTGACCCCAGACTACATGACATTTCAGATCCCTGGTAGCCCTGATATTCCAACTTCTTTGTGGGGAAACCGGCCAAGAAAGATTGCAGCTACTGTACAAATGTCCCTTTTTAAAAATCTCTCCTTCCAGGGGCTCCTGGGTGGCTCAGTTGGTTAAGCGTCTGACTCTTGATTTCAGCTCAGGTTATGATCTCACGGTTCATGAGTTCAAGTCCCACGATGGGCTCCATGCTGGCAGTGTAGAGCCTGCTTGGGATTCTCCCTTTCTGTCTCTCTCTCTCTCTCTCTCCCTCCCCTGCTCTCTCTCTCTCAAAATAAATCAATAAACTTAAAAAAAATCTTTCCTTCTAGATCTGTTGCCATGGACAGAGATAACTTCTGAAGACACATTCTTGAATCGAGAGCCTATACGGCTTCTGCCACGAGCAAGGAGGGACAGGTGTGTGGATTTGTCTTCAGGGGCCAGTTTGGTGCGGGCAGCTGGAAGCAGGCAGCCCCTTCCCTCCCAGCAGCCCAAAGCAGCCCAGCTGCCTCCAAATGAGAGCAGCCGGTTCCCATTCGAATTCACGACTTAAGAAAGGGTAATTAAGACAGACATGCAAATGATATCCATTCCAAAGGTGCTCTCTTGCAAAAGAAATTAGGGCAAATCTAAAAGCCATTAGACTATGGACACAGCATAATGGAATAAGCAATGGAAAGCCTGCCTCCTGGCACAGAGACCGTCAGGAGAGCAGTAGGTGTAAGCCTTGCTTGAGCAGTACTAACGGGTAATTACAAATGAGCAGGATTCCCCCACCTCGTTCCAGCCAGCCCCTCCCGGAGCACAATCGGGCAGCACTTAGTTAGCAGTTAATAAGCCACTGTATGCGCCAGGCAGCAGCAAAGTTACATTTTTCCTAACACTGTCATTCACATTGGCCTTCTCCCATTGGATCAGCAAATATGAGATATCCCTGTTCACTTTTACACAAACCCTAGAATTTCAGTTTGAGAAATACCGTACCCAGCATCTTCTAAGTGGGGATTCGAAAAAATCGAAGACCCTCTCCGAGATGGGTGGAAGGGCAATGGTCTTCAATCCAGCCGCCAGCTTGTAAAAAAGAAATACCTAACCTGGGCATCACCCCAGCCCAGTTAGGTCAGAATTCTGGGAGCGGGGCCGAGGGATCGGTATGTTTTGTAAACATCCCAGAGGATTCCAAGATGCGGCAGTATCGAGGACCACTGGCTTTTGTAATCTGCGGGCCCACTCAACCACACTGCCCACATCCTGCTGTCAGACCTTCAGGGAGAGCAGGACACTTCCCTGCCTTGGCCTCTTCATTAACAGATGGACAGTCACAACACTGACCTGTAGTGCGGTGGTCACAGGACAGCCCATTCAGGCAGAGGGTAAGCATCAGAGATGCTGGGTACCGAGGGCCCAGAAGCTTTTCTGCCTCGAGCCCAGGATCCAAGAGGATTTCTCCCCCATCATTTCCACGTTCCCTGGGATCCTGGGCTCGGGAGAGGGAGTGGGAGGTTTAGCTATGGGAATTGGGTTGTGCCCTGAGTATATGGGGCAGGAAGAGACAGGAAAGAGGTGATGAGAGGGATCCAAGAAGTTTGGGGAGAGGAAAATAAAATAACTAGGCATGCAGCTGCTAAGCCATGAAACTGAGAGTGAAAAAGAAAGCCAGTTAGCAAAGAGGGACGTGACAGGCACAAGTCCGGCAGCCCGAGACAGCAACAGCTGCCCACTGTCCGTGTGTGGCACCCAGAGGAAGCACGTGTCCTCACATGTCCAGTGTGACACCCGATCAGCACAGATGTCAGCCTGAAATACAGGCGCTGGCAGGGCGGGGATCCATGAGCAACCTCGGTTGATTTCTAGATTGTTTTGCAAAACCCAGCAAACAGCATGGGTCCTGCTGCCTGGCGTCATCCCTGCATATCTAAGAAGCAGTGGTATACGGGACAGCTAGAGTTACGAGCTCCCTCACACATGGGCTGGCTCGGGGAGTCTTGGCTGAGCAGCTGTCCTCTGCTGACCCCGACATAATCTCTCCCTAATGAATTTTCCTCTTGATATCTCAAGCAGATGGCTCAACAGGAGAGTGAACACATTCCCAAATCCTAGAGCACGACTCTGTACACACAGGGAAATGTGGGTTTTGTTTCGCTATTTGTTTTTTTGTTTTTTGGTTTTTTTTGTTGTTGTTGTTTTTGAAGATGTGCTATATAAACACAATAATGTCTTGGGGGCTCTCAATGTCTTACCAGAAACAGCCAGGCCTTTCCTGGGAGCCAGATCTTGGCAGGATCTTGCTCCTTGGCACTCTTGGTGATGTTTGCCATATGCTAACTTTTCTGCCAGTTTGAGAGCTTTACCTGAAGAGACGGTTGCTTGGGCTTCAGCACTGCACAGTTTAGTGCCTGTCAGGGCTCCTCAGCTAAAGGTCGGGAGCCCCTCACACTGGTGGCTGTGCCTGTCTGGGGCCTCTGCTTTTCCTGGGCAGAGGAAGGGAATAAAATACCCCACTCCATTGGCATAGTTACTGCACAGAGGGGGATTCAAGAACTCAGCCTCTGGGCAGAAGGAAAAGCTTGAATTCCATGCAGAATCTTGTATGAATCCCGAAACATAAATAAAACCCCAGGAGGGGAAGAAGCATATGCCTATTCCTTAGGGACAAGGCTCTCAGACTCATGAAAGGCAGGAAGAAACGTCAGGGATAATCTCTTGCAATGGCTCTTGAATTGGCTGCACCTTAGAACCGCCTGGGGAGTTTTTCAAAGCGAATCAGCGTCTTGGTCTCATCTCAGAGGCAGAACCTCAGGGCTGGGCTCTCGTGTGGTTGTGTCTCCTTGGTTCCCCAGCTTATGCCGTTCTGGCACTCAGGGACTCCGGCGGGTAGCAGAGCTGAGATGGAGACCCCGCCCCCTCCCCTAGGGCATCCCAAACTTGACTGTGCACAGGAATCACCTGCGGGGAACCCTGATGAAATGCAGGTACTGATTCACAAGGCCTGGGTCCAGCAGTTCTGAAAGGCTCCCGGGAGAGGCGGGTGTTGCTGCTGGTCCTCGGATGGCATCTGAGGCGCTGGCCCCAGCATCCAGACCCGTAAATAGATGAGTCACATGCCCATTAACCTCCGGTCTTTCAAAGATCAAGATTAGAGAGCCATTGCGGTAGAGAGGTTGGATGGGAATGATCCACATCTTTTATCCTGATTCTGGAACTTAACTGCTGTGTCGCTTAGCGTCTTTGATCTTCCATTTCCTCAGGTGTTCAAATGGAGAGGAAACTAATCCCACCTCACAAAGCCATTGGGCTGACGAGTTCTGTTCTGCAAACTGTAAAGCACTATGAAATGAAGGGGTTTATTATCCAATTGGCCTTTGAAAGACACCAACTTTAGTCCTTAAACATTGGTTGTTTATATGTACACACACATCACTTCTTTATAGTCCTTTATTTCTCCCAATAGGAGCATATGAATGTGGGCACACATGCAACAGAGGATTTTCATTTCCTGAAAGGTTGTAACCTCCTACATACATGTGTGTTTCTTGTGTATGGAGAGTGTGTGTGTGTGTGTGTGTGTGTGTGTGTGTGTGTGTGTTCTTGTCCGGTGGCCTGGTGGGGGAGAAGGGGTTAATTACGAGGAAGCTCTCTTCAACCAGGAAGATTCAAGACTGCAGAACAAATGTTCAGAATCAGCAGCCAAATTGGTAGCTTTTCTTGCTTCTTTCCATTGCATTAACACACCCTTAGCCAAAACAAAATGGAACCGTGGCCTGGCCAACTCAATCTCAACATTCTGCGTGGCTACATGTCCCCGCTGGGCTGAGTATTGCAAGTCATGTCTAGTACTGCAATTCAAGTGTAGGCTAGCCAGGGAGATGATCTCTTAGGACCCTAACCCTTTTCAAGGTTTGACACCCCCCCCCCCCACACTCCCATTCACACTGACATGTCTGGCCAGCACCGGTCATGCCATGCATGTATGTTCGTTCCCAAAAGAAATGAAACCCTTGGCAAATACTTAAACCACATTCTGGAAGCCACTCCTGAGGTTGCGCAAACACATTTGGCACATGCTTAAGGGACCAAGCAGTTCTCTGGGTTGAATCTCAGAAACAAAATGTACTTGTCCTACTTCCGAGATCGTGTCTGAGGACTTGGCTCCCTCGGCCGAGGGACTGCCTCCTCGCTGATGTCATCGTGCCATGGAAAGCAAACATCTTCGGGGTCAGCAGTTCAGGACCAGAAGTGAGAAAAGGTGGGGATGCGGGAAGCGGCCCAGGCTTGGCTCTGCTAAGACAACTTAGAGATACACTGACACTTGCAGCTGAAGCATCTTAGAATAGAAAGGTCTTGGCACCGTTTGTGAAGAGGGGCCACCCCACCGGAAAACCCCTGGGCGAGGGTTACTGGTCGTGATGCACCTCCATTAAGTAGGGTTTTAGGGAGCACCAGGTGCTGCCCAGAAGCCTCGTCCCCAGAAGTCCAGAGGGTATTTGATACCCAAACCATACGATGAAATAATTTCCACATAGAGCTCATACCCCATTTTCATGTCACTCTTTGTAATATCTCAGACATCCAGTGACTACGTTTTCCCAGCCAAATCAAGGCGGATCCTGCTGGACCCGAGCACATTTCTCAACTCCAGGTTACCCGTCAGCACACAAAGTACCCAATTAGGCTCTCAGAGGGCCATTCTGGAGAAGAGCTTCTTTTAGTTAAAAAAAAAAAAAAAAAAAAAAAAAAAGGAGGTGGGGGATCATATTTCCCACATTCATATTCTTCACCTATAAAATCTGAAATTTTTATTACCAGTTAAGACCTCCCTAGCATCTAATGTGTCTGATCGCATAGCCTCACGTAGGCTTTGTGGCCAGAATAAAAGTCACCATGAAATGAGGCCTGATGGTGACAAGGGTCCGATACCCATGCCACACGGAGATTTGCATCACGGAGTCTTAGACAGACAGCGACAGATGTGGGCCTTCCTTTATTTCCTCCAAAGAATGATCAACCAGACTGGAGGCCCATGCCTGGCTGTCCACTGGAAGCCACTGGAAGCTTTGTAAAAGTTCTAACACCTATATTCTTAGCCAAACTAAGTGAATTGGAATCTCTCTGAGGGGACCCGTCATCAGAATCTGTTAGAGGCTCCTCTGTTGATTCTAATGGATAGCTGTGCCTGAGAAAGTACAGCTATCACGAAATCTCTTTTTCTTCTAGGTGAAAATATTTTAGCCCAGAGACCTCAAGTGCTTTGCCTAAGGTCGCACAGATAATTAAGGGCAGAGCTGTGACCAGGGCCCAGGTGGACCGATTAATTGCTAGGCCAGCTCCCTGTTTGAACCGCAGGTAAGCATCAGGTACACTGATGCTTGCGGTAGGGCTCAGAGTGAAGTTACAAGAAACAGACTCCCTGGGCCTGCCTGTTGGAAAAACCACTTAATTGATTAATCTGAATTCCACTTCTGCCAGCCTACTATGGGACCTTGGCAAAACACCAAGCCCTGCAAAACCTTATACCCCTGGGCTACAAAGTGGGGGTGGGTGTGTCTGGGGTGGAGACAGGTAACACTAATAATTACCTTCCTTCTGGAATTGTAGGAGTTTAATGAAATGACTATAAAATGTTTTGCCCATTGCTTGGCACAGTGCTCCATGACGTGGACTGGTATTATTGTTAACATCACACAGATGTGCTAGTACCAGTCTTCAGACTTCATGGCATCACTATCTGAAGCCAGCAGCATGTCATATGCAGGGGACAGAGCTGGGGATCGACCTTGAGAATGCTCCCCTGCAAACACGCAGGGACTAAGACGACATCGTCCAAGGAAACATGGCCTTTCTGGACTTCCAAGATAATTTGCTGGTTCAAATTCCAACCACATTACTCGGAATGAGGTTCTCAGTTCTCCCTGCCTTTAGGGCTCTTTAGATACACGCAGTCTCTTTGTTCTCAAATTCAGCGGACACAGGAGTAGAGAACAGAACCTTTGACTCATCATCCTTCCAGACAATACTGAACAGCTCAGGGGGATTTCCCATCTCAAGGACCCAAGTCGGTCCCCACGCAGCAGCACAAGAAAAAAGAATAGAAGATTAGAAAACCCATCCTGTTCCCTTCCTCAAACTTCCTCCTTCTTTCAGGACTTATATTACTGACACCATCGTCTTTTGATCACCCTGACTCAAGACTTCATTTGTTCATGATTCCCTTTTGTTCTTCAATCTTTACTACAGAAGAAAGATCTCTCTTCTCCATGTCCATTCTCTTCCCCGCTGAAGCCCTCATTCGCTTCCACCCGAATTCTTCTCCCGAACTCTTTGCTGCTGGAAGTGTGGCCTGCAAACCAGCAGCTTTGGCATCACCTGGCAGCCCGTTATAAATGGAGAACGGTGGGGCTTACCCTAGACCTGCCGAACCAAATCTGCATTGTCACAAGATGCCCAGGTGATTCGCATGCATGCGGTAGTTGAGAAGCACTGGGTGACACATTTTCCTTCCTGGGCTCTGCCTATTTTCCACGTGCGGCTATGGAACCGCAGGGTTACCTTACTACAGTGCTGCCTCATGCCGCTCTCAAGCTCAAACCCTTCAGCTTTCCCTACCGTCTGCCAGAACAAGCCGCATTAGTATTTGATGTGCACACAGGGCTCTCCAATTACAAAGCATTTCCACTTAGCATTTTATCTACGGTCACATCTAATACATCAGCAATTTCATGGTAAGACTTCAAATACCCAAATCCAACAGCCATGTCTCCCAACAACCACCCTGTCTAAACCACCATCGTTGCTTGCCTAAGTTTCCACGACGGCCTTCCATCTGGTCTCCCCACTTCCATTCATGTCCCGCTACGATTCTCTTCTCATAGAATGAACTGTGCCCCGCCCCTCCCCTCTATTTCCCGGTAAAATGAAAACAAATGCCTTCCCTTAGATCACGTGACCCTGTGCGGTCTTTCCTGACCATCTTAAGGAACTTGTCTCCCTCCATCTCCTCCCCCTGCCCTCTATCCACACGGGCCATCCTCTGATCCTCTGATCCTCATCCATGGTCTTGCTGTTACCTCTGCCTAGAACTCGAGTCCCTAAGGTCTTCATACTTATGGCTCATTTCCATCAGTCGTCCACTCTTCCATGAGCCCTTTCCCAACTGCCATATTTAAATTAGCAAGGACCCAGCTCTTCTCCCATGTCTCATTATTCTCTCCCCAGCTGTCCATTCTCCTTCCTTCGCAGCAATTACCTCTATCTGAAATTATCTTATTTCTTTTCAGCTAGTCTATGCATGTATTATCCGGGTCTCTGCACCAACATATCAACTCTTTGAGACCAGAGCCCTACGTGCCTGTTTCCCTCAGTATCCCTAGGACCGAGGCCCTAGGTTCGCATTTCTTGCAAGAACTATTGACCCAACGCCATTTCCTTTATTTTGAGCCTCACAATAATCTTATGACCACCAGTTCACACACTAATCCACCATTCTATTAGGAATCCTCCAATTGCTTAATGATTTGTCAATGAAGGAGTTTGTTTTTAATTCCAAGGGCAATGGGAAAGCGGGGGGGAGGGGGAGGGCATAATTTTTCCTATGAGAAGAGAAATGTAGCAGTCAGCTAGTACGTTACAATGTCATAATCCAACCCAGATCTTCTTGCTCCAGATTCTATGATTTCCTCAATATGCAACACTCTCTTTCATACCAATTATTAAGCCTAATATTCGAGGGTATCCATAACGTATACGTAATCTCTCATTTAAATAAGTATTTTCCAGTATATTGTTTCAAATTCCAACAAAGCTGTATGTTCCCTTTTCCCCAAACACCCCCCACACTCTCCTGATTTTGTTCATGCTGTACCAGTTACCTGGAATGCCTTCCTTTCTCCTACTCTCTCAGCCCATCCGTGCCTATTGGAATCCCACCCTCTTTAAAGTTCCATAGAAGATACTATGCCTTCCATCAAGAGTATAAAACCTGATGCATTCTTTCTCCTTTGTGGATTCTGACAGAAGCTACCCCCTCCTTTTTTTTCTCTACCTTCTTTATGATACGTCATCATAATCTGCTTTGTGGAACAACTGCATAGTATATCATTTCCCATCTGCCTTCTAAATAGCATGTGCTCCCCAGAAGGTTCCATGTCTATCTCAACTCCTTGCCATACCCTTTATAAAGGCCACACGTGTGTACTGTACTGCATTTGCCTGCTTTAAAGATCTTTCATCTTAAAAATATTATGAAAAAAATTTACAATGTCTGATTGTGACACAAACGTGGTATACAAATCTATGAAGAAATTGAGAAGACTCAGGAAAGGAAAAAATGACTATCACATACTTCTGGAAATGAGAACTTGTTTTTAGGTTTCAGAAGAGGAACAAATGACAATGCATGCTACTCATACGTTGCTCCCCTCTCTGAGAAGACAGAAAACAAGATGGAGAAAGAAAACAAGAAAGAGAGAAAGAACAACTGACCTTACTTTATCCCCACTGATTGCTGACAAGTAGAGTATAGAGCGTGGGAATTTATTCAACTCTACATGTGCCTGAGGCTCGATCCAGTAGCAACCCAAAGGCAGGATGTTGGTGGCTGCCAAGCCCTGGTCACAAGAGACAGGGCATGTCAGGAACCACGGCAGGGATCCAAAAGAAGGCTGTGCAGGGTGTGATGGCGTCAGCAGCACTTCTGGACTATGGTCTAGTTTGGATCCCAAATGGCTTCTAGAGTTTTTTCAGAGGGCCAATGGCCTACCTTGATTAAGAGATTTATCTCTCTCTGTCTACCCACTCCCACTTTTCTTGCGTCTAAGCCTTCTCAGGTTCTCAGGAACATAGTGAAATAATCAGAAAGGTAGGTTTACTGTGAAACTTATGAAGGTTAAGATGTGGGGCCCTTCATGTGCCTAAGCTGGGAATTGCTGGGATGTTTACAGAGTTCTAAATGCATAAGGAAAGCTGGTTTAGAACAGGGGAGCATTCTAAGAAAGGACTCTGGCAAATTGGCTAAAAAAAAAAAAAAAACTTGGAAAAAAAGGAAATGAACCTCTAAAGCTCCAGTAATTTATTATAATTTCTTTACTCATCCTAAATAAATGTTTACATTCATGCCTAACATGGCATTTTATGCTTTTTTTCATTAACGAGGAGCCCCACACACAAAATATATAGGGTTCAGGCACAACAAACTTGAACTGGCCCCTAAAATAGTATCAACCAGAAACAAGAATGAATGACTTCACTCATTCAGCAATGTTTACTAAACACCACCCCTGCTCACAAAACACAGTGAACGTTGATGAATGAAAGAATGCCAGGTACTGGGCTGAAAGAGCAAACAAAGTAGGTGTCCTTGATTTTGAGACATTACAGGACTGTCAAAATATTCAAGTGCTTGGAATAGATTCAGATTCCCCAGAAGCACTATACTGAGGATAAATTCCCATCTTAGCTCTGGAAAGACTCAGGTGAACATCCACCTATTCTCTTCTAACCCTGGTCACTTTGTCACAGAAGGTACAGACAACTGATCATCCCATTGATGCTCAATCAAGTCAAAAACCAAATGAAGTCACTGCCGTTCCCAAATGCAAACCAATGTCTATGCTCACTCACCTCCCCAGTCCTACCCCAAATCAGGCAGACTGGATCCGAGAGTTTCAAAGGCATGGCAAGCATCCAAGCCAACTGGCCACCCTGGGAAACCCACCCACCAGTCATTTAGAAGGGGTGCCAGCTCTTAGCTGCAGTGGCTCACCCACCTCCTTAAAAAATAAATAAATAAAGCATCTGTTCTTGAGCTTCATCATAAAATTCACTGGTTTGTAGAATAAGGATTTAATGGGTTGAGGAGGATAAAATATTGTACCAAAATCACAAAAGTAATGAGGCCAAGGCAGTCAGGGTATTGATTGATGGACTGATTCATTCATTCATTCATTCATTCACTCAGCAAAGATTTATTGAGCACCTACCATAGACTAGAGGATATATTCATGAACAGAACAGAATTGCTGTGCTCTTGGAGCCGACACTCCGGCAGGAGATAGACAGATAAGTGAGAGCTTTGATGTGTGTGTGTGTGTGTGTGTGTGTGTGTGTGTGTGTGTGTGTGTG
>NW_026057576.1:17548852-17561118 GCF_023721935.1 Panthera uncia
TGTGTGTGTGTGTGTGTGTGTGTGTGTGTGTGTGTGTGTGTGTGTGAGAGAGAGAGAGAGAGAGAGAGAGAGAGAGAGAGAGAGAGAACGAACGAACACATGCAGGATGAGGAAGATCTGGAGTACTGGGGTGAGGAGGGCTATGTGTTCCCCAAGAATAGGCAGTGTGCTGGTGGGGCCCAGACTTAGATCAGAGGGGCCACAGGAAGGTCTGGGATTGTGCTTCCAAACAATAGCAGATATATCCTCAACGGAAATAATGCTTAATGCACACCATACATTGCCACTGTGGCTTGTTCAACTACATAATAAATAAATATTTTTCAGAATGCAATTTTTCCAGCCAGAGAAAAGATTTCATTGAACATCATTTAAAATAGATTTTCGTTTCATGTCATTTAACTGACTTTAAAAGCATTGGCCATAAATTCCATTTAATAGGCGGTTCCACTGGGGAGGACTGGTGGGGCAACTGTCAATTAGGTGTTTCATAAAAGGATGCAAATGTCTCATAAAAATGATGGAAGATTGTATTATTGCATTAACCATGTCGTTCTTGCCACACTGTTACACACCATAGAATAATAACCGACACATTTAAAAGGTGGAAATCATTCTGAATGTACATTTAAACTGTGTGTAAATGCAAACTCTCTTGAATCAGTTCTTAACACCTTTGTGAGCCCTTTCAAATCCTTAAGTCCTAAGGAAAATAATTAATAGGTGAGATATCCGATAGACTAGGTTATGGGATCCACCAAGATATTTTCCAATATGTGATGTTTTACAGTTGTGCCTTTGAAAGCTGGGTTTTCAAATCTATAAAAATACAAAACTGATTTATTCCATCCATAAAAACGTCTAATGGTGCCATCTTAAACCTCCAATTTTTTTTTCCAGTGTCTACGGTAAAGGATTTCAAAATGTCAGCAGAATACCTTGACAGGAGAGAGAGCAGAATACGAAGCAGATGTGGGAGAGTAGGAAGCAAAGAGAATGCAGACTTGTCACTGTGGAGGGTGTCAGTCCCAAATGAAAAGTGGAAAACAGGAAAGGATGTACCCAATAATTCACCCAAAATAATAAACAGCCAGAGAGTCAGAAGCAAATACTGACAGCCTCCAATTTTAATGTGCCTTGATGAGTCATTAATGGGGAAACTGATTGATAAATACAATTGTACAGGTGTGCCCCCCAACACTTAGTAGGCTGGAGCTCTTGGCTGAGATATAGTTGCAGAAGCTACGCCCAATTCAAAAGAAATAGCTTTGTTGGGAGGGGAGGTGGAGTCTTATTACATATCAAGAAGAAATATACCTCTGAGGATATTCTCAAACCCGAGGTAGAGGTATGAAGGAATGCATGTGAAAGAAAACAAAGAATAGACATACAGCAGCATTAAAAATGGACAGAAATCTCTGCTTTATGGGTGGAGACAGATAATGAATAAATAAGCAAAACACAGTACAACAGAAAAGGAGTGCTATGAAGAAAAATAAAGTCGGGACTGAGAATAGGAGAACCCGGAGAGAGTCACTGGTGTCGGTTGCCTTGTCAGAAGCTTCGGTGAGAAGGCAACATCAGAGCAGAAACCTGAAGGATTTGGGAGAGTGAGTTTCAGCAACATCTGAGGATCGAGCTAAAGGAACAGCAGGTGCAACATTGTGAAGTGAGAGCATGTCTGACACATTTGAGACATAGCAACAGGAGCCAGTGGGCTACAGCAGAATGGAAGCAGGTGAGATGGCAAGAGGCGAGGTCAGAAGGGTAATGGGGGACAGCTCAGGAAGGGTCTCATAGGCAGCTGGCAGGACTCTGGCCACTGGAGGGTTCTGAGCACTGGAATGGCCGCCATGTTGAGAAGGGACTGCTAAAGAAGGCAAGGGAGGAAGCGAGGTGACAAATTGGGAGGTTAATGCACTAACTCCAGGTGAGACACGTGAGATCTATGACCAAGGTGGTAGGGTGGAGGTGACGAGAAGAGGCCAGATTCTGAATATGTCCTTAAGGTAGAGCCAGTAGGTTTTACTGATGGATTGGCAATGGGGATTGGAGGAAAGAAAAAAGAATAACTCCAAAGTTGTTGACCTGAGCATTGGAAAGAATGGAATTCCTTGAACTTGAGTGAGGAAGACCTCAGGTACAACAGGTTTTGAAACAGAACTACCAGGAGCCTGGTCTTGATAATGTTAAATTTGGCATGCTCAATATACACCTAAGTGGCAATTTTACCCAGGTGGTTAGATGCACGGTTCTGGAACTCAAAGAAGAGGACAGCTGGAGATGGATATTTAGAAGTCCCATGGTTGTGACAGCCCCGAGGCTGGATGAGAAAACCCAGGTAACAACAGAGAAGAGAAGAGGTCCAAGATTTCAACCCTAGGTGCTTCAGCAGTTTGCAGTCAGGGATGAGGGTAAACAAACAAAAGAGGCCCTGAAGGAGTGAGCAAAAAATCAGGAGAAAAACAAGAAAAATGCGGTATCCTACAAGGCTAGTAAAGAAAGTGCATCAAACTGAAAACTGTTGAATCCCAAACACTGTTGAAGTCATGAAAATAAAAGAAGTGGGCTACAGCTAGTGGGAAGGGTTTAAGAACAGGACTCTTAAAATTGGGGAGATGGAGAGTATAGCAGGCTGAATTTTAAGGAGAGAATACATATGGAAATGGATTGTGTTAAACCTGCTTATGGACTTGTATCTTCTGAAAGTCTTTGTACACCGCAAGGGGTCTTGATCCCAGACTGATGTCTACTGACTGACAAGATGAAAACTTTCTCCTCTTTCCATAAACTCCCAACATCTCCCCTCACATACCCCCGATTCCTCATTCACACGAAAACAGAAGCAGTAAAAAGCTTTCCATACACGCACCACCACATCTCCCTGACAATCTGTGTTGTGTCCATGCATTCTACCTCCCCTTGTAACTGTGCGTGTCCTCACACCTATTGGAATACTCGCAAATGATTCCGTGAAAAAAGAAAACTATATGGAGAGAAGGCGGGGAAGCAAATATGGTAAACTGTTAACCATCACCGACTCTAGGGGAAGAGTATACAGGTATGCATTGTGCTGTCCTTGCAACTTTGTAAATTTAAATTTTTTCAAAACAACATTTTGGGGAAATACAGACCAGCTCTATGCTATGATGTATTTTAAAAATTTTATTCTTTCATACTTATAAAGTGGTGATAGGATAAATAATAAAATACTCTAAATGATAAAATATATTATAAAAGTCTATGTTATGAGTGAAATATTGAGTTCAAGGAGAAAGTAGAATGATGCAAATTTTCTAGTTGATAAAGAAGAATTGATTTATGCATTTTTATTTAAGTTCATTTATTTTAAGAGAGAGAGAGCATGCAAGCAGGGGAGGGGGCAGAGAGAAAGAGGGAAAAAGTATCCCAAGCAGAGTCTGCTCTGTCAGCACAGAGTCCAGCATGGGGCTCGATCTCACGAACAGCGAGATCATGCCCTTAGCCAAAATCAAGAGTTGGACACTTAACCAACTGAGCCACCCAGGCACCCTAAATTGATAATGATAGATATCAAATCGCTATGATATTAAAATTCCTTCAGCGTAACTTAAGAGAGTTTTAAAATTTAAAAAATATAAATATTTACAATACACTGTAATTAAGACTTCCAACTATTTAAATTTCTTATGAAAATTTAAATATCATTTAAAATATGAAAAGGGCTACATAATTTTGAAAAATTATTTCAGGGGATATGCAAGCAGAAAAGGTCTGAATATCTTTGTTTAAAAGTTTGGGTATTTGAAAGCAGGCAAATGCCATGAGCTAGGCAGAGCCTAGTTAAAGAGCCTACCTAGTTGAAGAGTCTACTTAAATTACTGCTCACCGATTTAAAAGAATACCAGTCAGCATAGGAGTGTGCTTTTCTCTAGCCACTTTTATCTATGTGAATGCAGGCATGGGGGGAAGGGGAGTAGGATTTAACCAGTGTTAGGATTTTGCCAGACAAAGAAAACAAGTGGAAAGAAGGAAAAGAGAGTTTATGGTATATTTCAATGAGTGATTATAGTGATTGACCATAAGCTGAAAAAGGAGGGAAGGTAGGAAATGATGGGGATGTGGAACACAAAAATGTGATAAGATCAGTAGACTATAGGTTCTGGTGAGTTCAAAACATTATTAAAGTCATGGACACAGAAGATGTGAGCTGCAGGTAGTAGGCAGTAATTTATGAATGGGACTCTTAAAGTTGAAAATATTGAGGATGTGGTAGGCAGAATTCTAAAATGCCCCCCGCCCCCACCCAGTGACTCACGCCCTTGGATGAGCAACTCGGTGTGAGTGTGGGAGAGACTTATGACTATATAAAGATACAACTCAGGTGATTAGGTTATGTTATATGGGACAGTTGATTTTGAGAAAGGAAGATTAGTTTCAGTGGGTCTGACCCAATCAAGCGAGTTCTTAAAAGAGACAGGGCTCTTCCTGGTGAAAGAGATTGGAAGCATGAGAAAGATTCTACACAAGATTCTCCATTGCTGACCATGAAGATTTAGGGGGCCATGTGCCAAGGAATTCGAGTAGCCTCTAAGAGCTGACAGCAACCCTAGCAAGGAAATGGAGACCTCAGCCATACAACCACAAGTAATTAAAGTTGCTGTAACCACATGAGCTCCAAGTGAGAACACAGCCTGACCGACACTTCTGACCTATAGAACTCTGAGCTAATAAATAGGTATTGTTTTAAGCCACTCAGTTTGTGTTAATTTTTTGTGCTGTAATAGAAGAGTAAAATAGGGGGTATTGGTAATGTCAGTTTCTAGGCTATGACTAAAGCCGTGAGAGGCTTAGGTTGGGTGGAGGACAATACACTAAAGAAACTAAGATGTTAGAGCACTGGGAGCATCTTCTTCTATTTGAAGTCCTCTACAGTTATGAAAGAATTAATGTAGAGAAAAGATCAGTGAACAAGTAGCTAAAATCTTCAAAGAATGAGAGGGAGTGGATGGGGGGTTTGGGTGACTGTAACGAGGAAGGATGGGTATGTAATATACTGAGGGCATAAGATACAGAGCTGTGGGTGGCAGGGTAGGGAGGAGAGATGGGAACAGTCTAGAGCGGCAACATGGAGCAAGAAGGGCACCGCCCCACCTCCAGGCCCAGTGGTAGGAGGGCTAAAAAAAAGACCACCACTTGAGGGAGGGGCAGGGAAACTACTGACTTCAGCAGAGTCAAGTTTCAGGTAGAACAAGAAGGTGAGGGAATTGAAAGGAGTGGTGGAGATATGCAAGGTCTTTCCAACAACTGATCCAGAGGTCCAGGGAGCACAGTGGAAGATGGCAAAAGTGTGGAGGACTAGGAAATGGAATCAGAAAAAAGGATGAGAAATTCCTAGGGGATGAAAATTAAGCAATGAGCAACGACCTGGGAGCTCTCCTTTTATGGTGGTGATGGCTATAAATAAGGATAATAAAAGGCGTATGTCTTCATGATGCTTTCAAGGTAGGTAATGGTGGCCAACCTTTGACTATTGGAGAGAAGAACTGATGTCTTACTGGAGAATGTGGAACAAAAAGGCTCTCAACATGTTCCTGCTGACAAAGGTGTGAAAGTTAGCGGGGAGGCAGAGCGCCCAGAGCACCCAAAGCACTGGGGATCCCTCTCCATTCTGGGAATGGAGGCAGGTGTGCGGTTATACAGAATGCACACCATGGCACGTGCACACTCATGAAAAGCAGGTTGCAAATCTGGTTTTAAGCCTTCTGGAGTCCAAGCAAAGTAGAAATATAATTTTCACATGATTCACAGAGAACACAAGATAGATAGTAACAGAGAAACCCAACTATAATCTCTCATCCTAAGAACTAAGAGAAAGTTCTCCCCAAATCTTGTAAGAAGATACAAGGGGTGATGGAGTGAACACTGTCTCAGCAACATTATAGCAGTAGATACAGCCGTGGATTCTACATGAGTGTTTTTTAAAAATATTCTTCAATCTAAAGTGATTCAGCAACAGGACTCTTTAAGTCTTGAACTGAAGCCAAGAAGTGACTTTAGTGTATCAGATAGAATGGGTTACACATCGTCTACACAATCCTTCATAAATCCGTCTCTCTTATTTACATTTCTAGTAGCTTTGACCGACAGTAAGTTTGAGGTTATATTTAACAATAAATCTCCGTGATCGGGCTCTTCTACATCAAAAGTAAGGGGTGAAACCACTATATTAACAGATGACCTTTTAGAAAAATTGTCTAGCCTACCAAAGACATGTACCTGATTACCAACGCAGATGGACTGAAAAAGATTTCAATTTGCTTCAGTACAGACCTGTACTTACATACAAATATATGGATGACTGAAGCCATACAGCATAAAACATAGGCATAATAATTTTAACTTAGATAAATGTTTAAGCACATGTTTCAAAATACCTACTTCGGCCAGAAAATAATAATAAATACCCATTTAACTTTGAGCCATATAACTTCCTGGCAAAACTGACATAGACTATGACCTATAAAATGTTACATCAAGGCAGCCAAACGTGTTGTTTTGTTGTTAGTTTTGTTATTCAACATGAGCCATTGAAAAATATCTGTATGAAGATACAATTCGTTTTAAAATAGTCGATAGATGACCATTCTTTGGGGAAATAAGTAGATGGCAGGCCCATTTGCTGTTATGTCTACTCTAACTTATTAAAATAAAGATTGTGGGATCATGTTACGGGGAACATGGCTATTCCTGAAATCCATCACAAAAGGGCCCCAGGAAAATATGGGCAGTGGCTGAGATACTCCAAGGATGCCGGCATCTGCCAGAAGGGGCATTGTGCTAAAAACAGATCATGGAACAAGTTCCAACTTGCCTGGAAGATAATTTCAACCCTGATCCAATACAGGAACCAACAGAAGATAGATTCTTCAAATCTAATTGAGACCATCTAAGAGGTTTCAATTGGTGAATTTTAAGTGCTGGACATCCTGAGAAGAAGCAAACCTATCGTCTTAGAATTTCTGATAGGCAGGAAGAGAAGTCTGGTCATAGGTAGCCATGGGCTTTAAGGCTGCAACACTCTGTGAAACCCGACATGGTTTCACAGCCCAAGCCTCTAGAGTCGGTTGAGAAGGGAAGGCAGGCAAATCAGGCGAACGGCAACAGTTTGCACGTGCCTACTGTGTTCACGTGCTTCACGCAGATGATTTTGTGTCATGCTCACAACATGCCTATGGCAATGGCTCATCACCACCTTCATTTTCAGAGAAGGGTAGAGAAGCCACCTAGCCTATTAAGAGTCACAGAGCTAACAAAGATCTGACTCCAAAGCTGACCCTCTTTCTACCGCTTTCTCAGAAAGGCCATCATGTCTATGCAATGGAAAGGTACCCAGTAAGGAAGGGACAGTGGCGATAGCTTAAGAAATGAGTGGGAGCTGTCCAAAAAGCTGACAAAAGTTTTAAAAACTGCTCCAAGGAATGGAAAGAGAGCACACGATAAGGAAGAAGGCACATAATCTGGAGGGCAAAGCAAGTTCCCCATTGCTGAAGCTAGCGAGCTCAACATGCCAGGATCGCTGGGGCAGAACACTCAGCCCCTCCCTCACTTAGAGCATGGCCAGAGGAAATATGTCCACTTCTCAAGCCCAGGGATGCAAGTGAAGGGAACGACAGAGGGAAAATAAAACTCCACTAGGAGTGTGTATCCATTTTTCTGTCGCTGGCAAAGCCCGGAGATCTTTTTTTTTTTTTTTTTTTTTTTTTTTTTTTTTTTGCTGCCAAATGCTTTCAGCATTATGAAAGTCCTTATTCTGTCTCCACACCACCCTAGTAGACTTTCTTTCTGACAAGATTAGAATTCTCAACAACAACTGTTTAAACTGTATTACCAGTTCTCTGGCAGCTTCAACCTATTTATATCTGGGGTAGGAGATTACGGGGTGTGCCTGTGGGTGCATGTGTGTTTGCCATGGAAATGCCTGTTTAACAAATTACTACTAAGATGAGCGGAACACAGATGAAAATGATTACCAATCCCTTAGGAACAGAAGTCACATTTTTTTTTTCTGATACTTTGAGAGAAGGTGAGGTTTTGGCTTTAATCTCTACCTGTTGTCTGCCTGCAAAGCTGGTTGCTTTATAGCACTGCTTTAATTTTGTTTTGTTCTGATTCCTCTGAGAGATTCCAAGGATCATAGAAAGGTTCATTGTAATTCAGCAATTAGTGTGTCTGCTGCTTTCCTCTTCTCCTGACCAAAAATGCAAGATCATTCCGTCCTGTGAAAGTCATTTTCCGCCGACATCTTACACGTTAATTTGCTGGCATTAAAATCCAGAGGCAAGGAAGAGCAAAATGTCAAAAGTCCCAGCAGATTTTGTGCATGGAACAGTAGGAAAAAGTGAGAGCAAGACGCCTTGCAGGCAACTGGCCTTCTTTCATCCAAAAGAGCATTCCTTCAGTTTTTATGTATGAAAACAACAGAGAGAAATAGTTGAAAGGCACATGCTTCTAAAAGATATCTCACTGGAAATTAATCCTCTGAAATACCCCGTTCACCTTGTCACTCCCCTGCTCTCAGACCTCCCCTACTTCTCCTTCCCTACAGGAAGAGGTCTGCATCTTCAGCCTGGCTTTCAAAGCTGTCTGCGGCTCGTGTTCACCCTGCCTTGTAAGCTTCTTTCTCCTCCCGCCTTACAAGGGCATCCATCGGCTCAAATCGGTTGGTGGAAAACCAAAAAAAAAGTTCTCATTTCTACTTTTGACGCTGATGTCCTAGCCCCGAAGCAATGTCAGCTTCACGGGTCTGTGACCAGGAGAGTCACACAGGACTCACCTTCAGGAGGGCCAGTACTTGGGGTTTAATGCTCCATGGCTGCTGTCTTGAAATTCTTAATAATTTTGCCCTTGGACTTGTGTTTTGTTAAGTCTATGGGACAGTGGAGACCATGGCAGAGGCCTGAGACCTGGCTCCCACACAGCCTGCCTCCCACTGCCTCCCCTGCCCCACGAGATAGCTTCTAGGCCACACCCCACAACCACCGCTGCTCTCTCCCACAGCAATGGGCAGAGATTCAGGGAGAGCTGGGGTCAGGCACGCGCCCCACAGTATCTTGGGGCATGGCAAAGTGGGGCCGCCCTATCCTGGATCCGTGGTGCCATTACGCATTAACCCTCTCATCTACCTCAATCCAGGTATGGAAAACATCCTGAGGCAGAAAATGCAGTCCCCTGAGGGTCACTCACCAGTGTGGACTGGGGCAGTGGGCCCGTGTGAAAAGAGATTGATTTCCCTGCCCTGCCCTAGGACCTTACAGATTGTTTTCATTTTATACCCAGCTCTGCAAATTCTGTTGCCTGCCCCTTCCATGAATATTAGGGTCTTCCTGCTTCTCTATCACATTTCCGATAATTTTTGCTCTTTTTTTTTTGAACTGTTGAGATTATTTGGCATCAGAATCACGCAACCACGAGTGCTATTCGCATGCTTTTTAAACATTTCTTTCCATATAGAGTGATATAAAGGGTGATGGAGCATTTTTAGCACCACGAGAAACCTCCACTTGGGTTCACTCACATCATGAACCATCTCTGTTGTCAAATCATTGATCTGAGATTCTGACTTTACTGTCACCAGGCCACATCTGTCCATCTTGTCCTCAATGACAATTATTGCCAAATGCCACCTCCTTCTTTTTCCCTCTACCACCCTCAGCTCCACAGCTGGATCCAGTTCTACCTCCCAACTACAAAGCTCAGCTATACCCCCGTATCTCAGACCAATCATGATCTGAGTTCTTTGTTAAGGAGAAATCATTCACTGGATACTTGTTTAAAAATGACAAGACAGATTTTATTCAGACTACTGCAGCAGGGGAGAGAGACCTCAATATAAACCGACCTCAACGTTGCTGAAACAAAAGGGGAGAGGCTCTTTAAATGCTGGTGTGTGTCCAAAGAAAAGTCTTGAAGGATGTTAAGTGGGGCAGGTTAGTCAATGTGATTAGGCCATCGGTGTCTGCTAACCGGTACTTATGAAGCCCGGCCAGACTGGGAGACCAAGGCCCTATCGGTCTTGATGATTACATCTTGAAGGGATAGGCTCTGAGTCCCTGAGAGAGGCATTTCTGGGTTATAAAAGACACATCACAAAGGGACAGAGAAAATACTTACAACTGCAAGTTTTCTAAAGTACACTCTCTAAGAAAAGGGGAAGTCAGGGGCCTATAGTTGGGTTTTGGCCAGAATGAAGAGTAAATTCTTCTGGCAGCCTTGAGCTTCCTTGGACAGGCCATAGTAAGGGAGTTGAGACACTTCCCAGGGATGCGGACTTAAACCAATAGAAGCCATGCTAGAGTTTGATCAACTGTCTTAGCATGGAGCTGGATGAAGTCATCGGTGCTGACAGACGTGCAATTCTCATCCCAAACCAATCCAGGGCCTACAAATCCCCTCCCACACCCATCTGCCCAAGGATGCAATGTCCAACTTCCAACTCCTGGTGTCCCTGAATCCCAGCTCCCTTGCACCCTCACAGGGCACCCTTTCAGTATCCAGAAGCCCAGGCCTGAATTCTCTCCGTGTAGCCCACAAGGACTAGGGTTTTTACAGTGTTTCTCAGAAACTTGTCCTTGGCCACTCACCCAGAGGCAACCACAGGTTGGACAGTAGGAACCTGTACCTGAAGAGCCACCGTTCTACCCCTTACTCTCTGGCGGAAATGTCTCTATCAATAGTGGCTGCCCCAGGCATCACTCTGCCCTGGACAGCAGGTCTGGGGCCATGTTACCTTACACCAGCCCCTTGGCCAGACATCATCTCTTTTACCCTTCACATTAGCCCCATGAGGGGAAAATGGTGCTCGGGGAGGTTTAGTTATGTAGGTGAAATGACATTTTCACTCTGTCTCGATCATCTGCCCTAAGGATAATGCAATTCGAACTGGAAGCAACAGAAGACGCAGAGAGAAGTTGTTCAGGAAACACAAAGTGGACTTAAATGCGTGTAAACCTTTGGATCCTCCAAATGACCACGAAAATCACTGAAGAAGTGACAAGAGGACCACATTAGTGGTCTTCACAATACCCTGGAGGATGAAGGAAATGCCAAAGGCTAAAGATAGTAAACAGTTTCCTGATGGTCATAAAAGGGAGAATTGGTTGATTCGCAGCAACGCAGAAAGCTGCCAATCCATAAGCTTCCTGTTGACTTCCAGGGAAATTCCCAAACTGATTATTGGCCAGATCTGGGTGAGCTCTTGGGAACACACCAGAACTAATACAGGCACACGTGAAAAAGTTGTTCTTTTCTACTTGATCGCTTATTAAACTAATAGATGAAACAAAACTGAGAAGATGACCCTAGGTGACAGAATAAAGGATCCAATGGGATTCTGAAATATTAGAGAGGGAAAAATAGAATTCCACCGAACGGCAAGAAGTATAAATTCTTGTTTGGTGGTTGAAATGATTCCTTGCAAAACTATTAGAGGAAGAAGACCTGGCTTGACAGAAATTCGTATTTAAAAATTTAGGTTTAGAAGGCTCAGTCAGTTAAGTGTCCAACTTCAGCTCAGGTCATGATCTCGCAGCTCATGAGTTCGAGCCCCATGTCAGGTTCCGTGCCGACAGCTCAGAGCCTGGAGCTTGCCTTGAGTTCTATGTCTCCCTCTCTTTCTGCCCTTCCCCCTCCATCAAAAATAAATAAACATTAAAAAAATTTTTTTTAAATAAATGAAAATATGGGGCACCTGGGTGGCTCAGTCGGTTAAGCGTCCGACTTCGGCTCAGGACATGATCTCGCGGTTTGTGGGTTTGAGCCCCGCATCGGGCTCTGTGCTGACAGCCCAGAGCCTGGAGCTGCTTCAGATTCTGTCTCCCCCTCTCTTTGCCCCTCCCCCACTCATCCTCCGTCTCTCTGTCTCTCTGTCTCTCTCAAAAATAAAAACGTTTTTTTAAAATGTTAAAAAAAATAAAAATAAAAATTTAGGTTTAACTCACTACCTTCATGCTAAGCATACAGCAACTAGTAAAGCAGTCACCAAAATATCTAACTCAACTTTATTTCATTTAATTAAAGTCAAAAAGAAGAGAAAAGAAAAGAAAAGGTCAGATTTCCAACATGCTAAGCAATATGACCTCTAAAGTAAGGAGAGGTGGGGAGCCCACGGTGACATTTGTGAAGAGGAATACTGACAACTCAAAAATGCTCTATGGACTAGTGAACGTACTTCTAGAAATAGCCATATATATATATATATATATATATATATATATATATATATATAT
>NW_026057576.1:17561128-17674188 GCF_023721935.1 Panthera uncia
ATATATATATATATATATATATATATATATATATATATATATATGAGGCAGGCTAATAAGAATTAATAGTATTTTTTATAAATCCTATGTGTCTGTCAGATCTTTTAGCTGAAATCGGAAGAAGGTTAACTTAACAAAAAGGGGAATTTTATTATTTATTGGCTCAAGAAGCCAGGAATGATGGAGGAGGAAGGGATAATTGGCAGCTATCCAAAGCCAGAGACTTTGTTTCCAAGACATTCTCTCCGTCTTCCTCCTTTCGTTGAGGCTTTGCTCCAGCTTGCGCTTCTATTCTCTAGAATAGAAGCTCAGCATCCTCCATGTGCTCCCCCTGGCAGAGCAGGAAGGAGATGGAGAGGGGAAAGGGACAATGGACAGGAGAGGCGGCAACCGGAGAGAAGTGCATTGCAGTTGGAGGTCCCCCTAAAACCATGTGACTGGAGTGAAGAAGGCACAGATCAGTAAAAGAAGGAAAGGGAGGGGGTGCTATTTCCAGGACAAGGGTAAAGAGATGCCGAACAGACAAAAACACAGACATCCCCCTCACCTTCCAGTGGTGAACGAGTAGATTCAAGCACCTCCCACAGGTGCCACAGTCACTCTGTTTTATTTCATTTCATTTCATTTCATTTCATTTCATTTCATTTCATTTCATTTTACAGAGCAAGTTGGGGAGAAGGTCAGGGGGAGAGAGAGAGGGAGAGAGAGAGAGAGAGGGAGAGAGAGAGGGAGAGAGAGAGAGGGAGAGAGAGAGAGAGGGAGAGAGAGAGAGAGAGAGAGAATCCCAAACACATCAGCGTGAAGCCTGATGCAGAGCTTGAGCCCATGAGCCTGGCTCATGACCTGAGCCAAAATCAAAAGTTGGACATTCAACCAACTAAGCCACCCAGGCACCCCAGGAGCTCACCACTATTTTAAATAAATACAAGAATGTGAACAAATTCACAAATATGAGTCTTGCTTTATGCCACAGGTTACATTTGCAGTTGAACTTCCAAATAAATTTTTTTAAGATCTAATTTACATAAAATAAAATGTGTTCGGTTCAGTGAATTTTGATAAACTGTACATCAACATAACCACCATCAAATCCAAGACATAGAACATTTCCATCTCTATGAAAAGTGCCCCATTACCTAGTTGCAGTCAATCCAACAATCCCACACTCCCTGACCCCAGCTCCAGGCAAACATTGATCTGTTTTAATTTGTCATTATAGATAAGATTGGTCATTTCTAGAACTTCAGGTGTATGAAATCATACAGGATGTACTCCTTTGTGTCTGCTTCTTTCACTCAGCAAAATATTTTTGAAATTCACATGTGTTATGTGTATTAGTAATTCAATCCTTTGTATTGCTGAATAATAGTCTGTTGTATGGATATACCACAATTTGTTAGCCATTTATCAGTTGATGGGCATCTGGGTTATTTCCACAAAGAGGTGTTTCCAGTAAAGCTGCCATGAATAGGGGCGTCTGGGTGGCTCAGTCGGTTAAGCGGCCGACTTCGGCTCAGGTCATGATCTCACAGTCTGTGAGTTTGAGCCTCGCGTCAGGCTCTGTGCTGACAGCTCAGAGCCTGGAGCCTGTTTCAGATTCTGTGTCTCCCTCTCTCTCTCTGCCCCTCCCCCGCTCATGCTCTCTCCCCCGCTCATGCTCTCTCTCTCTCTCTCTCTCTCTCTCTGTGTCAAAAATAAATAAACATAAAAAAAATTTTTTTCAAAAGCTTCCATAAATATTTGTTTGGGTTGAATTGTGTTTCCCTCAAAAGATATGCTGAAGTCCTCAACCCTGATATCTGTGAATGTACCCTTATTTGAAAATAGGGTCTTTGCAGATGTAATCAAGTTAAAATGAGGTCATTAGGGTGGGCCCTAATCTGATATGGGTGTCTGTATAAGAAAGAAGAGATACAGACACAGAGACACAGAAGGAGAAGGCCACATGATGACAAAGGCAGAGATCAGAGTGATGCATTTACAAGCCCCAAATTGCCCAGGGCTTCTGGAAGCACCAGAAGTTGAGAGAAAGCCACGGATCTGATTCTCCCCTAGAGCCTTCAGAGGGAGCATGGCCTTGCCGACACCTTGATTTTGGATTTCTAGCCTTTAAAACCATGAGAGAATAAATTCCTGTTGCTTAATGTCACCAAGTTTGTGGTAATTTGTTGCAAAACCCCAGGAAACTAATACACCGTTCAAGTACAAGTCTTCATGTGAACACATAACATGTTTTCATTACTCTTGCACAAATACCCAGAAGTGGTATTGCCGGGGTGTATGGTATGTTTAATTTTACAAGAAATGGCCAACGTGTTTTCCAAAGTAGCAGTAAATTTGACCTTCCGGCTGCAACATACAAGAATTACAGCTGCTCTGTATCGTCACGAATACTTGGTATTATCAGTCATCTCAATTTTCCATTATGGTTTTAATTTGCATTTCTTTGATGAGTATTGGTGTTCAACCTCTTTTCATGCACTCGTTGGCCATTTGCACATCTTCTTTGTGAAGTGTGTCTTTAAATATTCTGCCCATATTCTTGGGTACAATTTCTTTATCAGATACATGTTTTGCATGTGTCTTCTCCCAGTCTGTCACTTGCTGTTCATGATCTTAATGGTTTTATTTTGAAAAGCAGTTGTTTTCATTTTCATAAAGTTCATTACATCAAATTTTCGTTTTATTCTGTGGGTTTTGTGCCCTAAGAAATCTTTGTATACCCAATGTCACAATGATTTTATCCTATCTTTTCTCCAAGAATGCTATTATCGTTTTAGACTTACATTTAGGTCTACCATTTATTTTAACTTAATTTTTTGTGTCACGGTAAGTGTCGACATTTACTTTTTTCCTCGTGGATATCTAGTTGTTGAAACAAGTCAGCTTAGTGTCTTTGTCAAAAATCGACTGGCCATCCGCGTGTGTCTGTGTTTCTGGAGTCTGTGCCTGTTTCATGAATCTAAACCTGTATGTGTCTCCTTCCACCAACACCACACTATCCCAAATACTTCAACTTTATAGTTTATCCTAGGATTGGGCTGCACAGGTCCCCTAAATTTGTTATTTTTCCAAATCGTACTAAAATTTGTTTATGTCTACCTTTCTTTTTTTAATGTTCATATATTTTTGAGAGAGAGAGAACACCAGCACACTCACAAGTGGGGGAGGGGCAGAGAGAGAGGGAGACAGGATCCGAAGCGGGCTCTGAGCTGACCGCAGCAAGCCTGATGCGAGGCTCGAAATCACGAACTGCGAGATCACGACCTGAGCCGAGGTCCGACGCTGAACCGACTGAGCCACCCAGGTGTCCCTATGTCTATCTTTCAATAAGTAATATATGCACACAAGGGGGTTTCATTGAGCAGTAAGTCTTTCCCCCTCCCATCTCTAGCTCCTAGGCTGCTGATTCTCCTCCCCTCAAATACCCACTTTTAGCAAATTCTTATTGTTTTCTTTTTCACAGACTATAATTGATTTTTTAAAAATTGAGTCAGACTTTAAATTTGCTATTTAAAGGAATGTTAATTCCAGACAAATTTGAAAGGGAAAAAATAATGCCCTAGATTTATATTCTGTATCAATCCAAATTTCGAGTGTGTGTGCCTCAAGTGAGGCCTGTCAATATTGGAAGGATTCAACCTTTGCTAATGATGCATTTAATTTTATCCACCAAGAAAGGAGGAGCAGGAACATTTGTGTACATCATCCACTCACCCAAATTCTGTTAGAGTCATTTAAATATGCTGCTTATGTTTAGGTTAGTTGCAGTATAATTATATGACACCAAGTAATCAGGGCTTGGTAATACCAACAAATTGATCTTTTAAGGCAGTCTGGAAGGCTAGTTAAGAATCATCTGAGTGTGTGACTCAGAGGTCGCCCGTCCCAAAGATCAAGAAACGGCAAAGCTAGAACCGCACAGATAGAATTCGGCTCTACAGACTTTATCATTGTCCTGTGAGTATAAAATCTTACAACAGGAAATGTGGAGGAATGCACAGACAAACCAAACCCCGCCAGTGTCTTCTAGAAATTCACAGACTAGAAGGGGAGGCAGGCACACACATAAGCGTCCCTGATGCAATGAAAAGTTCTAAAACTGAGGGTCCCAGACGAGACTCTGGAAACATGGAGAAAGCACATTCTGGAAACTAGACGATCATGCTATTTAAACCGTTCCTGAATTCAAAGCACACTGACATTCTCGTTTTAGGATGACATCTAAGCAGCATACGGCTCTCCAGACTTGTATTTCATCCTTATAATATTTCATTCTCACTGAGAGGAATTCTTTTAACTCTGAATTAGGTCAGTGGTTCTTCAATAAAAGCATATAAAAAGAGAAGGGGGTATTAGGAACCAAACCAAATCCTAAGCTTGCCTTGTTGATCACATGTAATTACTCTTCTGGGAACACCAAACAAAAGTAATAAAGTTCTTCTGGTAACATAAAAAAATGGATTTAGTGACTTGCTTGCTTTAGAGGGAGAGAGACAAGCAGTAAGAGCTGCCCAGCCCGAGAAAACAGGGAGAAGAGAATTTCTTGCCTCCTCTACAACTTGGCATTTCCTCTGGATTCTCAGGAAACCATGCAGGCTGAACACAAAAAGAACTGTACCTGAGAATTCCTATGTCTGATTCAGAGAAAAGCAAGATATTGGCTGTGGGTAAAGTGTGCAGGTTTGTGGACTTAAATTACCCAGAATGTCTTGTCTGTATGTGTTCCTGACACACAGGGAATGGTGTGTGTGTTGTAAAATATTTTCCATTAAAACTTCTTATAACTTAGGGTTTTAATAACTTCGTGGTTTTCCAATTGTCTACGGTATCCTTGGAAACCCTGAGGGAGGACAGCACACTACATTAAACACGCTATCCTGATGAAATGAGTGAGAAAGTGTTCAATGAGAATGCTACACTTGTTTGTGCATATTTTGGGGGGCTTCGTTAATTACTGAATAATGCATTAGCTACCCCACAAGGATCACAAAGGTCAGATCTGTGAAGCCAGATTCAGTATTTCATAGGTATGCTCATTGACTAAGTAAATAGAAGACTAATGAAGGCTAAAAGTGGGTCACGTGGCCAAAAGCGGAAGTTCGACATAATCCTTGGGGAAGATTCAGAGTGGGACAGTGTTTAAGGAGATTTGAAAGGGCACCCAGTAAAGGTTCCCCCTGTCTAAGCTTTTCTAAGGGCAGCAGTCAAAACCTTGGTGCCTCTTTTGACCAGACAATTAGAATTCATGTGTTTAAAATCTGGAAAAACCCTGAAGGAACTTCATGTCATTTCCCTTTTGTTGATGAAGCAACTTTTATACAAGATGGACATTGTATTGTATGATTAGTGCATCCTTTGATGGCACTGTAAAGTGCCACAGAATGTTCATATACTTTTCAATCCCTGGGCGACACTTCAGGGACGGATATCACTGTCGACAGTGTGATCTGACACTGAAACCTGAAAACCTAGAGTACTTTGTGACATCAACAGATCAAGCACCATGGTCGTCACGAGCGTGCAGGGGCAGACGGTCAGAAGCTTCCGCTCTGACTGGAGACCAGGTGGGGATTTTGTTTGCTGAACCCTCTCTCCCCGTGATGAATGGATCTACTTGCATAGGGGAGGGCCCTGTGGTCTCCTGTGTGAGAACAGTCGCTGGCAGACCGGAGAGAACTCTGACCACTCACAGGAAGGATGCAATTGGAATCACACATCACCCTCAGCAGAACCTGGCTGCTGCCTACCGTGAAGATGGGTTCCGAAAGCTCTGGAAACCCTAATCGCACTTTTCTTTTAAAACTCGCTTGAGGGGCGCCTGGGTGGCTCAGTCGGTTAAGCGTCCGACTTGGGCTCAGGTCACGATCTCGCGGTCCATGAGTTCGAGCCCCGCGTCGGGCTCTGTGCTGACAGCTCAGAGCCTGGAGCCTGTTTCAGATTCTGTGTCTCCCTCTCTCTCTGACCCTCCCCCATTCATGCTCTGTCTCTCTCTGTCTCAAAAATAAATAAACGTTAAAAAAAAAAAAAACAACTCCCTTGAGAGCACACGCTTAAATGAAGGCATATTCGTGTATTGCTTTTTTTTTTTTTTAAGGCTACCTTTTTTAAGCAATTGTCTGAATTAAGAACAAGAATTCATGTGAAAATTCATGTTCCGGTTTTTATATTTTTTAAGGTACTCATTTATCTGTTTCTAATTGGGGCAGTCACTTAACGTTTTCAGTAGTCCCTACCTGGAGAGTGAAATACTGCTGTTTATAAAAAAAAAAAAAAAAAATTGTACCCCTTTATTTGAAATGGTGATTAAAATGTGCCTCCTGCAGTAAAACTTGTAGAAAGAAAGAAAGAAAGAAAGAAAGAAAGAAAGAAAGAAAAGAAGAAAGAAAGAGCCAGAGGGAGGGACATGCAACCTTCCTGGTATTCCCACTGTTTGGCACTTACATCTGTATCAGTTAGGAATGCCTTCAGCTACAAATAACAGAAAACCCAATTAACAGTGGTTGAAACAAATAGGGATTTCTTTTTCTAAAATAGCGAAGGGGTCCAAAGACTAGTTGTGTTTAATGATGGTTCAGCTGCTCAATAAAACCTTCAAGGGCCTGAGCTCATTCTGTCTTTTCCTCCCACCGTCTCTAGCATCTTCCTTATGTTCACTTTTCACCATCATGATTATCACTGGTCACAAAATGGCTGCAGAAGCTCCAGGCTTCTTATCTGCATATAAGACAGGAAAAAAAAAAAAAAAAAAAAAAGGTGACACCAGCACAAATGCCCCCTTTATCAGGGAAAGCAATGAAGTTTTTCAAAAGCCAGCAGGACTAACATCTCATTGGCTAGAACTGGGTCGCATTGCCACCCTAGCTGCATATGTAGCTGGGGAAGTGAGTACGTGGTGCACTCTCTATTGTGGGAGGCAGGAGGGAGTAAGAGGGTTGAGAATGATGAAGTTAGCCAATCAATGGTTTCCACCACAGTATATAATCAAAGCATTACACTTCATTAGGCTTTAATTTTCACAATGCCGAAAAGCAATGGCAAAGGGCACTGTGATTATAATGAAATCAAAACAAGGAGGAGTTTGTAGATGCCTGAATATATAATAAACTGGACTGATTAGCTCTATCTTTGGCTTAGTTGGAAATTCAGCCCTTTCTGTCTACAAAGATAACCTGGGGTAAGTCAGAGCCCCCGGGTCCTTGTTTGCTTTGCAGCTGGAAATCAAAAGCCTGAAATAATAGAACAGCCACACAGAAGGGTGAGCTGGCTGTCATCACCACCCCACCCTCTACTTCAAAGCCTCATTTAAAGGTCCGTAAGCCTTTGAAGCCTTTTAGTCCAAAACTGAAGCCTCCCCCAGCAGGTCCCTGGTTTTCATGTGTTCAGAGTATGACATATTAGCATGTATTCAGCACTAGGAGAGGATAGTGATCTTTCAGATTTGCAAACTTCTATGGCTGGCAGTTGCGGTGTGCTTTTTGAATGCTGTTGTTGTTGTTGCTGTTGAATCCAGTATTTTGGGAAATCACTACAAAAGGCACCAGGTGCAATGGGACTCATTTCCCACTATCCTGAACCTCCTGGAATCTTCAACCTAACAATAAATGATCTTTGTAACAGGAATGCTGGGATAAGAAGATGATAGACACAGCTACAGAAGATAAATCATCTGCGTACTTGTGTTCTTTTATAGAGGACGAGACCCATGGCTGTTTGGGGAGGCAGGTATTTGTCCGCATCTGGTGAGAGGAATACGACACAGGTAAGACAGGCTTGGTGGCTCCATAGGAGACCCCAGCCCATAGAATACTATTAAACCTTGGGGGGGGGGGTACACGGAGAGATGAAGGAGTAGACGGATGGATGAACACACATACAGATAGACACATAAATGGAGAGAGGGGAAGAGGAAGGGAAAGAAGAAGAAGAAAGAGAGGGAAAAAGCAAAACAAGAAATAAAGGAAGAAAGAATCTGAACTTATACCATGGTTGGGCAAGAAGATAAAACAAATAGCAAATACAATGATCTGGCTTTGGGAAACCAAAGCCTAAAGATCCTAAAATAAGTATGTTTTGTTCCCCTTTATTTCCACCCCCTCCAGAGTTAGTAATACAATCTGGATCTAAAGGGATTTTTAATTACTTACCTCGTCTTCTTTAACATCATCCCTGAACCACTGGCTTTCCCTGAGGTTGGCTATCAGTGCAGAGAAGAGGTGACCAGGTTCACAAAATCCAGTCAGGTTGACATTGGTTTACCACAAGAGAAATAGAGCAAGAGGGAAAATGAGAAAAATTAATATTCTAGCTCCCGGTTAAATCTCCTTTTAGCTTAAGTGAGACCACAATTGTGTAACAATTTACTGCTGTGTAAAAATATTGGTATGTCTAGGAGTGATTCTTTCCAAAGCAAGATTGCTGAGATCCAGATACACTTGACAATGTCAGGGTGTTATTCACTGGAAGGCTCTAATGACTGTAAAAGGAGCGCTGTAATAATTAATAAAGCTGACAGCAGAAATTCCACAAAGACCATAAGACCACAAATACAACTTGCTACATCAGTCTGCCTTGCCAGGAACATTACATTCTGTTTGGTCTTTCATGCACGAGTACCAGAAGTATTAGGATAGCAACTTGATGATGGTGGAGTGAAAAGAGCACAAACTTAGTATCAGAAAGACCAATGTGGAACCTGGCAGGTCCTATCTGTGACCTTGGGTGAATTCTTTACCTTCCTGTGCCTCAGTCTCTTCCTTTGACAAGTGGAAATAGCACTGTTACCTCAGAGGATAATTCCACTCACTGAAAGGATGGCCAACATATAAAATACTTGGCACACAGCAGATCCTCAAGAAAAAAAAAAAAAAAAAGGCAGCTTTCTTTCCTACCAATAGGAACACAAGAGGATGCATGTGACCTAGAAAGAATCTGCTTTTCCAGAGGGCTGTCCCAGTGGCGGTTCTGGAGCTGTGTGATACACAAGCCAAGTGTCCCTTTGCTTCGATCAGTTCTCCAGTGGTGACAAGACACTCTCCTCAGGGCTATTGGCCAGAGTTAGAAATTTTAGTATTGCAACTAAGCTTACCAAGAGACCCAAAAGGGGTCTTGATATGGGCCTCATTCAAAAAAATTTGTTAAATGTTTATTTATTTTTGAGAGAGACAGAGAGACAGAACACAAGCAGGGGAGGGATAGAGACAGAGAGACAGAGAATCCGAAGGAGGCTCCAGGCTCTAAGCCATCAGCACAGAGCCCGACGCGGGGCTCAAATTCACGCACTGCAAGATCATGACCTGAACTAAAGTCAGACACCCCTGGGCCTCACTTCCAAAAAAATTTTTTTAAGTTTATTTATTTTGAGAGAGAAAGGAAGGGTGAGAGAGAGCATGAGTCAGGGACGGGCAGAGATAGAGGGGGAGGGAGAATCCCAAGCAGGCTCTGCACGGTCGGCGCAGAACTCAACACGAGGCTTGAACCCATGAACCAGGAGATCATGACTTGAGCCCAAACCAAGAGTCGGGCACTTAACCAACTGAGCCATCCGGGTGCCCCAATATGGGCCTCATTAATACCATACTATGTAAGCCAGGAGTCAGGAAACATTCTGCTGGCCAAACCAATTTTTGTAAATAAAGTTTTATTGGGACAGAGTTGCACTCACTCATGTACACAGTGCCTATGGCTACTTTCATACTACAGTAGCACAGTTGACTAGTTGTGATAGAGACCATAAGGCCCGCAAGCCTAAAACATTTACTATCTGGCACTTTACAGAAAAAATTTGCTGAGCCCTACTCTAAACACCAAAACTACAACCGTATTCATATGTTAGAGATAACGTATTTGTGAAGCACTTTTTATAGCCCCAGTATTGTGGTAAGCTTGGTGTTATTTACAAATCAAATGAACACCAGTCCCTAAGAAAAGGCTCACGGTCTTATAAGGAGATGAGTAGATAAAGCAAGCAAAGAGTTGTAGCAAATTATAAAGAGCCAGTTACATAATACAGGCTGCAGAGAGAATTCAAGATACACTGGAGTCTTGAGAACACATCGCAGGAGGATAGAAGCAGCCTCTATGGATATGAAGCAAAGAAGTTTTCCCAGCAGCAGTGGAGGAGGAGGAGGAAGAGGAGAAGGAGAGTCATAAAAGCAAGAAGGTGTATGGCGACTGGTAAAGAAATGAGGCTTACCGCAGGACAGCCGGCTGGGAGGTAGGGGGAGTGGTAAAAATGAAGGGGTGCAATCTGACTGTAGACACAGCTGGGAAAAGTTGGGTCTAAGAGGTTGGACTTGACTCTAAGCAAGAGAGAGCCATGGTGGCTCCCTGTGTGCATATCAACTACACGGTGGCAGTCATCTTGGGAGGAGAGAAATTGGAGATCAGAACTCCGATCGAGCTTTTAGCTAGACTTCAAGCATGAGATGAGGACACAGTTCCGCGGGTAGAAGCAGAATAGGGACAGATCTGAGAGACTTTGCAAAGCAAAGCTTGGCGACCGGTCGATGGGACATGTGAAGAGTCAAAGAAGATTCCAGAATTTCCTGCTGGGAAGCCTGGTGGAATGGTGAGTACCGCCAACAGAAAGGGAGACCCAATGTACAAGGAAATATTTCTGCACCTTTTAAATAGATTCAATATTATGGAATTTCAAATTGCCAAAACCTCTGACTTGGAAGATTCATCTGTTGTACACAACCTCACATCTCTGATTCGTGAAACTTGCAAGATTTGAGGCTGAAGCACATCACATGTTCCATTCATTCATTCCTTCAGCAAATGTTACCTCAGCACTTGGCTAGCAGCTGATTACCGAGGTGGGTCTGGGGATACCAAGGTGAATGACATGTGACCCTGTTTTTAAGGTATACAATAAATTTGGTAACAAGGTCTTTACTAATAGTGGAAACACACTTGAAAAACTAATCCTAGCTCAGCTGAGGGGGATAACAATTAAATCTAAAAGGAGTGCATGCTACAGAAGGGGGGGGGGTGGTGGTGATCAAGCAACCAATGATCACGAAGCAATTTGAATTATAAATATCAAGGATGCAGGATGGGGCACCTGGGTGGTGGCTGACTTCGGCTCAGGTCATGATCCCATGGTGTGTGGGTTCAAGCCCCACGTTGGGCTCTGTGCTGACAGCTCAGAACCCGGAGCCTGCTTCGGATTCTGTGTCTCCCAAGCTCTCTGCCCCTCCCCCACTCACATTCTGTCTCTCTCTCTCTCAAAAACACATAAAGCATTAAAAATTTAAAAAAAAAAGAATGCAGGAGAATGGGAACAAATTTCTCAATCTTGAAAGTATGGAAACAGGAAACCTCCTGAGCAAAGAGAATATTACTCAGGTGAGAATGCATATAAAGGATGAGGATCAAAAAAAAAATGACACATGAAAGGCAAGTGGCAATCAAGAAAATGAAACCAAATCCCAATGACCATAAATTGCTTCTATCTGTATATTCATTTAGCACCTTCACCCTCACTTCAAGGAAGGGACTTTCTCTCGAACGCAACAAATCTTTAATTATAGGAAGTAAATTCACTTTACGATAATCAGCTTTAGACAAATGAAGTACATTTTTTCCACCGAGAAGAGATATGTCGGCAGAGTGTTTCACTGTTGGATAATGCAGCTTACTTAGTTCCCTACGAGACACTTGGAAGGCATCTTAGAAACTTGCACGCGTAGGTATTTTTTAGTGTCTCATCGATACAGTGAGCATTACTACTCTTTAATGGGTAGGGACCAGGAATGCTGGACGTCCCTTACAGTGTAGTAGGTCCCACACCATGGAGGACTGCTACAGTCTGCAATGGACATTCATGTAAGTGAAAAACCCACGTATAATTAACTGAGCCTAGTGCCTAACTCCATTTTAATATAAACACTTTTTTGGGCTCAATTTTGGTACATACTGAATTTCCCAAGAATGTAAGTACATCAAAAGTGAAAAAAAAAAAAAAGTGATGTTTTGCATTTTATGTGGAACGTTATCAAGCGTCATCCGCCCTTTTGGGACATTCATTTAGAAAATTACGTCTCCAGCATGGCTCAGTCGATTAAGCATCCAACCCTTGATTTCAGCTCAGGTCATGATCTTGCAGCTTCGTGAGTTCAAGCCCCACATCGGGCTCCGTGTAGGTAGAGCGGAGCCTGCTTGGGATTCTCTCTCTCCTTCTCTCTCTCTCTCTCTCTGCCCCTTCTCCGCTCATGCTGTCTCTGTCTCTCTCAAAATTAGTAAATAAAACTTAAAAAAAAAATTTAAAGAAAATCATGTCACCAACAGCATTGCCACTTGTGTTATTGGGCATTGTGTCAGTCACCACGACAAAAACATCTCTATCAGTCTGCGTTTTCAGCCAGCCCCCTCACAGTTAACTCTGCTTGAACATTTTTGTTTAGCTTTTATTCCCAAATGAGAAATTTCAAGAAAAAGTATAAGCACAACTTGGTCTTAACTGAAAGCCAGATTTATCTGTTACAAGCCAAGTGCAAGAATCTGACCCTTCATTATGTCTTTTAGTGTCATTGTACATGAAATTTTATTATAAATTATCTGCCATTCGTTTCTTACTACTAGGTTTACACCATGTTGATTTTTTGACATTTTATATATATATATATATATATATATATATATATATATATATATGGATGTGTCTATGTTAAATTACCTATGAATTTTATTTTCTCATGAAAACCTTGAGGCCCAAAGAGGTGATAGGGTTCCCCCCAAGTCAACTAGCTATTTAGCGGCAAAATCAGAGAGAAGATCCTTTTACCGAGCTCCTCCCATAAACCAGGCTCTGTACTAGTCACTTTCAATACCTTTCAATCATTTGTTCCAGAAATGCACACTTAATGTCCACCAATGCTTAACATTGTGCAGGGGCAAATGTTGCCAACCTTCCTGCTAGGGAAGGTGACCAGAAAAGTCCATGACCATAAATGCGTGAGTAGATGAAACGGTAATGGCCCAGAAAGAAAGGATTTAACTCAAGCCTCAAGAAAGGATTTAATTTCAAGCCTGCTTGAAAAAGCTCCTCCAAGAGGAGGTAACACCGGAGCCGAATCTTGAATGGTGTTTGGGAGTCAGCCAGGTACACACAAGTGCAAAAGTGTTTCGGGCAGAGAGAACCCTAGAGGAGAGTCGCAGAGAGCTTGACGCTCCCATGGAACGGGGAGGACTTCTGTCTGGTGTCAGCCTAGAGCGAGAACACGCCAGAGGCGAGGGCTGGAGTTAGAGAGAATGGAGGGACACAGCTCGTGGTGAGCACGTCTTCCCAGCTCAAGGAAATTGAATTTACCCTTGAAGTTCATGAAAGGAATGATGGACTTTTAAGATGTGTGACACCAGGAAATTCACTCTGACGGTAGCATAGATTTTACAGTGGAACGTAGTGCCGTAACCCAGGCAAGAAATGCTGAGGAGCTGGATTAAGAGTGGTCTTGGAGGGAGAGGATGAGACAGAATACGAGGAGGCAGGGGGATCAGAGTCGGCAGGGTTTGGTGACTGATGGAACTTTCCAGACTGAGGGAGAAGGAAGACTTGCGAAGGCTCCAGGAGGCCAGGTGAAACCCTTCACTGAAATGAAATGTAGGAGGAAGGGGATAGTTCGGTCTGGGGGAGAAGGGAGAGGAAGACCGAGTTCAGCCTGGGACATGCTGGTACAAAGTGTGGACGGGCACTGAGGTCTGAAACTCAGGAGACAGGTCTGCACTGGCAGTACTAGAGATACTAATCTGGGAGGCAACAGCAAATATAGCACCTCATGTAACCTCCCCTCCCCCCCCCCCCCCCCAACTACTTTAGGAGGCAGTGGTTTCAGCCTCGTTTGACAGACCAGAAAACAAGTATGCCCAGTCATGTAGCTGGAGAGCTAAGATTTGCCCCACGGTCTGTCTGACTCCAAAGGCCATCCTGGCTCCTGCACGCCATGCTGTCTTCCAAAGCAGGAACCTCGTGACTCCCACTTAGGCATTTTTTCTATCGCTCCAACCTGTTCTTCTCTGTCCATAAGACGCTCAATAAAATCTATCAGGATGGTTGCACGAAGACGCACATCTTTCCAGAAATCACTGGACGTGACTTCCGGATTTCCTGAGAAATTTGGTTTCGGAAACAAGGTGAGAAGTATGGCACCAAGACAAGGGGATGGACAGTGGCCTTCCCAAGGCCACTCTGGAGCCCACAGAGAAGAATCTGTTACCACAGTCTCTGAGTGCACATTACTAAGCCACGGCTCTAGACAGAAAGTGGCCAAGGAGGATCCCAGAACTCTCACTTGAGGCCTCCAGGATTCAGAGACTACCCTCATTGTTTAAAAACAAAAACAGGGGCGCCTGGGTGGCTCCGTCAGTTAAGTGTCAGACTCTTGGTTTCAGCTCAGTTCACGATCTCACAGTTCGTGAGTTTCAGCTCTGCATCGGGCTCTGTGCTGACAGTATGGAGACTACTGGGGATTCTTTCTCTCTCCCTCCCTCTCTCTCTCTGCCCCTCCCCCACTTGTGCTCTCACTCTCTCAAAAATAAATAAAAATAAACTTAAAAATGTCTAATGGGTCAAATCCACTTCAGAAAATAAACTGCTACATTTATTTGATATCTAAGTAGATGCGTTTCAAAGATACCAGAGAGTGACATGACTTGATCTTCTGAGTTTCGCATCAGGGAAAGAAGGAAGCAGAAGGGTAAGTAGGGAGTCATGATGAGAACCCCCTTGACGTCACAGACGGGCTTGATGAGAACAAGGAAACAGGCTGCCGGCAGGCCTCTGCTCTCTGGTCACAGCACACGGCTCTCCCAGGTGCTGGGCACAGTGTCAGGCTGGCTCTTCTAACAGCCCTCACCTCAAGGCAACGCAAGATTGATGGCAACGGAAGATCCTAATGCCTCTCCCATGCAAAGTGAGGGAGTTTCCACGTGATTAAAAACATCTTCCTCTCATCGTGAGATAGCAATCAGCATCGTGAGCTAAAATTGTGGCTGTCCCCTCTCACCTCAATCCACCTATGTTGTCTATTCACAAAGTGCTCATGTAAGAATTCTCCTCCGGGGTCCATCCAATCTGGGTTTCAACCAACCATAAGCACCTCAGAGGCCACAAGACTCGCATCTTGAATGAACGCTCAGCAGACTCACCACGCCAGCCAGAGCTGCTAGAGAAGTTGTCGCCAACCGCTTTGTGCTGACTCTCGGGCGGCCAGGCCCTTCCAAGGACTGACCAAATGGCCTAGATGGCAAGGCACTGCTCTGTCTGGACAGGCTAGTCGTCTGATGAAAGTCAAAGAATGTGGTGGCTGTAGCTGTCACCTGGCACCGTGGTCATCATCATGTTCCCACGTTCTTTGGATCTGGATGTGCAAAGACACTGGACAAGGCACAGCTGCTTTTGCTGTTCGTAGAGGCCATGGTCCGTGGTCCAGCACCTGTCCCGTGGCTCAAGATCTTCTAGACACTGACATAGCTGGTAAGCGAAAGCCAAGTATGCATGGATGGTTTAAAAGTTCTCCTCGTAGATACAGACAACGAACTGAGAGTTGATGGGAGGTGTGGGGAGGGGTGGGGAAAACGGGTGATGGGCATTGAGGAGCGCACTTGTTGGGACGAGCACCGGCTGTTGTATGAAAGCGACGAACCACGGGAATCTACCCCCAAAACCAAGAGCACGCTGTACACACTGCATGTCAGCCAACTTGACAATAAATGATGCATATACAAATTTTTTTAAATAAAAGAAAAAAAAAAGAAGAAATAGTCAACTGAGGACAAAACTCATTTAAAAAAAAAATAAAGTTCTCTCCTTCCTCCCCACCTTAATCTTTACCAGGTATTATCACAGTCCCCTCCAGGGTCCTTCCTTACAACAGCCATCACCCACCCACTGGTCTAAAAGACAGAGGTGTGGCCCAGACATGCCTGCAGGTGCAAGGCCCGCAGTCCGGACGGATTAAACCAGGATGTGGGATACAGACAAAGAGCTCTGCGCTGGGGAAATCTGAGTGCTGGTTCCAGCTGAGCCCTGTATCCACCCCTTCGCAGACATGGTAAACTAGAACCTGCCGTCCTCAACCATACAACCGGGACATCACTAGTCGCCCTACCTGTCCTGCTAACCTCTCATGAATGACGTGAGGCTAAAATGAAAGTAGAGATGTGAATATAGATTAACAAAGCCAAAACATAACACACGGTATTTATCACTGAGTGCTGACAAGGCCTCTGTACCATGTATCACGCCAAAACAGAATTAAGATTTTTAAGAGACCTAGTTTTGACCCATCTGGGCATCAGAATCTTGATATTGCAAAGAAGTCTGTAACTGAAAACTTTATGCACTTGACAAGAAGACGCAGAAGGGGTGTCTGGCTTATGCTCTATAATGACAATGGTTTGGTATTTTATTAGATATTCTTAGACAATGGAACTCAATCCTAAATTTTCTCTCCCTAAGAAACTATTGAAAACCCTTACACAGTATAACCAAGATATAGTTCTCACCTGGACCGTTTCTTACTTCTCTACATCCTGAGAAGTCTCTGCTCTAAGACACCTGCTTCTTTAAATAATAACAGAAAGATCTTACTTTGTGCAATTGCCCAAAGTCAAGTCCCTAAGAACCAAGTCAGTATCTACTGATAATGAGCTCTGCTTCCCTCCGATGTGCTCAGCAGAAGGGGAGCTGAGTCTGACCAAGGAATAGCCACACGGCCCTCTGCATTCTGCCCCTTCCATCATTACTTACTTCCACAAACACTCACGCAGTGCCCACAATATGCCAAGTGTTGCTTGGCCATAAAATGGGGTGTAAAAAACCACGCGAGGTCCTTCCTTTCTAGGAGTTTATCCTCCACACTCGGGCTTGCTAAAGAGAAAGGGTTCGTCCTATGCGGGCTAGGGCTGTGGGCTCTGCCATAAACGCCTCCCAGAAAGCTGAACGCCTGAATATCAATGAATAACAATGGTGACATCCCCCCAGAAGTGGCAATAAGGGGAGTAGCTCAGGGTGTTCCTGCTTCATCACTTTAGTGGATGCCCCTTCCAGAGGCTTCTTATGCCTAACTCCATGGTAAGCCTCCTAATTATACCAGCAGCCCCCTTGCAGCACTTACTATGTGCCAGGCTATGTGCTAAGAACTTTGCATTTAATCTGCTTAACAACTCTTATCATCTGCTTCGTACAAATGAGGAAGATCAAGTAACAAAGCCAAGCTCACCAGCGGCAAGGCAAGCGTGGAACTAACACTCAAGCCTAAACTGACTCCGAAGACTACCCGCAGATCGCAGAAGTTGAGTGAGGCACCTATCGTGTTTACAGCAATAAGATTTTTTTGCTTTTTTGGTCCCTCTCAGGCTGGGAATAGAATTGACTGCCTTCCGAGAAAATCCAGTCTGGTCTCTGTGATGTGGAAAAAAGTCAAGTGTCATATGAGCCGTTTGGGACCCAAGAGGGTAAAATTAACAAGCGTGACAGCAGCATTCTGTTTTAAATGTCAGCAACGTTCTAGGTGCTGAGAGAGACCCTAATTATTGTCAGGACAAGAAGGCTTTCCTCACTCCGTCAAGGCTCTCCGAGCAGTCTGCAGGCACTGGGGGATTCCTGCCGTTTCAGTGGAGCGAATGGACTGGTGAATGTAGTGACATCCCCTTTAAGCTGTCGCTCTGACTCGGACAGAAACCACCCCCAGTTCAGTCCCCTCTTGGTTCCCTGACATTCAAGCCAGGGCAAAGGGCTCTGTGCCTCATGCCATCTCCCAGGAGAGGCCCTGTTGTTTTGAACCCATTAAAAGATAAACTGAGGTTGGGGCGCCTGGGTGGCTCAGCCAGTTAAGCGTCTGACTTTGGCCCAGGACATGATCTCGTGGTTCATGAGTTCGAGCCCCGAGTCAGGGTCTGTGCTGACAGCTCAGCGCCTGGGGCCTGCTTCAGTTTCTGTGTTTCCCTCTCTCTCTGCCTCTCCCCCACTTGCACTCTGTCTCTCTCTCTCTCTCCCTCTCTCTCTCCAAGATAAAATAAACATTAAAAAAATTTAAAGATAAACTAAGGCATATTAAAAAATTGTAAGTTTATCTGAGCAAAATTCTATTCCTGTCAGACCGCGCCAAACTGAGAGTGTTTAGGAGCGTTCCACGGGCAGGCACTCGGCTGAGACTTTTCTAGAGAAAAGGTGGAAGCAAAGTAAGGAAATTATTGGCCGGCTATAGCTTAGAGCCTGGCTGGCTGTTTGTGAGTGGTTGTCCTTGATGCGTTGATGTTGTAACCTTGAGGCACTTGCAGGCTTAGGTTTGGGTTTGCTTACAAAGGTGTCCGTGGCATTAGAACCACCTCAGTGTGATGGCCTCCTTGCTGAATTAATTTAACAAACGAAAGACCACCCCAGTCAGCGGTGCCGTTTTCTTAGCAACTGTGCACAGAGCCTCCTGCTCCGAGCAGGGTTCTCCGGTTTCTTGCTTCCTACAACGCAAGCTGGGAGGGGGATCTCAGATTCCTTCATTGGTCCGGAAGAGGTTGGAGAGAAAAGCAGCCTCTTTGTAAAAGGCTCATTTGAAAAGGCACGAAGAGATGGGTTAGAATCTGGGACTGTGCCCAGGTGGAGGTCTCGCCTGGAATTCCTAATACATTCTTTCTGTTATTAAAATAATATAGGGAACTGGGGTGGCTCGGTGCTTCTCTGCATGGAGTCAATTTGGCTCATGCTGTGTGACCATTTTAAATCTGACCTCAAGTGGTGCCAGTTTCAAAATCTTTTCATTCTGGGTATGTTTCCATTCCACACAACAAGCCCGTGGCTGTTCCCTAAACCCTTTCTCCAAGCAGAGAGTAACTCGGTAGACAGAGCCTCCTGCCAGAAGTGATGCAATCGGTTAGGCTACCCACTGTCTTGTTCCCCCAGCCCCACCCTGCTGCCCTGCCCAGGGCCAGCTCTCCGGTCCACTTCTCAGGTCTACCTTCTCACCTCCCAGAGGCACAGACCTCCCTTTGTGGTCTAGGGAAGGTGTTTCCAGGTGACTGGATGCACATGGCATTTTCTCCTTCCAACACGAGGAGAGAAGCCCTGCCTCGCCTCCCCAACTAAGCGGTGAGTCATTAACTCACAGGATGACAAAGCTTGTGGCAAAGATGGAGGGGGGAGGGGCGGGGGTGAGGAAGGGAATCAAGAGGCACCTAGATCTGTCTCTCAATAGCGTGTTTGCAGCTTCCCTTGACCTCCGTATTCTCTCAAAACAAAAACAAAAACAAAAAACCATGGGGTAAAAGACCAAAAAACCTGCCATGTTTTCCACGAGGCAGCGGGTCCTCCAAGATGTAGGCCGGAGAAAACAAACATGTAACATCCCTTATCTCGATGGCCCTGATCAGTCCATCTTTGTTTCCAAAATGACCTATTCAGGCTTCGAGGCACCTGGAGAGAATCAGCCGTGGGAGCTCCTAGAGACAGCCAGACAATGCAATACAAATATGCCAACCCCGCAACCTGCAAGGAAGCATCAGGAAGCCGAAGAGCACGGCACCACTGCCTTCTGCTACGACCAACCGCTTGGCCACGCCTTTCCCCTGGTTCACCGAGGACATCGTACTTTATCTGCGGCTCAGAGCAGATGAAAAAGCAATTGGAAAACACCCACAGAGGAGCAGCCAGTTGTCATGATCTCTGAGAGGAAGGAAATAACATGGTGTTTTATTTTTAAGTAGCCCATGAGATTTCAATGATTGCATTAAAATTTTAATCACAAACTCCTTAAGTTTAGGAAGGGGGAAAAAAACCCCACAAAGGACTCATTGTATAAGAGAGTTTCACCATTTGGAGTTCTTTTATAAATTTGTGTCAGATCACAATTTGCTGTCTGGGAAATGTAAATTAGTTATTAATGAGCCAAAATTCTAACATCAAAGCCTGCGCACCCGCATGCCAGAGAGAAACAAAGAGCTTTCACAGCAATATCGACTGCTCCGTGCGCTGGCCTGAATGCGGCGTTCATTTTGACGCGCTTTGCTGCCTCGTGGAGGAGCTTACTTTTCACAAATGTAATCGCACGGGTCACCTGGGTCGTTCGCGTCACCTCCACCTGAGCACCGCGTGGCTGTCAGGATTGCAGGCGACACGCGGCACGCGTGTGACGAAGGGGGGCTTTGCACCAAGCGGAGCCGACGCCCCCTTTCTTCCTGGCTCTGTCAGCTGAAGATTTGCAAAGCTCATTTAACGTCTGCAATACGACCTTGCCCAGGGGGAATGGGGAGCTCAGGTCGGTGGGGGAAGTATCCAGGCACGCAGGCGTCCCCTCTTATCTGAGGGACACGTGTCAAGCCCCTGAGGGGATGCCTGAAACTGCAGGTCGTGCCGAACCCTACCTGTCCTATGTCCTTTCCTGTACGTACATACCCGTGAAAAAGGTTCAATTTGTAAATTAGGCGCAGGGGGAGAGATTAACAGTAACAGCCGATAATAAAATGGAACAATTACAACAATAGACTTCAATAAAAGTTATGTGAATGTGGTCTCTCTTTCAGAACATCTCATTGTACTCTACTCACCCTTCTTGCAATGATGTGAGATGATTAAATGCCTACGCGATGAGACAATGAGACGAAGGCAGGTGGATGACGGAAGGCGCTGAGACGTGGCGTTAGGCGCTATGGATCGTCCGCCAATTTGTCAGGAGGAGGATGGATCACCTGCTTCCCGACTGGGCTTGGCTGCAGGTACCCGAAACCGCAGAAAGCGAACCCCCAGAGGAGGGACCATTGTCGTTTGCCTCATATTCTCAATCTTCTTATTTTGATGGCGATCAGAGTCTAGATAAAACATGCACACACGGAATGAGAACAGTGGGCAGTTAAACAACTGTTTTTATGCCTGTGGAAACGGCAGTCACGGGAATCTAAGAGAAGTCCTGCGGGCCTATGCGAATATTCATTGACTCATTCTTTCCGCTCCTGCTGATGCTCCCGGGTGCCACGGTACCAGGGTGAGCAAAGAGCCCAGCCTGCTCCGAGCTCCCTGCCTGGGGCAGGGGGGCAGAATAAGTAATCACTCAAATCCCTCTACAGACAACTGGGGGCTGGGGGGGGGAGCCCCCAAACAAGGTTCCTGGCCTGGTGAAGGGGCTGGGAAGGGCTTCCATGAGGAAGTGACATTTAGGCTGAGAACTGATGGAAGGGGGAGGGTCAGCCAGGCACAGAGAAGACGGGCAAGAGGTCAAGGTGGGCGGCATCCACCAAGACGCCAGAGTTGAGAGCAGAGACAGTATCGCCCTGCCTGCCTCCCTGGCCAAGGTTCCTCCTCTCCCCAGAGAGGGGGGCCCCCTGACCTCCACCTGCAGCCTCAGCCTGGGTCTGGCTCCCTGGCTTTGTGGAGCCAGGATATGCGGAGAGCGGCCTAAGTTCCAGAGTTCCGGTGACTCAACATCAAATCACACTTGCTGCTATGCTCTTCACTTACTGCGAGTCACATGTGTGATGCCTGCTCCTAGACCCCAGGTCTGGTGAGAAGGTCACTCTGTGAGCCGTGGTCCTGCGGGCCACCCTCCTGCTCATGACTGATAGCTACCTGGCTGCATTTCCTCCTGTTGCCCCGCTCCAAGCCTCCCTGCTGTCGGGTTTTCACCTGTCCTCTTTTTGACCTCCGCCCTGCTTACGGCCACTCCTGACGGGCCCCCGGCCTCAAAGGGCTCCGATGGACTCCCATGACCGTCATTTCCCAGGACAGTGTCCCCACGTGGGCTAGCTCTCCTCCCACACCAACCACTCCAGCGGGCAGGTCATAGTTCTAGGTACTGGTCACTCCCGGCATGACCTAAAACTCCCCTCCCGACGCGATGCGTCAGTTCTCTGAAGGAGAGATTTGAAAGGTGGGGAAGTGAAGGAGAGCCAGAGAGAAGAACAAAGGACAGGTGATCAGTGTAGAAAGAGAACCGGAGAAGTCTCAGAGGCTGGGAGAGAGGCCCAGGCTTCAGTGACATAGCCATGCAGGCAGACTTGAGGACCTCTGACCCAACAGGATCTGGGTGCCTGCTTCATGCTTTGTCTCTCACTCCCCCATCCCCACCCCAGAAGTCCTCACCCAGAACTCCACACTCCAGCCGTGTGGAATGTTTTCACATCCTCCAACAGATTAGTTGGAAGACCTTCCAAACTCCTACTTTCCGTGTCTGGAATTCATAAATGCTCCCCCTTCCCCAGTTAATCCGTCTGTTGGCCCTCAGGCTGAACAGCACTCTAGCCCCTGAGTCCATCTTGGATGGCCCTCTGAGTTGGGTGCCCCTCCACGGGCCTCACATCTCCCTGAACTTCCTGTATTGGGGGTCCCGCCACACTGCATTTTCACCGTGTGTTTGTCTCCTCTGCTAGACTCCAAACTCTGTGAGACCTGGGACTGCTTTTTTCATTTCATCTTTGTATCAACTGATCTCCTGCCTGGTTATTGAGTGATCAAACACACAGCAGAAACCCAACAAGTATTTGTGACACAGGTAGGTTGGTGAAGAGCCACACAAATATCTCCTCCTCCACCACTATCCAAGGAAGACAGCAACGTTCTCTAGATCATGGCCATGGAAGAGCGCCATATACTGTGGCCGCACAGTAAAACATCTGGAGAACTAGAAACATTTGGAGAATATGGCATCCTCACTCAGAGCTTAAGGGAGTTTGAGCTCCTTTGCTATAGCAAGCAGAACCCAGAGTCCCCTTGGCAGGTGGACAGATGACAGGCGCTTGATGCCATTAGAATTGGCTTCACACACAGGTCCTCTTAGGCTGGTATCCTTCCTTGGGCAATCTGGGCTCCAAGGCCCTAAAGAAAATAAAGTGCTTTCCTGTTATGTTCCCGGATAAGGAGGCACACAGACCTGCTGCACAGCCTCCTGGCACGCCAGTTTCCAGAAGCGCCATTATTCCTTGCACGCCCAGCCACAGGAAGCTCCCGGGAGCAGCTGCTTGGCCTCCAAGAGTTCAGACACTTTCTACAACTTTTCTACAGGATCTGCCCGTCATTGGCCATTTCCACCATCTCGTCTAGGAGCTCTCCGAAGTGCAGCTCACAGAACAGGAGACCGTGAAGAAACAGGTCTGTGGTCCCATAAATTTGGGAAACGGTGCAAGGGCTATTCTGGTTGGAGATCTCCTAGGACGTGACACTCTAAGGCACGTCCTGCGGTAACAAATCCTGCCTAGGATTCCCGGTCTAAATGGCACAGTTGGTTCAATCGCTGACTCATCCCCTATAGCACATGCATACGCAGCAATGAGAAATGAAGTGTAAGTTGGGAAAATAAAGAAGGCCTAGCCCAGCGTAAAAACAAAATAAGCACCTCAGTGAATGAGAAATGGGGTGGAAACATGAAGCAACTATCCGCGGGCCTGCTGGTTGAGCAGGAAGGGGATGCTGACAGTCCCCTCCTTTGGGACAGGGAGGAATAAAATAATTTTGTGAGAGACGGGGAAAAGATCTAGTAACATCCTGCGACAGGTGTTTGCAGAACATACTTTGGGACATGTTGCCTCTGCCCCTTTCTCCTCCACTCTTGCCTCACATCCCTGGACTCAAGGTGCTCAGATACCAAAAACTGGTCGGTCTCTGGCACACACATTATTTTGTGTCACCAGGCATGAACATTAGCCTTCCCAAAACTCTTAAGAAAAACTCTATGACAAGATCCCACATGAGGGATTCCTCTCTCTCTCTGTCTCTCTCTTTCTCCCTCCCCCTCTCTCCTCCTTCTCTCTCCCCATCTCTCCCTCTCCCCTTCTCTCTCTCTTCCCCTCTTTTTCTCCCCCTCTCTTTTTTCTCCCTCTCCCTCTCTCTCCCCTCTTTTCCTCCTCTTTCCCTCTCTCCCTGCTTCTCTCTCTCCCTCTCCCTCCCTTTCTCCACCACCATCAACTTTTCTTAGGAGCCCTCCGCCTCACCTCCGGCTCACCTACCCCTGACCTCCTTTGCCCTCACTGACCTCCTGACCTCTGAACTGCTGTCCCCACAGCCACCCGATGGCCACACCAGACCGTGAGTTCTCACACCTTATCCTCGGCTAGTCTCTCCCCTTTTCAGCACCGCTGAAGGCCCCTTCTGATGAACCTGGAAAATTCTTGGCTCCTGTGTTGTCCCTCTCCCCATCCCTCAATCCTCTTTTTTACCTCCCTATCCTCACAATTGCCCCGGCACTACCCTCTGCCCACACATGTCACTCCTCCCACGTCCAAACACCCAGGAGTTTTCAGAACCTTATGATTCAAATACTGCTCTAGAAATGGTGGTCAGGTTTGCTCTGTGTCTGTTGTCAGTCGTGTAGGTCGTGGAGTATTATGGTGGCTGAAGCACAAACTGAGACGACTAGACAACGGCTTTCCATTCTGATTTCACTTCTTGACTTGATTTTATATCCAACTAGTTCATGACTTCTGTTAAACCTATCAAAGTTGCCTTCTATAGCCACGAGCCCTATTGAATTACTGACTTCTTGCAGAGTAAACTGTTTTCAATGCATTAAAAGTCCCATATACAAACATACCTATACTAATATGTAGGCATATTGCTAAATTGAATGTTTTGTTTTGATATTCTGTAAATAATTTTCAAATGCATTCGTTATGTTTTTACATTTTCAATGCGTTTTTAATTTAATTACTGTAGTTACCTGAAGTTTTTCATCTTCAGCGCTTCTCAATTTTCTCCTCTCATATTTGTAAATCCTGTTTGATCTTTTAAAGGAGTTTTGGTAAATGTTTATATATTTGTTCATGAATGTATAAAACCCTAATTCCTTGGTCTAAATTCATAGGGCTATGAATATACATATATGAATTTACTAAGCCAAGGATTTTTCACTGTGTAAATTAAAGTTGCTTACTCTAGGGGCGCCTGGGTGGCTCAGTCGGTTGAGCGTCCAACTTTGGCTCAGGTCATGATCTCACAGGTCGTGAGTTCGAGCCCCACATGAGGCTCTGTGCTGCCAGCTCAGAGCCTGGAGCCTGCTTCTGATTCTGTGTCTCCCTCTCTCTCTGACCCTCCCCCACTCATGCTCTGTCTCTCTCTGCCTCAGAAATAAATAAACATTAAAAAAAAATGTAAAGTTGCTTACTCTAATAGCAATAAAAAGGCAGAACAATACTTCAAGTGAAATTCGTTGACTTATCACAGCCACACGACAAATCCACCCTTCCTGAAATAGAATGCATCTTCTCCATATGTACTCTTATGCCCAGCCTGCCCAACCCACCTCCCCAAAATATCTTGAGACCTTTTCTTTCTCTTCCTCACTTCTCAGTTGCTGCCATTTTACCATTTTCCCAGTTACCTAAGCTCCAGCTTCAATGTTATCTTACCCTTCTCCTTTCCATTTGCCTGCTCACCACAAAAGCCCAAATTCCTCAAAATCAGTTATGAAGCCCTTGCCCTTCTCTACCACAGGGTCTCTCATCACATGGAAGTGTTCTTCAAATACCCCCTCTGCCCCAGAAACAGGGGCCTGGGGCGGAAAATTATTCTTTTGGCCATAGAACTCCTCGGAGGCCGCACATGTAGCATATAACCTGAGTCGTCTGAAGAAGTAGCTTATTCCCGGAGATGGTAAAAAAGATCCAGATACAAGGAGAGCTGACTCTACGCAAGGGAAGCAGTACCAGATGTTTCACAAAAGGAAAGATCTAGACTCAACCATTATAAATAAGGCTCTAACCCACTCAATCAGAGCGTGACCTGACTGAATGCAGAGAGTGGAACCTTGGGGCGGGGGGGGGGGGGGGGGTGTTGACCGAAAAAGCAATCAGTCAGGATCATGTCGTCCATCTCTACCCATAGCCATACAAAGAATTGATTGTGACGTCCCCGATGACAAAGGTTGCTCTTTCCTGGGCATAGTTCCCTGGAATAGGAGCAATTCAGATGACGTGAAATACTCTGTGGGGACACTCAGTCCCCTTTGCCTAAAGCTGTTCTGACCCCTGAATTTGTGAGATTTAATAATGAAAAATATTATCTCTGAAATGAGACCTGGGTTCATTTCCAGTCTCTGGTATTTACCAGCAGGAACTACCAGGAAAATTCTTACATCTCATCTACTGCTGCCCCAGCTATTATGAACAATTACGCTAGTCTAGTCCCGGCCCTGCCCTCGGGTCCTCCCACTGTGCCCTTGTGCTCCTCCAGCTGGACAGTCCGCCACCTTCATTCTGCGCTCTAAACATGGCAAGTACTTTCCAGCCGCAGGGCCTTTGCTCATGCTGTTTTCCTTTCCTGGCTCCCCCTTCCCCCACATACCTGGATGACTCTGTCTCCATCTTCCTTTAAATCTCTGCTCTTTTATTTATTTATTATTCTTTGTTCTAGTCCTGTCCACTCTGGTCTAGATCTCACGAGGGCAGGTGTTTTAGCTGCTGTCGCAGCTGCTATTGCAGTAGCTGCTAAATTATATTGAGTTTTGACCATGTCTTGGTCTTCCCCTCTGTGAAACTGGGCTAATAACATTGACTTCAGGGTGCTGTGAGGTACAATGAGCCCAGTTGTATATTGCCTGGCAAATAGCACATGCCTAGTTGATGGTAGTTACCATTATTATTATTTTTTTAATTTTTTTTTTATTTTTAGGGAGAGAGAGTGAGAGGGGGAGGGGCTGAGGGAGAGAATCCTAAGTAGGCTCCGTGCTCAGTGCAGAGCCTGATGTGGGGCTCAATCCAACGACCTGAGCTGAAATCAAGAGTCGGATACTCAACCGAGCCACCCAGGTGCCCCCCATTATTATCTTTGATGTCCACATGATTTGCACAGGAGAATGGATCCTGTGCAGCTGCACAGTCTCCTCTCTTGAAGAGTAAATGAATAGAGCACTCTTCTGGCTTATCAATCAGCACCTTTGCAAATACCGATAAAACTATTTTCTAGTCGTGCATCACTAAAGACTAGACCCTGGCCTCTGGGACACACAGAGACAAAGTGCCTTTGTGTTTGCAATCACAAATTCTTTTAAAAAAATTTTTTTTTAATGTTTATTTATTTTTGAGAGAGAGAGAGAGAGAGAGAGTGAGCAGGGAAGGGATAGAGAGAGAGGGAGGCACAGAATCTGAAGCAGGCCCCAGGCTCCGAGCTGTCAGCACAGAGTCCGACACGGGGCTTGAACCATGAACTGCAAGATCGTGACCTGAGCCAAAGTCGGACACTTAACCGACTGAGCCACTCAGGCACCCCATGATCACAAATTCTTGAGTCAGCATGCCTGGGTCATATCTCAGGCCTCCACTTAGGGACAGTACAGCCCCTCAGAGCCTCAGTTTCCTCCTCTGTACAATGGGATTCAGGACAGTACCTACCTCAGAGGAACACGTGAGAATTCAATGAGATAACATAGCCTCACAACACTTCTGTGGGGAGGCACCATGAATATCAGTCACCATTGACGAAAGAGCAAGTGGACATCTCGAGAGGTAAGATAATTTGCTCTAAATCGGATAGCCAAAAACTGGCAAGGCCAAAATTTGAATCCAGATCTATCCAGCTCCAAAGGTTGATTTCTTATCCACATTCCACCATCCAATGGCTCCCCAATCTCTAGCAATAGGCACTTAACTGTGTTAATCCAAGTCCTATCCTATATGTCATTGGGCTGGAGGGCAGGGATGATGCATCTAATCAATCTTTGTTTTCCCTTTAGCACCCAGGTCCATATTTTACTCGCTGATATGTCCCTTGAACCAATGCTGAGTAACTAATCAAGTAAATAAATGAATGCATGAACAACCTATCAAGAGAGGAGACCCTTGTTAAGAGAATAGGGTTCAAAAGTATCCCAATCAAGAAGAGTAGGAATTAAAAAAAGGAAAAGGAGAAAAAGAAGGAGGAGGGAGAAGAAAACAGCATTGGACCTGCACAGCCAAAGGGCATTAGGATCCTTTGAGAGAAGATGGTGGAAGAGAACCCATTGCTGGGGGTTAGGGAAGGAGAGCCTGGATGGAAAAGAAGCAGCAGGTATAGATCCCTTACTTAAAAAGCTCATCCTAAAAAAAGAAGGTGTCATGAAGAGCTGTCACTAGAAAGGAAGCAAAGTCAAGTGAAGAATTGTCTTTGCTTTTTTACAAAACAGAATAAATCTGATATGTTCGTAGGAAGAGATGATTAATCTCTCTCATGTAGGAGAGACAGATTATAGATCCTGGAAAGGAAAGTGATCTTTGCAAGAATAATGTCCCAGAAGAGATCAAAGGGATTGGCTCTAGAGTTTTTCAGTCTGTGGGTTACAAGCCAGTGTTTGGGGAATGGAAAGGGGTTGGTAGAATGGAATGAAAATTATCGGTACCCATCCCACTTTTAAGACTTGTGTGTGTGTGTGTGTGTGTGTGTGTGTGTGCGCACATGCTTCTGTGTGTGTATATGCATGTGTGCATACTGGGTCACCATTTAAAGAGTTTTTTGGGGTTTTTTTTTTGTTTTGTTGTTTTTTTACTGTGAATCATGGTCAAAACATTTATTTTTTTTAATGTGTTATTTATTTTTGAGAGAGAGAGAGAGACAGAGTATGAGGAGGGGAGCAGAGAGAGAGGGAGACAGAATCCACGAAGTAGGCTCCAGTCTCTGAGCTGTCAGCACAGAGCCTGATGCGGGGCTCGAACCCATGAACCACAAGATCATGACCTGAGCCGAAGTCGGACACTTAACCGACTGAGCCACCCAGGCACCCCATGGTCAAAACACATTTAAAACAGTGGTCATTCGTGGAGAGCTCGATTTAAGTTGTCGATGACAATCAGTGAGCAGTATTGTGGATGGTGGCCCTGCCCTTGCTACAATTCAGGGAAACCAGCCCATCCCACCTTCTTTCTTTCCTCCCTCCCCTCCTCTCTCCCTTCTTTCATGAACATTTATTGGCCCATCTGTCTACTTGCCATTCACTTTTCTAGGCCCCAGGCATAAAGTTGACTCAGACACAGTCCTATCCTCGCAGCTTACAGCCCAGTGTTTTCTACCTAGCATGAATGACCTCTGGGCATCCCAGGCTTCTCGGGGCACAGGCCTGGACTCTCCTAGCTGTCCAGCTCATGCGATGCCCATCTGGTTCCAGTCTCAACTCCCACCCACATTCCCAAGACTCACCCACATGCCCAGGCTGCTGCCCAACTAGTGAAGGGTCTGCCCTTTGCCACACACACACAAGAGTACTGTGTCTTAAGGCACAAGGAGAAGATTAAGTCTCCCAGGCGGGCTTCACTCACAGCAGGACTGAGGGTGCTCTCCGCTGTGACCTGGCTAAAGGCCCCCGGAGATGGACACCGTGGTCATGCACCCAGTCGACACGCCCACCCGAGTGTTCAGGCTACTGCAATCGGCCGTCCACCTAGACGAGGTTCTTGTTTCTTCGGTTTTCTCCATTCCAAGTGTGGGAAGTAATTCAGGCCTTCAGACCCACAGTCTTAAAGGAAGCTTCTTGCATCGAGCTAATTAAAACAAGAGAAAGCTTTCTGCTGAAGATTTGTGAAGGGGGAGGTCCGCAAGGCTTTCAGTCAATGCTTTAGTATCACTGAATGACAGTGCAGAGCAGCCTAGAAAGAACCTGAGGGAACAGCTATTTGCAAAGCCCTGTTCCACAGATGATCCAACCAAGGCTCGTGCCGCTAGAGAACCCACCCAAGTGCAGTAATCCAGGGCACCTGAGGCATCCCATGAGGGGCTCGGGGACCCATGCTCCTGGCCCCAGTCCCGCTTCACCCAGAGAAGCCCTGCAAGGATGTTTCACGTGTCCGCTTCTGCATTAGAGTGGGCTTGAAATGAGGGTCTCCTTGCTTCAGGAGCAAAGAAGCAAACCAAAAAATATCATGCTGTGCCGTGATTTTTAGGACGTTAAATTAGAGGACATTGGGAGGAAAAAAATACTATAAGCTCTAGTTACTCATATGTGTGCCAGTTAGGGGAAAGTTTACCGATGTCTGTAAGTTACCTTGAAATGTATTTTAAAAATATGACAAATTAATGAATGGATGCTAAGATGACGAGATAGGGAGATTCTCAACAAAGCAAGTACAGTAAAATGTGAATGGTGGGGTCTAGGTGGTAGGTTTATGGGTATTCTCGGTAAATTCTTTCAATGTTTCCATATGAAAGTTTTTATAATAAAATGTGTGGGGAAAATTGACACCAGATGCATATGTTCCAATAAATGTTTTCTTACCTCTTAAAAGCTGTTAAAAAAAAAAAAAGAGGAAATTATGCCTGTACCACCTTCCCACATGGCCAGTCTTGTTACCATGCGGATAAGATGGAGAAAACTGATATGATCACTTTAGGAAAGTAAAATGCTACCTCAAATATTTTCCTAGTCAATCATTAATTCATTAATTTTTGATGCCATACCTATTTGAACTTCTAAAAAACTGCTGGGTCTAACTGCAGCCCCTCACATTTCTGGAGTGCAAATAAATGCTTTCACACACATTGCTTTGTTGAGCCTGACAATTCTGTAAGATGGTCACACACTGAGAGTAGAACTCACATCTGGCTGCTGGGTTGGGAGACAATGACAAGGGGAGAAAAGCGTAGGTCCCCTAGGGCACCTGTAAAGGTACTCAGATAGAAAGAAAGGCAGCGGTAGCACTGAAATCTGCATGCTGATGGGATCGTCAAGTGTGGTGGCTACACATTGCACAATTGCTTCGTAACTTTGAAAATGTTACTCGATTTCTTCTTCTTCTTCTTCTTCTTCTTCTTCTTCTTCTTCTTCTTCTTTTCTTCTTCTTCTTCTTCTTCTTCTTCTTCTTCTTCTTCTTCTTCTTTTTAATGTTTCTTTTTGGGAGAGATAGCACAAGCAGGGGAGGGGCAGAGGTGGGGGTGGGGGGACAGAGAATCCGAAACAGGCTCCAGGCATGGGGCTCCAACCCACGAACTGTGAGATCATGACCTGAGCCAAAGTTGGACGCTCAACCGACTGAGCCACACAAGCGCCCTGAAAGTATTACTCAATCTCTTAAGGATGGACATTTTGCAGTGACTGATTTACTAACGTTCTCATCACTCGTCACCGTTTTCTTCATTTCAAAATACATTCTGTGCACCTATTTAAGCCCGGAAACTGTGGTGTGTGGGAACTTGCAGTTCTGCGATGTGCTCACCATAAACCCCTGTGGCATGAATCACGGAGATGCCAAGGACCTCTGTTTCTTCCCTGACAAAATGGGAGAAACCAAATTTACAGGAAGACACAGATTTCCTTGAATTTTAAAAGTAACGTGGGTTTTTGTGGCCATTTAATACCACAGTTACCTACGTGGAACTTCAGAGACTTCTAGGCTAGCATAATCGAAATTTTAAAACGTGTAATAGAAATCATACACCTATCCAAAATGCTAGTGGACAAATGAAAGCACTGCTATGCTTTTATCACGTTATTCTCATGTTCAGCCAAGCTCATATGGGCTATTATGAAGGTCTCTAATTCATTAAAAAAACAACAATCAAAGTAATCTCACATACATGCAATTTATTCTCCTGGCAAAATGCTCTAGACCCTGAAAGGAAGGTTGGAGAAAGGATGGGTAACAAAAAAAGTCCTTTATGGGCTAAAGATCTCAAAACTCTATTTTATGAATATCACGCATACAAAGAATCAAAGAGACTACGTGATGGAAATTCATCCAACCAGCAAGGGGCGAGCCAGTAGTGAACCCAGCATTTATTTGGGGATAGAACAATATCAAAGATGCAAATGCACGTTAAGGCCGTTCATAATTCATTCACTTAAGCTCCACTTTTTTGATTAACCATCGGCCGGGCTTTGAGGTGAGAACTGGACACGTTGCTCACTCTCAGATTGTTTTGGTGGTAAGGACAGCTTTTCCAGTTGTGGCTTGCTTACAGCTGCTCTGGCTTATGAAGTAATTGCTAGTCCTTCGAGAGTCAGACACTTCAACAGGAGCACCCGTTATTTCTCAGCAAAAGCAGACAAGAACGGTTCATATGTCAGCAGAGCAGGAGGGTCTTTTATGTGGAAAACAAGGAAGAAAATGCACCCTTGTAAGAAATCCTTCAGTGCCGTTGGCCATGCTCCGCAACACAGAGTCTGGGAACGCGGGTGAACAGGTTCAGGATTGGGGAGGAACCCACTTCAAATCCTCACTCTGCCACTAAACTTGGGCATGTGGCATAACCCCTTACTTAGTCTTCTTATCTGGACCATAGGGATAAATGAATGCATATAAAATACGCAGTTGTGCTTAGGACACAGCAAGGATTTGGCTAACGTTGGCACCTATCACTAAAACATTGGCTAACTGGTAACTGGTAACTGCTAACAAGAAAGCTGGTGTCTTTGGTTAGTCAGAAGTTACTCCTGCCATTCTCTTTTAGGGTAGAGTTTTAGATCCCTAGAAGACAAACCCATGATCTCAGAAGTTTTTGTTAAATAAGTTCCAGGGACTGTATCTTGAATTTGGTGGCGGTGGGGAGGAGTCACATCTTGACCAGCACCAGGACTGTGTAATGTTCACTCCCCTTCGGACACCTGAAGAGTCGACATAATTCCTTTACCCCACGAACCTTGGCCTAGTGTTGGTCATGTCCCAGTCTGTACTTTAGTCTGTGGGAGGATTTAAGCACAGTCTTTATTCTCCAGTCACATCGCTCAGTCACACTGAGCACATCGGGCTCAGTGAGGTTTTACATTTAAGTCACAGTTCCTGGGCTTGGAGTCCCCCATTCAGTTCAGATTCCAGGACCCTGAGCTTCCCACGCCTCCCCTGCAATGGGTTCCTGTTGGCTAAGACCTCCTGTGGCCCCTTGACTTGTCATACTCTCCTTGTTATTGTCGAATGCAGGTGGTCAGCCTGTCTCCACTCACTCACTCAGTCCAGTTCATGATCTGATTTCCCCCAGCACCACCATGTTTAGACAGCCCCGTGGTAGTTGCTGATCACAAATGTTGCACGCGGGTGGGGGGGGGGGGGGCGGTAAGGCAGAGAGGCCACCAGGGCAACAAGGGTCAGGAGGATGCCTCCAGGACCCCGACCCTGGAATTCTGCTGGCCAAGGACAAATGTGGATTTGCCTAATAGTGAGGTGACCACACTCCCGGGACAATGACAGAAAACATTTGTCCATTCACCATGGGAGGTTGTTATGGAGTCTGTTATTTACTTCAGCACATTTAAAGGGAAGATGGTGTGATGTTATGGATGTGCCGACTGGTTCAAGCTTCACTCTAGGCTTGACTTAAAAAACAAGCCACACTCCAAGGGTCGTCTGCTTTTGCTACACCAGAACACGCCAAAGCGGCCACCACGAGGGGGGCCATGATCCACGTCTTGGTCAATAACCGAGACTTTGCTAACTAGCACAGTGAATATTGTAAATGGATTTTTAATTGGTAAAATAAAAGACTTTAAGTAGCATGATGACTATTTGAAATTGGTAAAAAGCTCAGAAATGTGGATTGATTAAAATATTTAAAACATTTAAAGACACCTCCCACTCTTGCCGGAAAGGAGTATAAAACTCTAATGAGGCCAGTAGCTTTGTCCTGAGGCTGGTGCCCAAGGTCGTTCCCTAAACAGTCCTGTGTCAACAGCCATCAACTTAGAGGACTCTCGTTGTGTGATGTAGGCCGAGAGTCACAGGATCTGCCTTCGGGATCTGGGAAAATTGCCTCTGGAGAACATAAATCTCACCCACGGGCGGGACAGGAGCTGGAACACAAATGTACAGAACAGCTCGCGCACCACTTCCCGGATCGTTTGCTAATAAATGCTTAGTGAATAAACGGCTACCTTTATTGTGACCACATGGCCAGGATGAGACACCGATGAGGCATTCCCTCAGGTGTCACATTTAAAAGGGAGCCAAAACAAAGATTTGAATGCAGTAATCTTCTTAAATCCACGATAGACAAAATGTCAAATTTTCAGTAAAGGCAGGCTGTTGGTGTTTGTTTCACAACGTGGCATTATTGTGCAATGGGAACAGTTGTTTCCAATCAGCCCCCGGTTCTGGGCCTGCACCTGGGCCTCCCCCACTGCGCGGCTTATAGGGGTTCCCAGGGGCATGCACACAGATTGCACAACCCCGGCGGGCCTGATATACAGTCCTTTTTTTAAATCGTAGCGCTTTCATGAACTTTTGGTGTTAACATCTCTAATATAATATAATGATATAAGACGTAATGTGTTTCTATGATATATACTTTATAATTAGTGAAGCAACATATAACATAATTAATATGCTGTATATTTATCTGATGTATAGATATATGTGAGTATGTAACATATTAATAACATAAATATGAACTTTTGAGAAAGGTATACAGAAGTACCAATTTTCCTTCTGCTTAGGCTCCAGCATGGCTGGGCACGGGGCCATGTGGCAGAATTTTCCATGAGACTTGCTCTTCTCGTATGCTAGTAGAGATGTTGCCTACGAGCTGGGCACGTCTGAGGAATTTGCACAGGGACACGTTTTCCTGGTGACCTATATGCTGTGTTTGCCTGCCTCTCCAGGGCACCCGCAGTCCTACTATCAAGGTCACAGGGAGGACAAATTAATAGGTGTCCGGGTAACACAAAATTACAGCAAAAACAGAAGAACGCGTGTATGCGTGTGTTTAATCTAGCGTCTATCTGTTTAAATATCATCTTGGAGGAATAGTTGGAATTTTTTAAATTATAGAAAAGTAGAAACATTAAAAAATCACGCATCATCCTACTCCACACACATATAAAGTACAAAGCTCCCTAAGAGATGCTGAGGAGGGTCAGTCGAGAGAGTACCTCCAGTACAATGGAATCTTGTAACGTTTGGGGGAATTCTTGGTGGCATTTAAGATGCATCCTGATGGACAGATTGCCAGGACATATTGCTGGGGGAGAAAAGCAAGTTGCAGAATGATAAGCACAGTTGGATACTATTTATGTCATAGACACACCCACACACAAAACAACAAGCACCACCATATACTCTCTGTAAGCGCATATACATGAATGTCAATACAGAGGACAAGGGTGGGAAGAGGACCCTTTGACGGAGAATGGTGGCAGTCTCTGGGGAGAGGTAGCAGGGTCCGGGAGTAGTCAAAGAGGACTTCCGTACATTGCTTTAATATTTGACAAGGAACCTGTATTCAAATGAATTACAAGAACAGCCTCCCAGGGCGATGGGGCAGCATTAATATTAAGTGGGGAAGCGGATGGCACACTGGCGGTAGACTAGAGTGCATAAAGGGGCTACTTTGGAGATGTTCCAAAGGGTAGATTAAGACCGGAAAGTAAAGAGTCTTCAATTCCAAGCCGAGGAAATGGCACTTGATGGAGAACTCCACCATGGGATACGTTAGGCAGCAGAATACAACCTGGAATGGACGGGAACCAGTTAAGAAACGAGGACAGTGCCCAGTGAGCCTGGAAAAGGCAGGGCGAAGAAAAAGCAAGGAAATATATGAGAGGAATTTTAAATCTGCCTGATCTGATAAGGAGCAGGTGGACTGAAGGAGAGGAGGCTAAAAGAGAGAGGAATCAAAGATTGTAATCCATGTGACTGGTGCGATGCTGGTACCAGTTAAAGAGGGTCAGGAATACAAAATTAAAAAAAAAAAAAAAAAGATTGAGAAGGAAAAATACTACTGATCACAAAATTCTATCCCTCAGACGTAAAAGCGAATAAATTCCGGGGCACCTGGGTGGCTCAATCAGTTGAGCATCCGACTTCAGCTCAGGTCATGATCTCACAGTTCATGAGTTTGAGCCCGAGCCCTGCAAGCCTGAGCCCTTCATATCCTCCGTCCCCCTCTCTCTCCGCCCCTCCCCTGCTCACGTTCTCTCTCTCTCGAAAATAAATAAACATTAAAAGAAATGAATAAATTATTTTCTGGTGATTAAATGAGCTAACACACGGAGAGCACTCAGCCTAGTACATAGGTGGTGCTTAACAATCCTGTAATAATGGCAAATACAAATGGACAATTTTTATGTGTCAGGCACTGTTGAAAAGACTTTCATCTACGAAAACTTTTAATCTTCATGATAAGTTTATGCGGTAGGTATTATTACTATTCCCATTGTACAGAGTTATAACATTCACAGTTCCAGACAGGGGAAAATGGAATAAAAGAGCCAGTTTGTTAAATCAGACCAGAAGGCACTTGGGAGCCATAGGGCTCAGCGCTAATTATGAAGTATCCAAGAGCTGTCAAAGGGAATGCTGGCCTGGGAATCTTAGGTATTTAGAGAGAAGCAGTTACAGCCAGAGAACATTAGTGAGCAAAGAACCAAAGACACCACCTAGGTGAATGCTGTATTTTGGAGATGACCAAACCCGGGCTGGGGATCCCGGTCCAGTGCTCCGCCCCGGGCGACATCCTCGTTTAAGGTGATGGTCACAGAGGGTTGGGTAAGTCTCGTGAAGGCACTGGGCTCAGAGCCTGGCACATCAGTTTACATCCGTCGACTGGAAGGAAAGAATACTGAAATACTTTTGCTAACCTATGCTATTCGCTGCCTCTTTTCCCCTTCTTACCGGGAAGCCTACTGGGCTGTGCAGCTGGGTCCCTGTGTCCTCAGCCATCCGGCCTGGGGGCAGCTCTTCAATTTCAAGCCCGGAGGTGCAGGTAATAGGGAGCTGAGCCTTCGAGCTTCTCTATTATGAGAGTAAGCATGGTAGCTCTCTCCTTAGAAGACCCACACTCCTTCCTATTCTAGCAAACTTTGGAAAGCCATCTCCTAGGGGACAAATCATTACTTTAGAAGAAAACAGCATTTTTCAATCCATCATAAGGTGTAAATACTACACTTTGATAAAAACAGGTGAGAACCTCTGTGATCTTTTGTACTACAGTCTAACTAGAGCCATGGAACCAGAAGAATCATTTTTTGAGCCTTTGTATTTGGCCAATGCATTCACATTTCTTCTGTGTAAGAAACAACTTGTTAAAAAATCTGTTTTAATGTTTGTTTATTTTCAGAGAGAGAGAGAGAGAGCGCGCACAAGCAGGGAGGGGTAGAGAGAGGGAGAGAGAATCCCAAGCAGGCTCTGACGCACAGCCTGACGCAGAGCTCGAACCCACGAACCGCGAGGTCACGACCTGAGCCGATAGCAAGAGATGGACGCTCAACCGACAGAGCCACCGGGGCGCCCCCCAAACACCTCTTAAACTCATGGTCACTTAGCTGTTTCTTAAAGAGTTTAACTTATTTAATAGCACCTTAATAACCTCTGGGAATGCTTAAAGTATCAAGTTATAGATGACATTTGTGGGGCTCTCACCAGGTACCGAGCACTCCCCGGGTACTTTTCACAGATTAATTCCCTTCCCCATCACGGGAACTCCTTCAGGCAAACCTTACTAACATCTCTGCTTCACAGGTCCAGAAATTGTGAGGCACACAGGCTCAGCCACTTGCTTAGAGTCACATGCCCCACAAGGGTGGACCCAGCAGCCAAGTCCAAGCCCCTGGCTCTCAAACCCAAGTTCTAAATTGCTATGTAATTTAGAATTTGGTTTTGCTATGATGCATTACTTTTAAAATAATCCTAATTACTAGCCTTTTTTTTTTACCATTATAAAATATAAATATCCACATACTAGATTTCCTTTTATGTTTTTTTTTAGTGTTTATTTTTTTGATATTTTTTTTGAGAGAGAGAGAAAGAGAGCACAAGCAGGGGAGGGGCAGAGGGAGAGGGAGACACAGAATCTGAAGCAGGCTCCAGGCTCTGAGCAGTCAGCACAGTGCCCGACGCAAGGCTCAAGCTCACCAATAGTGAGATCATGACCTGAGCCGAAGCTGGACACTCAACCGACTGAGCCACCCAGGCACCCCTGGATTTCTTCCTTTCAAGCAAAAGATTTCTCTCAGCGGCATGAAGGAGAGGAGTTTCCCCCTAAGAAGCTCCCAGGCCTCTTGCAGGAGTGGGAGGCAGTCAGAGGGCCACCTCCCGCACCCCGCCCTGTGCTTCCTCCTACAGACATGGTGAGTCACACCCGTAAGAGTGTGAAGAGCTCTAGCGCTTTCTAGTTTTGTAGATATTTTTAGCACTGTTTACATGTTTGCTTGGATATGTCCCTATTATCATTGCCCAAATTTTGAAAATAAGAATCTTACCTTATTCATATTGATTGTTGTGGAATGATTACAATGATGATTAAAATGATAATCAAACAACCCACTAGAGGGGCGCCTGGGTGGCTCCGTCGGTTGAGCGTCCAATCTCGGCTCGGGTCATATCTCACAGTGTGAGTTCAAGCCCCGCATCGGGCTCTGTGCTGACGGCTCAGAGCCTGGAGCCTGCTTCGGATTCTGTGTCTCCCTCTCTCTCTGCCCCTCCCCTGCTCATGCTCTGCTCTGCTCTCTCTCTCTCTCTCTCTCTCCCCCCCCCCCTCCCTCTTTAAAAAAAAAACATTAAAAAAAAAAAAAAAAACCCACTAGAGGCTTACCATGTGCCAGGCCCTGTGCTAAGTGCTTAACAGGCATTGTGTCAGTTACGCCTCTCAACGATGATCTAGGGTATGAACTGTGACTGCCTCTTTGCTCAGTGAATGTTCGGTGCGTGCCAGATGCCCTAAAAGTTCAGCTGATTGATATCCCATAGCTTCTAAAGGTGTTTTCCCAAAAAAATATTAGAGTCTCCTTGGGGAGAAACAAACACACCATGGGTTCCTAGAGGTTGAGAGGCCTGGGCGCAGGGCTGGGGTAGAAGGGGCTCCCGAAATGTTTAAAAAGTGAAAGCAAGTTACACAAAGCCACAAACATCGTCAGCATATCCCCACCCACCAACACCAAAAGAGCTATGACCACAGGGCTTGGTTTGCCCAGGAGAGTGTCAACTTATGTCTCCCTTCTTAATGGAATATTAACGAGCCTCCTTTTACTCTCAGAGCCTTCAGTTTGGATGCTGTATTAACTGGTCACCCAACCACAAAGTCTCAGTGGGACTGACTAGCCACCTACCCTACCCACCCATCCGGTCCACCCCCCCACACCTCACCCCCAAAGGCCAAGGTGAATGCGACACTGTGACTTGGGACAACTTTGTATTAAATGAAGAATGGGGGAAAACCAAAATGATCTCCAGACAAAGGGTCCCAGTGGGACAGAAAAGGGAAGGGGAGGGGAGCCAAACAACAGAGGAAAAAATAGACTGCACTTGCTATGGTCTGAATGTTTATGTCCCCCCATAATTCATATGCTAAAATCCTAACCCCAAAAATGATGGTATTAGGAGATGGGGCCTTTGGGAGGTGTTCAGGTCATAAGGGCAGAGCCCTCATGTATGGGATTAGTGCTTTTATAAAAGAGGCCCCAAAACTTCCTTGCCCCTTCTACCCTATGTGGATGCAGCAAAACAAACAAACAAACAAACAAACAAACCAGCCATCTATGAACCAGAAAGAGGGCCCCCTCCCCAACTACGCTGGCACCTGGATCTCAGACTTCCAGGCTGCAGGACACTGAAAAATAAATTTCTGTTGTTTATAAGCCACCCAGTCTGTGATATTTTGTGATAGCAGCCCAAACGGACTGCGACAGCTCTGAAGAAAAACAGAAGCAAAGTGTAAGACGGTGCTTATGGATTTATATAAAATTATGTATGTAAGAGCGCAGAAAGGATAAAGTTCTGGTTGGGGATTTGATGGTGCCAGTGTTTTGTTAGAGTATCTTGTCCACTACAGCATTCCTACCACTTAGTGCAATGCCTACAGTACAAATATTCCTGGAGGGAGAAAGCAAGGAAGCAAAGTAAGAAACCAGGTTGGTTTCTAGTCCTAAATACTCTACTCACTAGCCGCGCAGCTCTGAGCGGTGCTTCTCCGCTCGGACAGCAGCTGAGAGAACGCAAGGTCGTCTTCAACAGTCTCTGACACTCAGGCAATGATGAGGGCAAGCCTGAGCGAAAAGTCTGCCCTGATTACCCTAGACAGGTGACCCCCACAGTGCTGCAGTGGCAGCCTGCCTGGAAGTGCCTGTGTTTGACCTTTAAGCTTTTGCAATTCACAAATTGGACACACACGCACCCAAAGGCAAAGGCAGGGGCGCCTGGCTGGCTCAGTCGGAAGGCCAGGCCACTGTTGATCTTAGGGTCATGAGTTCGAGCCCCAAGTTGGGTGTAGAGATTACTTAAATAAATATTTTTCAAAAAAGGCAAAAAAAAAAAAAAAAAACCCATCAGTTTTTTAAAATGTGTATACTTTTCAATTTCATACTTTTAAAGATGTGAGTGCCATCCCTCATGCTTTTTAATATTTAGGTCTATAAGCATATTCTTTTTTAATTTTTATTTCTAATTTTTATTTTATTTTTTGTATAAATATGGTTGATTTTATTCTATTATTTTCTTATTTGAGAGAGAGAGAGAGAGAGAGAGAGAGGGAGAGAGAGAGAATGTTAAACAGGTTCCATGCTCAGCATGGAGCCCAACACGGGGCTTGATTCCATGACCCTGGGATCATGACCTGAGCCAAAAATCGAGTCAGATGCTCAACCAACTGAACCATCCAGGTGCCCCAACATATTCTCTTCTTAAAAAAACAAAATCAGGTCAGGTCGCCTGGGTGGCTTGGTCGGTTGGGCGTCGGACTTCAGGTCGGACTCAGGTCAGACTCAGGTCACGATCTCACGGTTCGTGAGTTCGAGCCCCACATGCGGCTCTGTGCTGACAGCTCAGAGCCTGGAGCCTGCTTCGGATTCTGTGTCTCCCTCTCTCTCTCTCTGCCCCTCCCTCGTGCTCTGTCTCGCTCTCAAAAATAAATTAAAAAACATTAAAAAAAAAAAAAAGAAAAAAATCAGGTCAGACATTTATATGATTCTACAAAAGCAGAATTTATATGATTTTGCTTTTGAAACTTTCATTCTCATTTAACAGATCACAGATATCTCTCCAGGTTTGATCACAGAAGGCCACTGTATCAGTCAGCTATTATCACAGTAAGCATACGAAACAAATGACCCCAAAATGCAATGGTTTTCAACAACTCTCTTTTCTCTCCTCTTTTCCTTTTTACTCACACTGAAGGTTTCAGTCAACCAGACTTGTGTGGGCTCTGAACTTCAGGTTGGGTCCAGTCCTGCTCCATGCATCCATTATGATCCTTGGACCAAACAATCAGCAGGTCCCATCCTTACAGTGATGGCAGAAATTCAAGAGGTGTGAATGAAAACACGTAATGCCTCTGAAGGTCTAGGCTCGATTGAGAGTCACTTCTGTCCGCATTTCATTGGCCAAAGCAAATTATGCAGCGAAATTCAGAATTGGTTGGGGGCAGGGGAGGGGGGGGGCGGGAATATACTCTGCCCCCCCCTCCCCCGGGAGAAACTGCAAAGTCATTGACAAAGGGTGGGGAGCCTGGGAGGGGGGCAGCACCGGATGGAGGCAGTATGTAGAGTGTATCATTCTGTGTTTTACCATTCCCCCACTGATAACAGTTAGGTCGATTCCAACTAACAATCATGCAGTACACGTTCTCCCCAGCCTCTCATTTAATCCTCACAACAGCCCTGAAGAGTAGTTACTATTAACCCCATTTCCGAGGGAGGAGGAAACTGGACCTTAGGACAAAGGGTTAGTCATTCTTTTAGAGAGGAATCCAGGTGGCTCTCAAATGCAAATCTTCTCACTGCAGCCCCTTAAAGATCCTTTCTGGGATTTGATGCTTGATCAAATTTGTCTCCTCCAAGGAGCTGTGAAGAAGATGCAACTTGTCTTATTTCCCTTTTGTCTGGGCTTCCATGAAGCTGGCAGCCAAATTTAAGTCTCAATCAAGGCAAATTACATACAATTAGCATATCCGTAGACTCATTTTCTTTGGTCTTAATTTTCCATTTTGATTTCATTCAACCTTATTGTAATGTCCTTTTTGTGCAGGCTTCCTTAGATTTTTAAAATAAAGAATCAAGGTGTAATTAATTTGAATTATACGAGTGTTAGAATTCTAGGCACCGAGGAGTCTTGGGTTCAGATGGATGGATGGACTGTCTTCCGTACTCCATAACTTTCTAGAGCCTGGCTTCTGTGTGTTCACTGGTCACACTCACTGTCACAGAGGACAGAGAAGGATAAACAGCACAGTCTCAAATGGGTCCACTTGACCAGTTAGCAGCAACTTAATCTGGTAGCAACTGAACAGAGGTAGAAAATTTAACAGAGGGTGTTCCTCCCCGCTTCCCAATACCAGAGAAAATACGGGGTTGTTTTAATGTCCTAGACAAGCACAGCATGTGGCCCTTGTCAGGTACTTGATAAATGCATAATGATATACAGTTACATATTTTATCAAAAAGAAGTAAATATAATCAATGGCCAAAATGCAACACTATTTTTAAATGTTTAGTGTTACATTTTAGACTTCTGCCCTTTCAAGAGTAGTAGAAATTTATAGCCAATCTCCTGCCCCGTGTCTGAACAGCATCCTTCTGTATGATCACCTACCCTTCCTGTCAACGATCCTCATTACAGGGTCTCGCCTCCCGCCTCGTCAGAGTAACGAGTCAACAGTAAATACCTGAAGACGATTTGCTCACTATTTGTAAAGTTAATCTGGCCGTTTTACAGCAGTCACCAACCCTATAGCCCAAACTTTCAAAGGTGGTTTTTTAGCAGCACCCATCGGTATGCTGTTACCAAGTGTCACCGAAAGGTGACACTTTAGAAACTCCTTTATGATATCGTAAAGTGAAAAGGGAAAGGACTGATCCTGGCTGATAGTGTGGGTGGATTTATGGCTTGTATTTCTATCCATCAGATGTGGAACATATTTTTAGCAAGACACATCAAACTTACTTCTTCTCCAAAGGGTCTAACTCAATTGGTGAGAGAGAGATGGGAACTCTTTTGCTCCTCCAGTGTTAACAACAATAACGATAACAACAGTAACAATAACAACAATAATGACTTCTTCCCTTGCTTCATGCCAAGGGAAGAAAAGACAGTAAGAAGGTGTGATAGGGAGCATGGTTAGAGACCTCTGTTTAAAAGGACAAGATGAACTAAACACCTTAAGGCTTCCCATCCACTCCACTGGACTCAATTTCTTTCATCAGCCCCTTTCGCTTCCTCATAAATTTGTCTTAGGACATGAGGTTTTACAAAAGCCAGTGGAGAAAAGGTGTGGAAAGGAAGAACCCGAAGAGGACTCAGTGGTTTGGGAATATATTGCTGACCTCTACTTTCTCCTGGTAGCCTTCCCAAGGTCAGCCACAGCAGTCAAGAATCTTGAGATTCCTCACCTTTGCTCATCTCTGAGCCTATCAGCACTTTTGCCAAATAGTGTTCAAGACAGTAACTATAGACCCCTTTAAGGTCAACCTGTTCCTCAATGTCACTTTTTTCTTTTTTGACATTCAACAGCAGTCTAGAAGAAAATAATATATTGGCATGAAGAAGAGGAGGTCCAAACGTATTCCTAGTTAACTGTAATATCTGCATATCAAATAACACCCTGAAAGTGTCGTTGCTCTGTCCTGAAATCAGGAGTTGTCTGGCTGCCAACGGTGGGAAAGAAGAGGGGCAAGGATATTATAGGAAATTCCTTCTGCTATCTCCCGCTCCCGTCTAGACCCTCCCCAATTCTCCTGAACTGAGACCGAACACAAGCTCTTTGGAATGCAGACCCAACAGTCCCACAAGTGCAGATTGTGGGGAGGGGGTGTTGAAGAAACCAAGCCCTAACTCTTGTACTTTGTGTCCCAAGACCTGTGACGCCCACTCCTTCCCCCACCACCACGGCCCCCACCACAGTCCACACTCATGAGCCATTCTTCCCCACAGATGCCCATGTTGGGGGCTCACATTGAAAACTTAATCCCATGATTTTAGCCAGCAAATCCATCAAATGCAAGCTATCCGCATGTATGGGCAATGAAAAAATGGCACGGAAACAGCTCTTAGCAAAACACAATTGCACGTGAGTGGAAAGACCCGGATCCAAAATCGGGGGGTCTACCCCTGACCACTTAAAGAAGTGTGACTTTGGGCCAGCCTCCTAACTTCACGGAATCCAGTTCCCCGAGTTTAAATGAGGTTATGTAAACAACAGTGTTCTGTACATTTAAGCTTCCGCGAAATTAAAGAGATTTATACAAAGAAACGCTAGTTAAAGAATCAGGTCATCGGGCCTGTGTCCCCATGATACAAGTGCTGTTTTTGCTGTTTTTCATTTCAGTCACACTGTTTGAGACATTCGACGCTTAATAAATGTCTCCATCTTTGCATTCAATTGCCCCCATGTAGTGGGTGCCTTGCCTTAGACCAAACCATGGGAACGTTTTGATGCTGTCTCTGACTTGTGGGTACCCAGGCGCATGTGCCCTCAGAGGGGAAGAAAAGCGAATGATTACTTTTTTGGATAAAACCATTTAAAATATGCAAAGTTATGATAAGGCACCGACTCTCCCAAGAGCCCGGCATCCTTAAAAGACACCCTGCAAGCTCAGTTCATCTGTTTTCAAGCTCAGTTCCATTTGAGTCACATTAATAAGGGTAAAATTCCTCACAAGCACCTTGTCTGTGAAAAAACAAGTGTCATGCTGTCCCCTGATCTGACTGTAAATCCCTGCCGCTTCTGCTTCTCCAATTAAAGGCATTTTTAGAAAAAGAATACAATTCTTTTAGAGGCACTGAAAACACACATCTGAGCTGAGACTACCCAACCCCGATTGGGGGGAGGAGAGAGAGATGGATAGAAAGTACTCTTAATGAGGGGAATCTCGGCTTTTGGGCCAGAGGGCAGGCGGCCTAAGGGCAGGTGCCCATGGCGGGGAGGGGGTGATGGGTGCCCCTGACTACCTGAAGCCTAGACCAAACCAGGAAAGGGGGTTGGGAAGCAGGAAGCCCCCCTAGTGGTAGTCAGGAGCTTTTCCTACCTGTTAAAGTGGACGGGCAAGGCACAGGCAGGTATTATGGAATGGTGGAAGATAAACACCTGATACTTGGGCTAAACCTTTTGTTGCACTTTGTTTTAGTGTATTTATTTTTGAGAGAGAGAGAGAGAAAGAGAGAGAGAGAGAGAGAGAGAGAGAAAGAGAGAGAGAGAGAGAGAGACTGAGCAGGGAAGGGGCAGAGAGAGAGGGAGACACAGAATCCGAAGCAGGCTCCAGGCTCTGAGCTGTCGGCACAGAGCCGCATGTGGGGCTCGAACTCACCAACTGTGAGATCACAACCTGAGCCAAAGTCAGATGCTCAAGGGACTGAACCACCCAGGTGCCCCGCTTTTGTTGCATTTTAGTCTCTTACTCTCCATCCTCCATGGAAAAACATTCTGAAGGTTTTTGGCTATTTGAGCAATATCCGCCTGGCGAGTTAGCTAAATTTGACAGCAAAGTGCAAATAAAGAGAAGCTCCAGGGGGTAGGAAACGAGGCAGGAGGCTGAGCAAAGAGTTCAGGGAGAGCCTGTCGAGGGCCTGAACCAAAGGAGTGGCAGGCACGTTGCCCTAACATGGACTATCAGTCCTGATTCTCAAACCAGTGCATGAGGTGACAGAGAAAAATGTCCCTGAGCACTGGCGTCCCACCCTGCCGGGGTCTTGCATAGGAGGCTCCTGAGAGCCTGTCAGAATATGCCACTTTCTGTATGTTTTATTCATAGGCCATCAGTTATCTTCTAAAAAATTAAAACACGACTCACAACAGTTTTAACGTTGAATTCATACAATTTTCATGAAATCAAGATTCATGTTAATGAAAACTGACTAGAACTTACTACTGATCCCAGTGATCACCTTAATAATAGGTGAGTATCTTGAAGTGAAAAAGGGTGGTGGTTTGTAAATAAACCTGTGAGCTAGTGGGCATTTACAATAATTATTAAACATAGTAATATAATTAATACTTTAATTAAACTATGTGTAACGTACATATGAGGTGAGCTGCAAGGAGGTTTACAGGAGGCTCATTTCTAATTCTAAATTTCAAAATTTGGAAAACAAGTTAGTTACCCAAAAAGCAAGGATTAGTTGAGTAAACTGTAATGTTTCCACACGGTGGAATACTTTTTAAGAATTAAAAATGATGTCATAGAAATATACTTATTTCAATGAAAAGACATTCTAGGTGACATTTCAGGTGACAAAGATCAAAGTACAAAACAGTATGACTATGAGCTCGCTGTTGCTTAAGAGGAAAGGACGTACATAGAAAAAAAAATCTAGAAGGATATATACCAAAAAGTTGAGGAGGGTTTTAGCAAGTGTAATAATTATAGCAAGTATAGCATGAATAATTATTCTTTTCTTTTGTTTGCTCCCCAGTATTTTCTATTGTTGCTTTTTTTCTACAGTGAATATGCATTACACATATAGTAACGGAGTTACTTTTTGCAGGGCTGCATGTGGTACAGGAAACATGAATGTGACGTTCCAGGAATAAGGTGAAGAGCAGCTGAAGGACAGGCATGGGCAGGGGAGTGGCCCAGTTGGAGTCTGGGTCCCCCCAAAAATAGAGAACCGGGACACATGTAGCAAAGGCCCGAGAGCACAGACTTTGGATCCCAGTTCAGCCACTTGTGAGGCTGGACAAGTTACTTCATCTTTTTTTAGATTCCTCATCTGCAAAACAGGTGAAAAATAATACCATTTGTCGCTCCAACTGTGTTGTTGGAAATCCAAAAAGTTGATAACAGTATGTGTAAAGTTTCTCAGCTTCCAATAAAGTCTGGCACAGGATAAGCCTTATGTGTGCTCGCTTATCTGAAAGGTATTTCCTCTCAACGATTCCTAAGATGAATAGGTGAAAAAAACCACTTTCTTAGCCCACCCCCTTAGGGCTGAGTCAGCTGGGTAGAGAGAAGGCTGGTGCTGTGTTCTTTCCGAACACGGTTCATCATCTTAATTTCTTTTACAAAACCAATTCACTTCCTTTCCTCCTCCCCGTAAAAGCTCTTTGGGAAGTTTTGCCTTATTGCTAATGGTTTTCTTTATAACTGGATGATCAATTCAACTGAGATTAATTGAGCATGAAGCTGGCAGCATCTGCAAAGCCATTTATCAGGGAGAAGGAGCCGGATCACGCCAGAGCCCAGGAGCTGTCATTATCTGCGTTCCCGTTCCAGCAGCCTCAGGCACACCTGAGCCTCAGGTGGCCAGCAACATGTTCACTGAGTACGTGAGCAGTAAGGGGAGAGGCCTCCTGCACTCCCCCCTCCCCAGCAGAAAGGCTGTGTGTCTGCAAGTGATCCTCGCAAGCCCCAAAGGCTGAATTTATTCCAATGTCAAGCCAGCATATTGCTCTAACACTGTTTACTGAAAAAAAAAAAAAAAAAAAAAATTTAAGACAGATGTGATCTGGATCCTACCCAATGGAGTTCCACTGATGAAGTACTAAATGTAGGGGCACCTGGCTGGCTCAGCGGGCTGAGCGTTGGACTTCGGCTCGGATCATGATCTCACGGTCCGTGAGTTCGAGCCCCGCATTGGCCTCTGTGCCGACAGCTCAGAGCCTGGAGCCTACTTCGGATTCTGTGTCTCCCTCTCTCTCTGACCCTCCCCCGTTCATGCTCTGTCTCTCTCTGTCTCAAAAGTAAAATAAAACATTAAAAAAAAAATGAAGTACCAAAAGTATACATCTTAGGAGGCTATATCCAGCATGGGCTCTGCAATACTACATTAGCAGAGTTTTGGTCTTTGCTTACGAGTAACCATGGCAACCATTGGCATGCGTTGTATAGATGATGATGATGATGATGATGATTGACATTTCTAGGACTTATGTGCCAGACAATCTTGTAAGCACTCCATAGCCACTATCTCATTTGTTCCTCTCAGCCTAGGAAGTATGGGTTCTGCTACTTCCCAATTTTACAGATGAGGGAACCAAGCACACAAGGTCAAGTAGCTTGCCCGCAGTTACACAGCAAGTCAGTGGCAAAGCTGGGATTTCAACCTGGCAGTGTGGTTCCCAGCCCGTGTGCCAGGTAACCTTTCTGTTATGCTGCCTCACATGTGTGTGTGGGGGCATACTTTTCACAAACACATACACATACACACACACACACACACACACACACACACACACACACACACCAGCTAACTGTCCCTTTCAGCACCTATGCAAATCCAGGGATGCAGGAGATTCTGCAGCTGGCTAACATTAGCTTTTAAGAGCTCTGAAGCCAAGGTCGTTCCGAATCAGTTATCCAGGCCCGGGCGTCATATCCTTTACCCACCCATTTTTTTAGGCACAAATCACCAAGGAGATACTCTCCCCACCCAAGACTTGCTCTTCATTTCTTTCTGCACAGGGGGAGTTCAATTCACGAGTGAGTGTGTGTGTGTGTGTGTGTGTGTGTGTGTGTGTGTGTGTTTCAATTGTTCAACATTCACAGGTACCCATAATATTCCAGATACTGTACCCCCCTGTAATGATTAATGTTATGTGTCAACTTGGCTGGACCACTGTACCCAGATATTTAATCAAACACTATCTCTGTGAGAGTGTTTTTAGATGAGATGTAAATCTAAATCAGTGGTCTTTGAGTAAAGGAAATTGTCCTCCACAATGTGGGTGGGCCTTATCTAGTCAGTTGAAGGCTTCACTGCAACAAATGACTGATCTCTCCTGAGCAAGAGGGGATTCTGCCAGCCGATGGCCCTCAGACTTGAACTGCAGCATTAGTCTGGGCTGCTGTAACAAAATACCACAGACTGGTGGACTTACCAACAATAAATTCATTGCTCACAGTTCTAGAGGCTGGAAGTCCAAGATCAAGGTGCCAGCATGGTTCGGTGAGGGCCCTCTTCCTGGCTATAGACTTTTCATCCCACGGAAGGGGTAAGAAGTCTCTCGGCCTCTTGCATAAGGACAGTGAACCCATTCACGATGGCTCTGCCTCCTAACACCATCCCATTGGAAATTCGGATTTTGACATATGAATTTGGGAGAGACACAGACATTCAAACCACAATACTGGGTCTTCAGCCTGTGACCCACCCCGCATATTTTGGACTTGTCTGCCTCCACAATTGCGTGAGCCGATCCTTAAAGTCAATTTCCTCCTATATGTATACATATCCTGTTGATTCTGTTTCTCTGGAGAAGCCTGACTAATGCACTCACCCTCACTCAGATGTGCTCAGAGCACACACTCTCATTTAGCAGCACGGGGAGTAGGAGGGGGTTCTGCTTTGAGAAGGAGGCGGAGCTAAGTGACCTTTCAAGTTTTTACAGAGCTAAAAACCTAAGACTTGGTTATTCCAGTACTTGGTACTTCCCTTAGTGCAGATTCTAACCTCAAGGAAAACACCTTGCACTCATGTGACCAAATACCAAAATAGAACAGAATGAGGGCTCTTGTTCCAACATTTAAAGGGACAGGCATGTGAAGCAGAAGGTTTCACACAAGAAAGAAACCAAGTCTATGACCCAGATCCTGCCACTAGCCTTTTAAACTCTGAATCACAGAATTCACAAAGGGAGGGGGATTCTTGTCCCTCCCCCACTGCATGCTTTTTCCTAAGCAAAAAAAAAAAACAAAAACAAAAAAAAAAAAAAAAAAAATAACCAAAGGAAAACCTTTGTGGGAGACTTCCTTCCATTCCATAGCTACCATTCAAGGAAAAAAAAAAAGTTCACAGAACTGGGCCACCCCTCCTGGCAAAAGTCAAGCATTGAACTTGACCAGGGGTCATTTTGCGCTTTCTACCGAAGCTATTTTGCAACTGGCCATGGTCACCATCACCGAGCTTCCTAGTGGAGGACGTGTTCAAAGATAGGGTGCCCACCTAAATGTCTCTGACTTAAAGACCATTTTCTGTGCTAGCTCCCCCTGAAAGGGATCTGTCACCCAAGGGGACACCGAAACGGCAACCATAGTCCTAACCAGACATCGCTATGAGAAAGCACACAAATATGGCCCTGGGAGTTGATGACACCTCTCGCCTTCCCACGACATAATTAACAGGATAGATTCTTAAATATCAGTCTTCAGCACAATGCTGACTGGGAGTCTATTTCCCTTGACTTCGTTCGGGATGTTGGGTTACATCAACCCCAAATTCCCAACCAATTTCTTAAAATGTAACTAAGACAATATAAAACGCCTATGTGTCCACATATTTAGGATATACACGTTAAGACGCTCTCAACATTGCTTTCTGATCACCGAAAAATTGCTGTGTTCATAGCAAAGAGCTGCTTGATATGCTATGGCCTCTCTCTTAGCTCTAACAACCATGGTACACACACCCCATGCTGACACTCCACGGGCCTTTAAAGGACTTCTGACTTTCCAGGAATTGCTTTTAGACTATCACTCAAAACTGTGCCTGCAAATCATTCAGTTTAAATGTTGTGTGGAGTTTGGGGGTCATATATGTATGTGTTTTTCTAGATAATCATTGACCAAAAAGACACTGTATTAAGAGACACATACATTCTATGAAATTGGGCTTTAGTAATTCAGTGGCAGTCTATCGAGGAAATGTTCCCTGGGGAGACGTTGTGGAGGATACTGCTATCATTTATTTGTTTGTCCTATTTATTATCTGTCTCCCTTCACTGAACTGTAAGCACACAAGAGTAGAGATTTATTTCTGTTTTGCTGCTATGTCACCAGTGCCTAGAAAGGACCTGACTCACAGGAGGTGTGCAGAGCATTTTGGGTAAGTTAGCAACTGTCAGAGGCTGAGGGGAGATGGGTGGATTACTAAAATCCCCATCATTTAACAGGGAGAGACTGTGAAAATAGCACTACACCAGGAGCCAGGAGAGCCGAGTTTTGAGTCTCCGACTGGCCACTCAGTTACTCAGTGAGGGACCTTGAGCCTCATTTTCCTCTCTGGGCACTGGATTCTCAACCCAGCCCCCATCTCCTTCCTGGGGCTCCCCTGTCTGATTCTGTGGGGATAAGCCTATCCAGCTCTCTAACGGGGCGGGGGTGGAGGAGGTGGGGGGGAGGGGGAAGGCAGCCCCAGTCACTGCTGGGAGGAAATTGGGGGCGGGCAGCAGAAGCCGAAAGAAAGCACAGAATTTGGCTTAGAAATCTGGTGAGGAATCGCCTTGCCCTCCCTCAGGGCGCTCCCTTCTTGTTACATCACCTTATACATCGCATTGCGGTGATGCTCAAAAACAAAAAGACCATTTCGGAAGTACCTTGCCGTGTTCCAGGGGGGCAATCCGCATTCCCTCTCACAGCAATCCCGGCCTACAGAAAAACAGGCGGTTGGGCTTTCCAGCAAAGAGCTCTGAAGCTGTGGTTTCCCCCTGAGGTGTCACCTACCCTTTGATGCAGAGTGCCAGTAGGTGTGTCCCCAGCCTCTATTCCTGTCAGAGGCCCCACAGAGTAAGTACAGTCGAGATCACAGAGATCAACAAGGGCTGTGTGGCTTCCGGGGCAGGGAGAGAGCAAGCAGAGCAGAGAGGAGGAGCCCGCACCCCATTCAGGACAGAGGAGGACTCTGGGGGACGCGCCCGCCCCCTGCCCTCGATGGACAGGCCGCTGGCAAGCAGCCATCCTTCTGAGGCGGTAACGCTCAGAAAGTACTTACCAGGCACTTTATTTTATGTACCTTACGGAACTCGGTATTTCCAATAGCCTTACGAGGTAAGTCCCATTGTGGCAGATGAAGACATTGAGGCCGAGGGGGTTTAAATGACTTGCTGAAGGTCACACAGCCGGGAGAAGGACGGGGCAGGGCTACCTTCACACAGTCTGACCACCACATGGTTCCGCTCCCTAACGCCCACACAGCACCGAAACACGTTCTGGGCTTGCCGTAAGGTGGGGGGCAACTTCCACTCCTTAAACCCTGGAATCCACTCCCATCCCTGCTGAAAGCTCTCAGCTCCCCAAGGCACTCAGTAATATTCGCTCTTCTCTCTTTCATCTTCAATGTGCCTCCACACCAAAGTCCTCTGGTTCCAGGAGGAGCTCTTTCCTGCCACCATGGCCAGAACTCTTTAGAAAGTTCACAATGCTGTTTTCTCTTCTCCTCCTCTCTACTCCCTCCCTACACTGGGATTATCTAGAAGCTTCTAACTTCACCATGATTCCCAACCATCCCCATGTTGTTTATTAGGCTTTTTTTTTTTTTTTAATTATTTTACTTGATTTCTTAGCCTCTTTTACACTGTTAACCATGACTTCGACCTTCAAACCTGCTCTTCCTTTGGGAACCTACCTTACTGCCGCCTCTCCTGGTTCTCCTCCCAGCTCTCTGGCTACCCATCCCAGTTGGGCTCAGGTGCCCCTGCAACTCTGCCCATCCCTTAAAGGTTGAGGATGTCCAGGAGTGTCCTGGGCTCTGTCTTCTCACTCTGGACACTCTCTGGGAGGGATTTCACGAATTCTCAGGACTGTGGTATCTATACACAAGAGATTCCCCAATCTTTACCTCCTGCTCTGTTCTATCTTGTGAGCTTGAGACCACATACTCAGCCTGCCAGTGGTCCACACCCTCACCACCAGGAGGAACAGATTCTCTGCAGGACCCGGCCGTGTGGAGTTGATCTGCCTCATTTCTCCCACTAAATAGTCCAGCCCTCTGAACTATTGACCCTTCCTCTTCTGAGCCGCCGCACAGCCGGGCCCCCTTTTCCGGGAAACTCCTTAGCCCTCCTTTTCCTTGGCTCAGTTCCACTCACCCTCCAGATCTTCATGTGGATATCACTTCCTCCGGGCAGTAGGGAGGCGTCAGGCCTGGGTGAGGTCTCAGCACACCCCCACCCCATCAGAGCACCTATTCCATTTACTGCAAGGACCTATTTCCTCTATATCCTCCATACGCTACTTTACTATTTAATCCCCACTAACTAGTGTAGTTCTCGATCCATGCCTTGTAGGCATTCAATAAATAGGGTCGAGTGAATGAAGGATGAATGAATGAATGGGAATTATAGCATCATTTAATCTGGTCTCAGAACCAGATGGTGACCCCGTAACTCCAGGAATTCATGGTGAGATGGGGTTGTGATCTGTGAGCCCTGTTTCCTTATGGGTCCTCTTTGTTCAGGGCAGGTGATATTAGCTCCCAAGAACTGAAACTTAAGCCCGTCTTCTGACTCCCATTCATGTCAACCACCCTGACTACCAAGATGTTTACCACTGGCCTGATCCCATTCTCATTCTTTCTCTGAGCGTGCTGTCCTACTGTGTGCTCTTGGTGCCACTGCTGCCTGTGACCAATACTGGTCACCCACCGTGCATGGGGTGGGATGGCTCAATGCACTGAATGCTATGGATCTAGGAGTCTGTTGCCTGGCATTCTTCAGTCCCAGGGGGAGCCTTCTCTCTGCAACTCCTAGCTTGCAGTCTCTCTGGATCCACACAAGCAGCCTCAGACAGCATTCGTGTGTATTTATGTGTGCATGTGTCTGGTAAACCACAACTCTGGCCAAATCTAGCCTCTTCCAAACCAGGGCAACCTGTGGGGAATGTGGCAATAGTTCATCTCCTTCCTCCTGACCAAGCTGTTCTTGGCTGGGGTTGCCCAAAGGTGCTACACGTGTAGAAAAAAACACAAGCTTTTCCACTTACCACCCAGATGCTTCTAGATATTGTTGTGTTTGTGGATCGAAATCATCTAGATGTTGATTGACCCTGCAGAAACTTCTTGCCCAGATGCTTGTTGTCATATAAATTACTGACAGTCATCTTTCTTTTCACCTCCAATCTGTCAGGTCTTTCCCTCCACTGCCATTCCAGAAGGCGCATTCCAGGTGCGATTGTCATTCCGGAGCAAGGGTGGCTGACTCATCCCAGCAGAGTTCTGAGAGGATCTTCCCAGAGGATGGGTGGCAGGACTTGGCCCCCTGCCAGCCAGCAGAACCCTTGGTGCCAGCCAGAGGCTCCCTCACGTCCCCTCACACCCGGGCTTCCCTAGAAGTTCCCACATACTGATGCCTCTCACTGCCACTCCCAGGGGGGCCAGAGCCTTTTTGGTAGAGAAAAGCTACTATAAATACAAAACAAAACACTGTTAGGATATGACCCTCTTATTCACTAACCAATGCACTTTTCCTGTGCCATCTGTGATTTGCAAGTCCTTTCATGATAAGGAACTTGTTACAAGTTCCTTAAGTTCAAATTTATCATATCAAGGGGCGCCTGGGTGGCTCAGTTAAGTGACCAACTTCAGCTCAGGTCATGATCTCACAGTTGGTAGGTTTGAGCTCCGCGTTGGGCTCTGTGCTGACAGCTCAGAGCCTGGAGCCTGATTCAGATCCTGTGTTTCCCTCTGTCTCTGCCCCTGCCCCACTCATGCTCTGTCTCTGTCTCTCAATAATAAAAATGTTTTTAAAAATTTACAAATTTATCACATCAAAATAACTCTCAAAATGGACTGCATTGATCAGTATCAAATTTGTCTTTCTGTTTATCAATTTATCAATAGACTGACTCCATAAATATTTACTTTGCCTTTACTGTAGGACGGGCTTTGAAGCATATGATAAGAACACCAAGAGAAAGAGACTTGAACTGGTCCTCAAATTGCCTACATTCTGTATTAGTCCACGACGGCTGCCATAACAAAATACCACAGAGTGGGAGGCTTAAACAACAGAAATTTATTTTCTCATAGTTCTGCAGGCTGGAAGTCCAAGATCAAGGTGTCAGCAAGTTTGACTTCTTCAGAAGCCTCTCTCCTTGGCTGGCAGATAGCACTCTTCTCCCTGTGTCCCCACTTGGTCTTTCCTCTGTGGGCACTCCTCCCTGTGTCTCCTCCTCTTTTCACAAGGACACGAGTCAAATTGGGAGCACCTGGGTGGCTCAGTTGGTTAAGCATCTATCTGACTCTTGATTTCGGCTCAGGTCGTGATCGTCTAGATCGTGGTTCTAGAGTTCAAGCCCCACATCCGGCTCTGTGCTGACAGTGTAGAACCTGCTTGGGATTCCCTCTCCCTTCACCTCTCTGCCTCTCTTCCCTGCTTTCTTTCTCTCAATCTCTCTCTCTCTCTCTCTCTCTCTCAAAGTCACAAAGAAAACTAAAAAAAAAAAAAAAAAAAAACAAAAAAAAAACAAGGGCACAAGTCAATTTGGATTAGGGCCCCACCCTAACTGCTTCGCTTTTATTCAATCACTGCTTTGAAGAGCTTATCTCCAAATATGGTTACATTCTGAAGTACTGGGGTTTGGTTGGGCCTTGAACAGATGAATTTGGCGGGGAGGAGGATAGTGGGACACAATTCAGCCCCTAAAACCATTCAGTTGGAGAAGTGGAGAAATTAAAAGGTGATTACAATTAAGGATACTAAGGACTATGTTAGAGGAGATACAAAATGATTCTGAAGCATCAAGTAGGATACCTCACCCAGCGTGGGGGAGGATGGGGAGCAGTCAAGGAAGGCTTCCAGGAGGAGGAGACGCTGCCACACTGAACCAAAAGTGGCACACACAAAGACCCAGAAAGAGAGTGCAGCTTATATAAGTAATTCCATTTGACCAAATCATAAAGCACAAGAGTAGAAGCAAGAAGGGAGACGGGAGAGGATGGTAGGGCCAGGAGAGAGCCACCTAAAGGAGACTGGGCTCACTCCTATAGCAATGGTGTGTCAAAGAAGCACATTCTGGGGATGGGTGGGAGTGCTCACATAACCAGATGTGGGCTTTATAATAGATCACGGCATTAACTGGGGATAGATCAGGGCTCCTGCCAGACTAGGGGCTGGGCAAGCAGGTGGGAGGCTGACAAAATTATCCACTTGAAAGATGATAAAGACCTACGGTGACCCATTAGTGGGGTGGACAGAGAGGATGGGGTTCAGAGAGGATTAGCACTGAAACTGAAGCCACGAGGAAAAAGCAGTTTCCTCCAGGAGAATATGCAGAGTGAGTAGACTGGAGACCAAGGAGGAAACTGTGGGGTCATTAGCATTTAAGGAAAGCCTAACAGACAGGGATACCACCCAGGCTGGCAGCAACATGAACTGTGAACACAAAAGGAGAACGTGTCCAACTGTAGCACACACGTCCATCTAAATGGGGCGGCCACAGCCCAGCTCCAGCAGAGGCTACCAAAGGTGCATGTCGCCCAGGCGTGCCCATCTTTGGATTCTTCAAGAAAAGTGATACTGGTGAACCCAAGGGTGAAATCATCCCGCTTTTAAAGAGTAGAAAGCAGTTAGAAAACCCTAAGCAGGTCAAGCAACATGAACACGTGGGCTGTATCTAATATGCAAATCTGAATTTAGGGGATTAAGCACCACCAACGTGACAGGGAAGGGGGACAGCAGAGAGAAGGCAGTTTTGTAGTGGAGTGGATTGTCGCCCTGCCCTCCCTGGGAAGGAGCCCACATCACACCTCATTGACATCAGGCTGGGCCATGTTGCATGCTTTGGGCAATGGAACGTGAGCACAAGGGACCTGTGTCACTTCCTGGTGGAAGCTTTAAGAGCCAGTATGTGCTTCTCTGTGATCTCTTTTTTTTCCCTCTGCCAGAAGAGGGAACACATGCCACAGAGTTGTCTTCATCAGCCCAGGTCCCAGAATGAGGAGGACGCAGAGCAGACCTGTGGCCAACCTACAATGAACATGGAGCACGAGTGAGACATAAATCTCTGCCTCTGTGAGTACTGAGACTTGGGGATAATCACTGGGTTACTGCAGCGTAATCTGGCCTATCCTGACTGATGCAGTCACAGAAGCCCCAGGGGAAAGGGTTCTCGATGCATGTTGTCCAATGCTGCAGAGCCGGCTCAGAGAAAATCTGCAATCCCAGGCAGGATGGGAGACAGACAGTGGAACAGGATCCCTGAGGCAGCAAGAGGGACAGATGAGTCTCGAGGGAGGGGACTGGTCTAAGGCATGAGGAGGGGCACTTCTATTTCCTCCATGAGACTTAAGGAAAGAAAGACAGCATGGGTGTGATGCAGGTACAATTTTAGGAGGCAGGTTGGTAGCAAGTTGGGTGGCTTGGAATACTATAAAATCAACAAAAAATTAAGAACCCTATGCTATAATAATGAGGCGCCTGGGTGGCTCAGTCGGTTGAGCGTCCAACTTCAGCTCAGGTCATGATCCCGTGGGTTCGTCGGTCTGAGCCCTGCATCGGGCTCTGTGCTGACAGCTCAGAGCCTGGAACCTGCTTCAGATTCTGGGTCTCCCTCTCTCTGCCCCTCCGCCACTCATGCATGCACGCTCTCGCTCTCTCTCGCTCTCTCTCTCTCTCATAGAAATAAATAAGTAAATAACCATTGAAAAGAAAAACTCTGTACTATAATAATCACAAGGAAGGTGGTGTCACTTTCGCCTGGGGCAATAAAGGTAGATGTGAAAGAAAAGAATTTGAACCGGATCTGAGGACAGATACTGTATTAAGGTGCCCTGGCTACCCTAAGACATAAGTCCCAAATGTGGTAGCTTGGCCCAGTAGTAATTTTTTCAAACACATGAAAAGTTCAAAACCACGGGGGACAGACTGTGCTACTCCCTCTTTCAGGGACAACACAGATAAGGCTCTGCCGTCTTCCATATTTGACGTGCATAAGAGCTGTTCTGATATTTACATACAGTTTGCAGGCAGACAAAGACAGGAGGGGAGAAGTAAATTGGCAGACTTGTATAAGCAAGGCCTGGAAGTGGTGCAAATCAATTACACCCACTCCTAACTGCAAGAGAGGCTGGGAAATGTAGTTTGGCTGTTAAATGAACAGACAGCCAGGGTCTGCCCAGTTGGAGGATTCTGCTTGTCAGAAACAGACCAAAGGAAAGCTCAAAGCAGAAAAAAACGGCATAAGCAGGGGCAGAAATTTTCAATATGTATTCAGAGACTAGAATTAATTTAAAATTGCCTACAATACAGAATTCATGCAGGGGCCTATTGGGGGAGAAAGCTACAAGGGAGGCTGGATGAAAATTGAACAAAGCTTTACATACCTAATGAGAGTATTAAGTTTATCGTAGCCATCAAGGACCTAACAAAGACTCTAAGATGACATTTCACTAAGCGAGATTTTTCAAGTAGGTAGAGGTGAAGCTATCCATTAATGGGGAGCAAAGAGATACATGGAGCAAATATGGTTAAATCTTGGTAATCCCTGAATCTGGATAAGGAATGTCTGTACCTTAGTAGGTTTTTTTTGAAAGTCCTAATGATAAAAATGTTTTTAAAAGATAGTAAGGGCCCTTCAAAAAATCTTTCATTATGTATGCCACAAGATAATAAAACCAGTAAGGAGGGAATAGGTTTTCCATCTGTTTGTTCACTAGCTTGTGCTGTGAAAGCTACTAGTTGATGTGTACCCACTTTGGAAACTCTAGGACCATGAAACTGTTAGTCAAAGGTATTATTTGGGGGGAATCTACCTACTATTATCAGTACAGGAATGGTTCATCCCTGTGCTGAAAATCACAGGTACTTGATTCACTGGTTCTTCCCTGAATGTGTCAGAATTAACTTTGCAAGCAAAGCCAGCCTTCCATCAGCATTGTAAATCTGTTCTGTAGATAGGCTGTGATCAGAAATGAATTCTTTGAAAGAGTCACAAACTCTTTTGCAGCATCATGATTTGTTGTTTTTCATCACTTCTTCTTAGGCTGAGTCCTTCTGGAATCACCAACACTGTATTTGTTCATAAATCTCTTTTGTTTCAAGGCCACAGATGGCATCACCCTCACATCTTTTTGCTAAGAAACACTCAAGGAGGACACATTTCAGGTTATTTCCAATGCAGGCAGATGCATGGCTTTACCCCCAAACATTTAGGATACTTTAGATTTGTCAAGAATTTTTAACAACTGCTTTTTTCATAAAAGGATGGAATTTTTCTGGGCTTATACTTTCAAGTTCTGGAGAGATAACCATGTTATTCTTTGCAAGCTAGCAAGACGTGTTTTTTTTGCTTTTATGGAGACAGATGATGTCATGGAAAATACACACACACACACACACGCACAGTGATCAGACTAATGTGAGCACCAACAGCATTTAGCAGCTGTTGACCTTGGGAAAGTTACATAACTTCTATGATCCTATGACATGAGAATAATAATACCTATTACTATAATCATTATGTGAGTGAAATAAGACAGCACGTATCAAGTACCTAACAGTGCCTAGCACACAGCGTTGTGTTATGGGGTTAATACACGTATGTTTCCTCACATATAGGCCACTTCCCCCACACACATTATGTTCAGATCCTGGCCTTGCCTCTGATGAGCAGAGCACCGTAATCCAAATGTGAAAGCCTACCTTACGTCAGATGGTGTGGCACGGCTGTGCTGCATGTGTGTGCCCTCACGTACAGATACAGCACTTCCTGTGTTTTCTATTCTCTGCACCTTCTTTCTAGCACAGTCCCGTTGATGATGATTGGCCCCTTGAAACTTCACCTATGCCGGCTGCTATGCCTTGGTGGAGACACACAATTGCCTTCATGGGCTATTAAGCACCAAGCACAACGAAGAGATATGATGCTTCCAGGGGCCTCTGTAGAGGGACAGCTGAAGAAACTGCTTGTTTGACCTTACCCTGCTGCCTTCAATCTTGACTTTTCCGAAGATGGCAGAGTCCTTCCAGTCAGCGATTTTTCTGGCTCTTCCTATTCTGAGGTCAGCTGCAAAGTTTTTCTCCCATGTTTTCTTCTAGGTGTTTACAGTTTTAGGCTTTACATTTAGATCTGTGATCTATTTTAAGTTAATTTTATATACTGTTAACTAGGTTTTCAAGGATGCCTTTTATCAGAGGAAGTTCCATTCTACTCCTGGTCTACAGAGAGCTTTTTTCAACTATAGATGTAGGATTGTATCCAATGTTTTTTTTCCTGCATCTATTGAGATGATACTATGTTTTTTTCCTTTTTCGTTTGTTAATATGGTAAATTAAATTGATTGATTTTTGAATGTTAAGGCAGCATTCGTGGGATAAATTCCACTTGGCCATGATATATTATCTTTTTTTACACGTTGTCAGATTAGACTTGCTAAAATTTGCTTTAAATTTTTTGCATCTATATTTATGAGTGATATGGATCTGTAGCCCTCTTTTCTTATAACGTCTTTACTGGTTCGGTATTTGGGTAGCACTGGTCCCTGACACTGTTGGTAGGCATTTCTTTCACTTCCATATTCTAGAAGAGTTTGTATTGTTGGTATCATTGCTTTTTTTAATGTCTGGAATAATTCCCCAACAAAATGATCTAAATCTGGAGTTTCCTTTATGGAAAGATTTTAAAACTACAAATTCAGTATTTTAATAAACATATGGCTATTCAGGCTATCTATTTATTTTTAAGTGAGTTTTGGTAGATTCTGCCTTCCAAAAAGTTTTCCCATTTCAATTAAGTTGTGAAACTGGTTGGCATAATGTTGTTCATAGCATTCCCTTCTCCCTTTTATTATCTATAGAATCTTGGGTGCCTGGGTGGCTCAGTTGTTAAGCATCTGACTTCGGCTCAGGTCATGATCTCGTGGTTTGTGAGTTCAAGTCTCACATCTGTGAGCTCGATCCCCACTTCAGGTGAACACAAGCCCTGTTTCAGATGAGCCCCACTTCTCTCTCTCTTTCTCCATCTCTCTCTCTCTCTGTCCCTCCTGAGATTCTCTCTCTCTCTCTGCCCCTCACTCACTTGCACCCTGTCTCTCTTTCAAAAAAGAATTTATATATATATATATATATATATATATACACACATATATATGTATATATATACACACATATATACACACACATATATACACACACACACACACATATATATATATATATATACATATATATATATATACATATATAATCTCTAGTGATACCACCTTTCTCATTCCTGATATTGGTAATTTGAGTCTTCTTTTTTTCCTGATCAGTCTGACTATACTATATGTTTGTCCATTTTATTGGTTGTCTCAAAGAACCAGCTTTAGGTTTCATTGTTTTTCTTTTTCTTTTTTTCTACTTCATTGATTTCCAGTCTGATCCATATTATTTTCCCTCTTTTGCTATGTTGAGTTTAGTTTGCTGTCATGCATTTTAATTTTATATATGTAATAAACACACATTGTTATCATTTTTGTTTAAATAGCAAATATCCTTTAAAGAGACTTTAATAAGAAAACATCTCACTCATGAATTTTTGGTATGGGAAAATTCATTTTTATGTACAGTCAGACTTCTGACATTATTTTCCTCTCCTTGAAGAATTTATTTTAAAATTATTTATAATGTGAATACGCTGGTAATGAGTTGCTTCAACTCCTGAATGTCTGCAAAGTTCTTTATTTGCCTTCATTTCTTAAAAGATATTTCTGTGGAGTATAGATGCTAAATTGATGGATTTTTTTTTCTTTCAGTAAAGATACTGTTTCGCTAACTCCATCCCTGAATAATTCCAAGGAGAAATCTGTTATTGTTATTATCTTTCCCCTTCTTTATGCAATATGCCCCTTTTTCCTGGCCACTTTTAAGATTTACTCTTTATCATTGATGTTTTACTCTTTATCATTGATTTTGAGCAATTTGATTAGGATGCGATGATGTAGTTTTTATGCAGTTTTCTTGCTCTTGGGGTTCACTGAACTTTCTGAATCTGTGAATTGACAGTTTTCATGAGATCTTAAAAACTTCGAGCCATTGCTTCTTCAAAAATCTTTCTACTCCCCTCTACTTTGGAGGATTCTGAATATAGTCCAAATATACTGCTTGAACTTACTCCACAGTTCACTGGTGCTTTTTCTCCCCAGTTTATTTTCTTTAAAAAAAAAATCTGTTTAATGTTTATTTATTTCTGAGACAGAGCATGAGTGGGGGAGGGGCAGAGAGAGAGGGAGACACAGAATCAGAAGCAGGCTCCAGGCTCTGAGCTGTCAGCACAGAGCCTGACCCGGGGCTCGAACTCACAGACTGTGAGATCATGACCTGAGCCGAAGTCGGTCGCTCAACTGACTGAGCCACCCGGGCGCACCCCACCCCCCGGCCAGTTTATTTTCTGTGTTTCACATTGGATAGTTGCTGTTTAATGCCTTCAAATTTAAACTCTTTACTTTTGCAATGTGTAATCTACCTTTATTCTATCCAGTGTATTTTTCATCTCAGACATTGTAGTTTTCATCCCTAGAACTCTGATTTGGGCATTTTATATTTATCATGTCTCTAGTTACCTTTTCTAACATATAGAATATAATTATAATAAGTGTTTTTAATGTCCTTGTCCAACAGTTTTAGCATTTTTCAGTTGTGGAGTAAGTGTGTCAGTTTCAACTGATCGGTTTTTATCTTCATTTTGTTTGTATTTTACTTCTTCTTTGCATGCTTGGTAATTTTTTATTGGATACCAGACATTATGAATTTTACCATGTTTCTGAATATTTTTATATTCCTAAATTCTTATATTTTGTTCTGTACATAGTTATATTAATTGGAAAAATTGTTGTTTGGGGGTCTTGCTTTTAAGATTTTTTTAGACAGGACCAGAGCAATACACAATATACAGCTAGTTAGTCCACTACTGAGGACTTTTCTGAGGACTCTACTTTATGTCCCACGTGTTATGAGTTTTTCTAGCCTGGTTGGTGTGGACAGACACTATTCCTGGCTCTGTGTGAACAATGGGCATTGCTTCTTCTAGTCTCTTTGGATAGTTCCTTCCCTCACTGCAAGTGGTTTCCTCATTTGTATATACTGACCAGTACTCATTTGAATGCTCAAGGGGACCCCCTGCAGATCTTTGGAGTTTCCTTTCTGTGCAGCAATCTCCTCCCTTGTGCTCTGCCCTCTGAACCCTGGAGACCTTTCAGCTCTGACTTTTCAACTCAGGGAGACCAGCAGTCCCCTCCTAGGTTCTTCCTTTCTACACCACAGCCTAAAAACTCTCTTAAGACATAACTTGTAGAAATCATAGGCAGAGCCACTTTACAAGCTCAAAATTTTTTAACAGAAGGGACCCCTCTCACACTGTTTATGATACGATATCCAACAAGGAGTAGATTCTCAACTAATACTTGTTGAACTGAAAGGAAATTGTATGCACTCTCCAAAGTGAGATAAAGTAAGACCCCATGAGATGCATGACCTTCTCTAACTCATATTCCAAATCCCTTCTTCATCCCTTTACTCTACTTGCTTATCAGGAAAATTCCAGAAGCTAGTCAGGTCAACATGCATTTTATTTTGTTGTATTTTGAATTAAAAGTCAAATATGTGTTTTTTTTTTCCCCTCTCTTCTCTTTGACAGTTAGAAACAGATGTTCTAACATTCTGAGGAAGCCCTAATATGATAAGACCTTAAAAAGTGAACATTATAGTATCACTGAGAACAGATAAATGTAAAAACAAAATGTTTCAGCTCCCAAAAGGCCAAATTCGAGAAGATGGAAGTAACAAGAGGAACAGGAAATCGCATTACTATCACTCTTAGCCATTTCCCAGGATGTTTCAGAGGATGAGATGACTCTAATGACCAGCAGCGATTAATTGCTAGCCAGCACTGCCCCTCAAAAGTTCTGAGTTTGGGGAAAAAATGCACCTTACTTCAGCAAGTCTCCTGTAAATGTGACAGTCATCACACTCAAGCAAGCAATCTGATAGAAGGAAAGGATGCTTTGGCTTGCTCTTATTTATTATTTATTTATTTATTTATTTATTGGAGTTATCTCTACACCCTACATGGGGCTTGAACTCACAAGCCTGAGATTAAGAGTTGAATGTTCTTCCAACTGAGCCAGCCACGTGCCCTGTTGGGTGCCCAGAAATATTTCCTCCTGAGAGCAGCAGTGGGTCCATTGACATGGTGCTCTCCTTAGCTGCCTCACAGCACTATCAGGCTCTCCTGGAAAGATGAAAAACCAGGTGTGTTGGCGAGGCTATAAAATTTAAAGTCAGACGATGGATGTTCACATCCTGCTCAGCCCTGTAATATATATTTGATATTAAAAAAAAACAAAACACCTCAATTCTTATATTAGTCGGCTAGGGATGTCACAACAAAATACCACAGACTGGGCATCTTCTATGACAGAAATTTATTTTCTCACAATTCTGGAGGCTAGAGTTTAAGACCAAGGTGTCAGCAGGTTTGATTACACCTGAGGCTTCTCTCCTTGGCTTATACGTGGCCATCTTCTCACTGGGCCCTGACATGGGCCTCTCTCAGGCTATTTGTTTCTCTATGTGTCCTAATATCCTCTTCTTCTGAGCACACCAATCAGATTGGATTGTTTATGGCCTCATTTTAGCTGAATTACCTTTTCAAAGCCCCTCTCTGCCAACAGTCGCATCCTGAGGTACTAGAGGTTAGGACTTCGACATAAGAATTTTGAGGCGGGGTTGGGGGGGAAACACAATTCAGCCCACAACAGTTTTCAGAGTCACATTTTCCCCAGTCAAAAGAAGGAGGTAGCAAGAGTTGCCTTGAAAGTTTGTGGTGAGTTTTTGTCAATTTTCTTCAAGTACTCACACAGGAAAAATTACAGACCATAAATATACAGCTCAATGAGTTTTCATAAAGTGAAGAGCTTTATCACCAACCAAACCTAGAAACAAACCCAGAGACCCTTTTGCCCCTTCCACAAGGTAATCACTAGCTCAATTCCTAATAGGATAAACTAATTATGCTTGTGTTTCTATGCATTCTTTGTGTCGGGCTTTTCTCATTCCATATTGTTTGTGAGAGTCATCATGATGTTGGGTACCATTGCAATTCCTTCATTTTTTCTTGCTATATTGTATTCCCTTGCATGAATACTGCAGTCAATTTATGCATCTATTATTAAGGAATATTTGAGTTGTCTCCAGTCAGGGCCATAACTAGAAGTACAACTATGAATACTTTTGTACCTGTCTTTTGCTGAACACCGTACACATTCTTCTGGATACATACCTGGGAGAGTAACTGCTGAGTCATAGGGTATGCCCATATTCAACATTAGTAGATATTATCTGACATTTTCCAAAGTAGTGGTATGAATTTTTACCCTCACTAGAAGTATATGAGAGTTCCAGGTACTCCACATAAGGATACAGTTATTTTTAATACAGAAAACTTGGAACCAAGCTATCAAACAATAGGGAATTAGTTAAATAAATCATGTTTCCATGCAGTGTACTAGAAAATAGTCATTAAAAATGTTACTCTCAATAATGTATTGAGTGAAAAGATCAGGTCACAAAACTCTGGTACAGTTTGTGGCCAATGCTGTTAAAAAAAAAAATTAAGTGCATAATTTTATCTGTGTTAAAAGAAACCAAATGTTGACCCTGGTTTTCTCCGAGAGGCTGGATTACAGATGATTTTTTTTCTATTCATAGTTTTCCATATTTGTTTTCTAAAATATTTTTAAATGACTGTTTATTGCATTTATAATTAATTGGGAAAAAGACAATAAGGATTACAAATTATATCATTCTCTCTTACCCACTTCTCAGGTTATTTATGAGACACAATGAGAAAATGCTCATGGAAATTCTTTGAAAAAAGGCCAAGCACTATTTGAATGTTTATTATTATTATTATTATTATTATTATTATTATCATCATCATCACCATAATTGCTTCTGCCTATTTTCTAACACTGAACAGAAAGTTAGAGATGCACAGAATGAGCTGGAAATGACACAGTCACAGGGGTGCAGCAAGTGATGGTACAGGGTCAAGGCTCCACTTGAGTGCTTCTCAATTCTAATTGCACGTTAGAATCACCCAGAATCACCTGGGGAGTTTTAAGAATACAGAGCAAGTAAACAAGGATCTCCAGGTACAAAGTCAGGCATCAACATTTCCCAAAAGTTTCTCTGTAATTCTGCTGCACAGCCAGGTCCAGAACTCCTAAATGCAGGCAAGCCCCTGCACTTTAAGCCACCATTTTATTGTTTGTTGGGAGTGAGAGACGGAGATGAGGGGGCTGGGATATAGTCAAGCCTGAGAGAAATCCCTGGAGGGTCTGAATGTCCTAGGGTGCAATCGTTTGTCCAGTCATATGTGTTCTAATATCAACTTGACATTTTCCACTGGTGGGGTTGGGAAAACTAGATTCTGAGGGCCCCCAGAAACTGGTCTACCTCCCTTACTGGAAAATTACCTAGTCTATGTGGCACAGACAAATGATGACAATAAGCATTCCTACACCAGATTAAGGCTATCAATGCAGTTTCCTGGGCATTATCTCACTGGGGACTTGTGATCTCCCCACTTTTGTCACATTGGTGGATACTTATTCCAATATTTCCCCATTTAATAACTTTAGTAAGATAATCGATATACAATAAACTGCATATTTTTAACCATATGTATGTTCTGTGGAACCATCACCACATTCAAGGTGGTGAATGTACCCACAACCCCCACAAACCTTCCTCATGCCCCTTCATGATCACTCCACATCGACCCCACCCCCAACTCCAGGCAAACCCCAGTCTGCTTTCTGATGAGTTTATATTTTCTAAAATTTTATTTGGAGGAACTTGCACAATATTTGTCTGTCTCTTTTTATTCACCCATAATTATTTTGAAATTCAGCCAGGCTGTTGCTCACTAGTATTCCATTTTATAGACATACCACAATTTATTTATCCATTCTCTTACGAATTGGACATTTGAGTTGTTTCCGGTTTGGGGCAATCACAAATAGAACAGCTGTAGATACTCATGTGTAAGTCTTACAGGGATATATGCTTTCAGTTCTGTTGGGTAAATACCTATACAGCTAGTTTAAGTGTATGTTTAACTTTTTGAGGCAACTATCAAGCTGTTTACCACAGTGGTTGTGACATTTTCATTCCCAACAGGATTGTATAAGGTTTCAACTCTTCCAAATCATCTTTAACATTTGGTATGGTCAGTCTTTCATTTTATCTAGTCTTATGGTTATGTAGTGATAGCAAATGGTGGTTATTTTACTAATGATTAATGATGACCTTCAACCCTGACCTCACATGGTACATGTACACACACACACACACACACACACGTGCACACACCCATGCACGCAAGATGAATGATAGACCTGAGTATAAAAACAAAAATTATAAAACTTCTAGGAAAAAAACACAGTTGCAATACACAATTGGGTGGGCAAAGATTTCTTAAATAGGACACAAAAGGAAAAATAATATTTATAAGATAACGTATTAAACTTTTTCAAAACTAAAATCTTTTGCTCTAACGATCCTATTAAGAGAATGAAGAGGGAAGCACAGTCTGGGAGAGATTTTTGCAAAGCCTTTATCTGGTAAAAGACTTCTATCTAGAATATGTAAAGAATTCTAAAAACTCAATAAAAGAAGGCAATCCAGTTGTTTTTTTTTTTTTAAATGGGTGAAAGATTTGAAAGGTTCCTTCCCCAGAGAAAGTATATGGCTAGCAAATAAAAATCCAAAAACATGCCTGGCATCAGTTCTAGTAATCACTTTTAAGGTAAGCGGAGTAGGTACCATTATTGTCGTCATTATTGCCATTTTGCAGATGAAGAAACACAATGAATGAGGTCACATGACCTAAGTTTACACAACTAGCAAGTAGAAAGCCTGGATTAAAGTCTGACTCCAGCCCAGGGTTCTTCCGTGACACAGCCAGTAATCTGGAGAGCCAGCAGAGAATCTAAGGCAGCATCTTGTGAAAACAATTAGGGGTGAAAGGGATCGGTCTGTGGGGTCATCACACAGAGACAGTGACACATAAAGGAGATGAGGTGAGAAGGCAGGGACCAGAAAGTGTCTGGGCAAACCAGGGCCAGGAGCACACCGAACCCAAGGAGCACGGATGCCAACAGACAGGGGCATAGCCGAGTGTGGAGGCAGGTCAGCAGTCAGAAGTCAGAAAGGGACATGTGTGCAAAGGCCAGTGCAAGCTGAGAGCCAACCCCCAGGCAGGCAACCCACATTGCAGATTGGACTTCATGCTGTCTGTGGTGGACAGTTCCAACCCAGAAAGGAGCCTGGAAGCCATACTGCAGCAATGAATAGATCACCGTGACCGGAACAAAACCTGAGCCACGCACAAGCCCAGGTACGTCAGAGGTGGCAGAGATAACACGGAAGACGTCCTGCTTGACCACTGAACACATGTAGGGGCAGGAATTGGAGGGTGTGGCATCAGTCTGAGCAGGCCGCCCCGGAGACGTGACATGCAGTTGATCTTGGAGCCTGACGCATAAAAAGTCACTGGTAGGAGTTGAGGGTCAAACGTGATTTATTTTGGCTTCTTTAATTTCAGTTCCCAACTTCTGTTTTCATTGTACCTTGATTAAATGGGCTTAAAATGAATAACTGAATGTTTTAAGATATTACTCATCTATATGCCTTCAATCATATCACTGATCTCACTAATCAGCAGTCTTGCCCTGTGCCTGATGATGTTGTCTTACAGATACTGTGGTAACTCCAGAGCCAACAGAGACGCTCCAAAACCCGAAAAGATAAACGAACATTGGTACTGCTTACTGAGAAGGAAATGCGAGGGAGGGGTGAGACAAGGCAGAGAGGGTTTTAAAATGCAATGTCCCAGTTAAATATACCAGCTATGGTGCTTATTCTAAACTGCACTGGCTCTCATTTCCTAAAAGTCAGGGCGTGTGATACAACAGAGTTAAGGCCAAACATCACAGTAAAACGCAAGAGCCCCATAATAGACAGTTTCTGTGCATTGGGTTTCAGAGTGCGCCATTACAATCACTCATTTCTTCTGCTAGGCGGCCTCCCAAGTCCAGCCACACCAGTCCACACACGAAGCTACCTTTCGCCGTCCTGCCCCAGAGGCGCCGTGCTAAGCTGAGTCACAGGCTGGAGAGAGTTACAAAGGTTTCCAGTGATGTTCCCGTAGGATCAGAGTCCAGGCCAGGGCACCCAGGACAATCACTCACACAAGTCAAAGACAGTCTTCTGTAAGCACATCCAGCTAAGAGCCTCGGGCTAGTGGACTTTGGACCCAGAGCTAGGCTGTGAGCAAGGCCAGACACAGCCCCGAGCAAGCACCTCTTCCCCATCAGTGCCCAGCTACGACCTTATATCCTTTGCAATCATTTCAGATTTACTAAAGGAACCATTTTCCTCAGGCAGTGCATTTCTAATAGGTTAATAGCCCCAAGTCTTTAGCTTCTAGCAAGGGGGTATCACAGAATACTTCCCTGGCTTCCCCCACCTCCCAGAAAAATACAAGTGTAATTGCAGAACAAGAGGGATGTTTAATAAAAAGTCTCCATTATGTCAGTAAATGTATCATAACTCAAAAATAGCATTTACCATTATCACAGGCTTGAAGCTTTCGTATGATCTTTGGCCTCATTCTCCAAACTCCAGCCAACTAAACTTCCTGGAGGTCATCTGCCACTGCATTTTCCACAACGCCATAAAAGTTACAGCTGTTTAGAGCTGGCTGGAACCACACAGATCATCTACGAGATGATCTACACAGATGAACAAGGACAATAAACTTTTAGTGACCATGTACTACATCCCAGGAACCATGTCATGCATTTACGTAGTACCTCTTTGGGGGCGCCTGGGTGGCTCAGCCAGTTAAATGTCCCACTTCAGCTCAGGTCATGATCTCACAGTTCATGAGTTCGAGCCCCATGTCGGACTCTGTGCTGACAGCTCAGAGCCTGGAGCCTGCATCTGATTCTATGTCTCCCTCTCTCTCTCTCTGCCTCTCCCCCACTCACACTCCATCTCTCAAAATGAATAAACGTTAAAAAAATAAATAAAACACATAATAAATAAATAGTGCCTCTTTTAATCTCCCATCAGCCGCTCAGAGTTGGTACTTTTATCATCCACACTTGACACAGGAGATTTTAAGGAGGAAGTTCAATGTCACACACTGAGGAAGAGACGGCATTTGTCTGTATGTCCACCGTGGTCCAGTGAGCTCCAAACCACTGCCATATATTGGCTGTTTCTCCAACCAATGAGGCTACGTGAACTTGCAGACTCCAGAGTCTTAGTGAGACCCTCTTCGGACTGGAGCCGGCCATTCCCATACACAGTAGGCCACGTACAACCGCAGAAAATGTTGCATCCACCTGCACTACAAGCCCAACACAATACTCACTTCTTAATGTTTGTGTTACGTCATAAGATGTAAGAACTGCAGAGGGGCTTTAAAGGCCATTCAGTCAAAATCAGTTTAGAAATGAGAACGCAAATCCTGGAGAAGTGAAGAGGCTTTCCTAGAATCCCACAACTACCTCAAAGGCAGAGCAAGAATAATGTTTTAGGAGTTAAAAATAGCACGCTGACAACGGATATTCCCAACACAGTAACATAGGTTGTTCCTGACTTTGCTCCTCACACAAGAACTATCAACTATTCAAGAATAAGACACCACTGACATAATCTTAGAACATGGAGATGAGGCTGAAGCCCCACCCTGCACCTCAGAGACCAGGCCAGATTGCAGTAGAGGATAAGACAAGCAGCTACACATTGACCACACCACCCCTCCCCCAGAATAGCACAACACTATGTGGAGAGGTCTTCTGTGAGCCTCCGATTCCTCCAGTGGGAAAAGAAAATCCAGGGGGGAATGTCAGCTCCCGCAGCATTCTGGGTCAGTCTGTGGGAGCCCCTACTCTGATCTCACACCACAGGGATTACAGGGGAATCATTGGGACCCATGACAGAGAAGGGGGAAAGGGCTTGCAATAACCAGCACTCAGGGATCTTGGCAGACTGAGTTTCTATCTGCAGTGCCCAAGTAGTAACCCCAAACAGCGACTTTGCTCATCTACAGAACCAAGTTGAAGGCACACTCTGACCAGGAAACTCAGTGTGATACAGATCTGCCTGATTTGGATACTCAAATGAGGAATTTTGCTTGCCCTAGAGCCTAGTTTGCCCCCATCCAGGCAAGGTGCCGAGTCACAGCCCCACCCACCACAAAAGTGCCTTCCAGCTCCATAAAACCAGAAGGGCTGGTGAAAACACCTGAAAGTTGTGTGGCCCAGTGACACTCGAGCTGAGAGAATGGCAGACAGACCCAATAGTTTGTACAGCAAAGTCAATGGCCCTGTTCATCCAGGAAACTTCAGATGTGGGTCAGCTTGCATTAAGACAACAAAGAACTTTACCAGTTTTAGAGCTGCTTCCCCTGTTGCACCTGAGCAGGGAATCTACTTTGTAGCCCAGGTCATGACTGAATATAGCCTTCAGCCTATCTGACCAGGGAATCTAACGAGAGAACACAGCCCATGGCTTCCCCTGGCTGCAGAGCAAAACTAATGACCTCACCTGACCAAAGAATTCAAGGCAAGAATTTCACACCCAGCAAAGCTGTCCTTCAGAAATGAAAGAGGGATACAGACTCCCCTTCTCTCTGCAAAAAAGCTGAGGGAGCTCATTGCCACCAGAACTCCCTTACAAAAAATGCTAAGTGAGTTCTTTGAGTAGAAGTAAAAGAACACCAATTAACATCATAAAAACACAAAAAGGTAGCAAAATCTCACTGCTAATGGTAAATATATAGTCATAGTTAGATTCTGCAATGTGGTAATAGTGGTACATAACTCACAACTCTAATTTAAAAGTTAAAAAAATTAATGTAGCAAAAATAACCATACATACAACAATCTATTATTAGTTATACAATATAAAATATATGTAAGTTGTAACAGCAATAACCTAAAATGTGAAGGGCAGAAGTAAAAGTGTGAAGTGGAACTTCTATTGAAGTTATATAGTTACCAGTTTAAAATAGGGTGTTATAAGTTTAAGATTTTATATAAGCTTCATGGCAAACACGAGGGAAAAACCTGTAGTAATTACACAAATAACATGATAAAGAAGTCAAAGCATAAAGATACCAAAAAACATTAAAATACACAAAAAGATAGCAGGATAAGAAACAAGGAAAAATGGGGCGCCTGGATGGCTCAATAGGTTAAGCGTCCAACTCTTGGTTTCAGACCAGGTCATGAGATCTGACCTGATCTTGGTTTCAGATCATGGTCATGAGATCAAGCCCTGTGTCAGGCTCCATGCTTTGCATGGAGCCTGCTTGGGATCCTCCCCCTCTCTCTGCCCTTCACCCACTCCCTGTCTAAAAATAAACAAACTTGAAAAGAAAAGAAAAGAAAAGAAAAGAAAAGAAAAGAAAAGAAAAGAAAAGAAGAAAGGAAAACAAGGAACAAAGGATCTATAAAACAACCAGAAAACAATTAACAAAATGGAAATAGTAAGTCCTTAACTATCAATAATCACTTTAAATGTAAATGGATTAAATTATCCAAAAGACATAGAACAACTGAATGGATTTTAAAAAAAAAACAAAAAACAAAAGAAAACCAAGATCTTGCAATATGCTGCCTAGAAGAGATTCACGTTAGCCTTAAAGACACACATAGGCTAAGAATGAAGGGATGGAAAAAGGCATTTCAAGCAAATACTCATCAAAACAAAAACAAAAACAGAAAACATCAAAAACAGGGGTAGCTTTACTTACATCAGATCTCAAACTAAAAATGGTAAGAAAAAAAAGAAAGTCATTACATAATGATAAAGGAGTCAATACATCAAAAAGATAACAATTGTAAATTTTCATACACCCTATATTGGAGCAGCTAAATATATAAAGCAAAAACTAATAGAGCTAAAAAGAGGAATGAACAATAATATAATGATAATTGGGGACTTTAATACCGTACTCTCAACAATTGATAAACCAGCCAGAGAACCAATAGGGAAACAGCAGATTTGAACAACACTATGGACCAAATGGACCTAACAGACATATACAGAACAGTCTACCCAACAATAGCGGAATACACATTCTTCTAAAGCACAAGTTAAACATTTTCTAGGATAGATCATATGTTAGGCCACAAAACAAGTCTTAGAAGGGATGCTTGGGTAGCTCAATCGGTTAAGCGTCCGACTTTGGCTCAGGTCATGATCTCACAGTTTGTGGGTTTGAATCCCACATCAGGCTCTGTGCTGACAGCTCGGAGCCTGGAGCCTGCTTCAGATTCTGTGTCTCCCTCGCTCTCTGCCCCTCCCCTGTTTGTACTCGGTCTGTCTTTCAAAAATAAATAAAACATTAAAAAAAAATTTAAAAAACAAACAAGTCTTAGAAAACTCAAGAAGGTTGAAATCACACCGAGTATCTTTTCTTACCATAATAGCATGAAACTAGAAATCAAGAAGAAGAAAACTGAAAAATGTATGAACTCATGGAAATTAAACAACACTCTTTTGAAGAACCAAGGGATCAAAGAAGAAATTAAAGGGAAATAAAAAAGTTTCTTGACACAAATAAAAAATGGAAACACATATACCAGAACTTACAGAATGCAGCAAAAGCAGTTCTGAGAGTGAAGTGCATAGCAATAAATACCTACATTAATAAGAAAGGCCCCAAGGCACCTGGGTGGCTCAGTCGGTTAAGCACATGACTCTTGATCTTCACTCAAGTCATGATCTCACAATTCATGGGCTTAAGCCCCATGTCCAGCTCTGCGCTGATGGTGTGGAGCCTGCTTGGGCTTCTCTCTCTCCCTCTTTCTCTGTCTCTCTGTGCCCCTCCTCCACACTTGTTTTCTCTCTCAAAATAAATAAATAAACTTTAAAAAAATTAAAAAAAAGAAGAAAGGTCCCAAATAAACATCTTAACTCTGTTCCTTAAAGAACTAGAAAAAGAACAAACTGAACTCAAAGTTATCAGAAGAAAGGAAATAATAAGTATTAGAGCCGAAATAAATGAAATAGAAAACAGAAAAATGAAAAAGATGAACCAAACTGCTATTTCTTTGAAAAGATAAGCAAAATGGACAAAACCTTAGCTAGACTAACCAAGGCAAAAAGAGAAAGAATCCAAATCATCAAAGTTATTAATGAAAAAATAGACATATAATTGATCCCACAGAAATTCAAAGGATCATCAGAGGCTACTATATGACAATAAACTGGACAACCTAGAAAAAAATGGAATAATTCTTAGAGACATACAACCTAATGAAGACTGAATCAAGAAGAAATAAAAAAATGTGAATAGACCAATTACTAGTAAGGAAATTGAACCAGTAATCAAAGATCTTTCAATAAAGGAAAGTCCAGGCCCACATGGCTTGTGGCAAATTTTACCAAATATTTTTTAAGAAATGAACACCAATCCTTCTTTAAACTCCCATATTTCAAAGAGGAGAGAACATTCACAAACCCATTTTGTAAGGCCAGAATTATCCTGATACCAAAACCAGAAAAGGAGACTACTAGAAAAGAAAACTTCAGGTCAATATCTCTGATGAATATAGATGCAAAAATTCTCAACAAAATACCAGCAAAGTGAACTCAGCAACACATTAAAAAATCATTCACCATGATCATGTGGGATTTATCCCTGGAATGCAAGGATGGTTCAACATATGCAAATCAATGTGATATATCACATTAATAGAATGAAAGAAAAGGATCATATGCATTCAACAAAATTCAACATCCACACATGATAAAAACTTTTAACAGATTAGGCATAGGTAGAACATATCTCAACATAATAAATGCCAATAGGACAAGCCCACAGCTAACGTCTTGCTCAATGGCAAAAGAATGAAAGCTTTCCCTCAAAAATCAGGAGAAAAAGACAAGAGTGCCCACTCTCATCATTTCTATTCAATATAGTACTGAAAATCCTGACTAGAGCAATCAGGCAAGAACAATAAAAGGCAACAGAACTGGAAAGGAAGAAGTAAAATAGTTCTTATTTACAGATGACATGATTTTATATACAGAAAATCCTAAATACTCAACCTAAAAAAGGCTAGATCTAACCAATGAACTTAGCAAAGTTTCAAGATACACAGTTAATAGACAAAATCTGTAAAATTTATATACACCAACAATGAAATTTCTGAAAAAGAAATAAAGAAATTGATCCCATTTACAAGAGCATCAAAAACAATAAAATGCTTAGGAATAAACAGAAGGAAGTAGAAGATCTCTACACTGAAAACTACAAGACATTGATTAAAGAAATTGAATAAAACACACAAGTAAAGGGAAATATTACTGTGTTTGCTGATAGAAAATTAATATTGTTAAAATGTCTAAACTACCAAAAGTAATCTATAGAATCCTACAGTAATCTAAGTGATCCTTATTGATATTTCAAAGGCATTTTTTTTTTCCACAGAAGCAGGAAAACACACCTAAAATTTATATGGAACCACCAAAGAAATCCTGAATAAAAACAAAACAGGAAGCATCACATTTCCTGATTTCAAGCTACAATATAAAGCTATGGTCATCAAACAGCATGGTGTTGGCATTAAAAAAAGACAAACAAGCAATGAACAGAAGTGACAGCCCCAAAACAGACCCAAGCATATAAAGTCACCTAATATCTGACAAGGAAAGCAAGAGTACTCAATGATGAAAAGACAGTCTTTTCAATAAATGGTGCTGGGATAACTGGATATTCACATGTAAAAGAATGAAACTCGACCCATATCTTACATCATTCACAAACATTGACTTGAAATGGATTGAAGACTTAAAATATAAGACCTGAAACCATGAGACTCCTAGAAGAAAATATAGCAATAAAGCTCCTTGACATGGGTAATGATGTTATGGATAGGACACTTAAAGCACAAGCAACAAAAAATTAACAGATGGGACTACATCAAACTAAAGTGCTTCTGCATAGCAAAAGAAACCATCAATAAAGTGAAAAGATAGCCTACAGAATGGGAAAAAAAAATATTTGCAACTCATATATCTGATAAGGGGTTATTATCCTACAACTCAGTAGCAAAAAAACCAAGTAGTCCAATTTAAAAATGGGCAAAGGATTTGAACACTTTTCTCCAAAAAATATATACAAAAAGCCAACAGGTATGTTTTAAAAAAATGCTCAACACCACTAGTCTTTAGGGAAACGCAAGTTAAAACCACAATGAGATATTACCTCACATCTGTTAGAATGGCACCATAAAAAAGACAAGAGGTAACAATGCTGGCGAGGACGAAGAGAATAGGAACGCATGTGGACTGTTGGTGAGGTTGTACACTGGGACAGCTGCTATAGAAAACAGTATGGAGGATCCTCCAAAAGTTAAAAATAAAACTGTATGATCCAGATATTCTACTTGTTGGTATTTATCCAAAGATAACAAAAACACTATCTTGAAGAGATATCTGCACCTCCATGTTCATAACATTATTTCCAACAGCGAAGCTGTGAAAACAACCTAAGTATTCCCCAGGGATGAAGTTGTGGCAGATACATACAACGGAATATTATTCAGCCATTATAAAAGATAAGAAAAAAAATTAAAAACAATAAATAAATAAAAGATAAGGAAATCCTACCATTTGTGCCAACATGGATAGACTTAGAGGGCATTCTGCTAAGTGAAATAAGTCAGAGAAGGACAAATACTGTATGATTTCACTTATATGTGGAATCTTTAAAAAAGAACAGAAAAACTCATAAAAAGATTGGACTTGTGACTACCAGAGGCAGAGGGTTGGAGGAGAAGGAATTGGAGAAGGCAGTCAAAAGGCACAAACTTCCAGTTATAAGATAAACAAGTACTACGAAGGGAATGTACATGATGACTATAGCTATCACCGCTGTGTAACATATAGGAGAGTTAAGAGAGTAAATCGTAAGAGTTCTCACCACAAGGAGAAATTTTTTCTTCTTTCTTTTCTTTTTATTGTATCTATACGAGAAATGGGTGTTAGCTGAACCTATCGTGGTTCTCATTTCACAATACATGTAATCAAACCATCATGCCATACGTCTTAAATGTATACAGTGAAGGATGTCAATTATTTCCCAATAAGACTAGAAAAAAAGAGAAAATAGTATACTGTTTTATTTCCTCCATCTTTTCCTCCCCTAAAAAGGCAGTTGAACCTACTAACCTAGTGTTAGAAACTTATGAGAAAGGTCATCATCCCCTCCTGGAAAAAAAAATAATAATTCCCTCTCCAGTTGAGATTATTAACCTTTTTATTCCAGAATTTATGGAACATGCAGCTCAAGGGTATAGTGTGACTTAACTTGAAAAAGGTCAGTTCCTTCTTCGGGGCTTTCTAGCAATTTTACAATAATGTTGTACATTCATATAGCGCATTTTCTGCTAGGGAAATGGGAGCATCAAAATTTAGTATCTGTCAGTTATTTTTTGAAGTGATCGGTTAGTTTACCGGTAGATGGTCAAGGTCCCAGCACTGGGGGATAGGTGGGAAGGAGGATGCAGACAGAGGGAGCAGAAGACTCAGACTCTGTAAGCCGTTTAGGACCCTTGCGAATTCCCTGCCCCCTTCCCTGCCATAAAAACAGACAGCAACCAAAAAACTGACAGCTATCTGCATTCTTGGAGAAAATTAATTATAGCTACAGAAAAGAAAATGAGAAGGGAGGAAATAGGAAAACAACGAGAAGAAACGAGAGGAAACAGGGAAGAAGAAGATAAAAGACCATCAAAAAGATGAAAAAAAACAGGGCACTTGGGTGACTCAGTAGGTTAAGGATCCGACTCTTGGTTTCGGCTCAGGTCACGATCTCACAGTTCATGAGATCGAGCCCAACATTGGGCTGTGCACTGACAGCACGGAGCCTGTTTAGGATTCTCTCATTCCTCCTCTCTCCTCCTATCCCTCTCAAAGTAAATAAATAAACTTAAAAAAAAAGACGAAAAAACGAGGCAACAGCACCACATCCTAGCACAGCTCAGGTGTGGACAGGTGTGGAAGGTATGGGGAAGACCCCCGAGTTGGCAGGCAGAACCCTCAATCCAGACTTAATGGCAAGGAGCTAAGCCCCAGTCTTTCAGGCAGGCAGTGACAGTTTGTTATCTGAGATAACAAACACTTGAGGGATTGGACATCTTCCCAGCAGGCCCTTAAGGGCTAAGTCCTCATCCTTGGGACAAGAGAGGGGCAGATGAGAACAAGATGAGCCCTCTGCCAGCGACCAATACAAGCACTCAAGCCAAGAAACCAGGCCTCTGTCCTGGTTACCAGAACTGGGGCCACAGGGAGCTGCACTTTGGAGCGAGGCCCAAGCACATTGATGAGAATCAGGTCACTAGGTCAGGGCTGACAACGCTTACACGAGGTTAAGCTGCAGAACATTGGCTCAGACTCTCTAAATCCCTCTCATCTGTGATCGCAACTGGTCCTAGAGACCCCGCCAAGGCTGAGTGGGCAGGGAAAATATAGAAGTCAAAGGCCTTGAGGTGGGAGGGGGTCCGGTACAGGAGGATAGAACTGTGGGGCTCCTGGGGGCCAAGGGCTACAACACCCAAACTGACCTTGTCAAATGGAAGTCCGTGCAGAACGAGAGAATCCCAAAGGTAGTAAGGATAACCTCCAGGCCAAGCAGAATGGTTAAAGAAAAGTCTACCCTAGGGAAGCAGTAGATGAATTCAGATATTTCAATTCCATGTGAAAGAAAGTCTAGATGCATTCTGCACACAAAACTGAGCCCACAGGGTGCAATTCCCAGGGAGCAGTTTTTAACCTCAGCCTAAGGACAGCATTCCTACAGCCTGCCTCTCCTGGCTCCAGAAACTCATTCCCTCTGTATTCATTCAGCAAGCACTTACTGATTAGGGTAACTACTCATCCTGGTTTGCCCAGCACGGTGGCATCTTATGCTGTAGTATCCTTTCCCATCAGGTCAGCCCCCCCATTCACTCTTTTTTTTTTTTTTTTCAATGTTTGTTTATTTTTGAGAGAGACTGAGACAGAGTGTGAGCGGGGGTGGGGCAGAGAGAGAGGGAGACACAGAATCTGAAGCAGTTCTCCAGGCTCTGAGGTACCAGCACAGAGCTGGATGCAGGGCTTGAACTCCCAAACTGTGAGATCATGACCTGAGCCGAAGTCGGACATTTAACCGATTGAGCCACCCAGGTGTCCCATCCCCCTTCACTCTTAAAGAGTCTTGCTTTGATAATAAATGATATGGCCCCCTACTCAAGTGAGCACTTGCTACATGCCGGGACTGGACTGAGAGAGTTGAAGACACAACGAAAATACAACCCCTCACTTTGGTGAGCTCATAGTCCAGGTAGAAAAGGAGACATTGAAAGAACAAATTAGGGGTGCCTATGTGGCTCAGTCACTTGAGCATCCAACTTTGATTTCAGCTCAGTTCATGATCCCAGGGTCATGGAATAGAGTGCTGCATTGATCTCTGCACTAAGTGTGGGGAGCCTGCTTGAGATTCTCTCTCTCTTTCCCTCTGCCCCTCTCCCCCACTCACGCTCTCTCTCTAAAATAAAATAGATGTAGATAGATAGATAGATAGATAGACAGATAGGGAAATAAAGAAAGGAGAAAAGAAAAGAAAAAAGAAAAGAACAAATTAGAGTATAATGTGGTGGGGTGCCCGGGTGGCTCAGTCAGTTAAGTGTCCAACTCTTGATCTCGGTTCAGGTCATGATCTCATAGTTCATGGGTTCAAGACCACATCAGGCTCCAAACTGATAATGAGAAGACTGCTGGTCTCTCTCTCTCTCTCCCTCTCTCTGCCCTTCCCCCACTTTGGCATGCTCTTTCTCAAATAAATAAATGAACATTAAAAAATAGAATATAGTGTGGTAAGGGGTGTATAAATAAAAGTGCTAGAGATTGAGACATTAATTTTAATATCAGAGATGAAAAACAGTTCACAGCTCATTCAACACACTTGCTCATTTAATAAATACACACTATGTAGGTACCACTGATAAAATACTAAAGAAAACAGAACTCCTTCTTTCTCTCCTAAAAAGGTTATGGCAAATGAGCCAAACTTATACAAATTTTCTCTCATTTTTGAAAAACCTACTTCGTGGATAGCCTTTTTTACATATATTTGACCTAATCATGCATTCAGAAACTTCCAATTATTGGTTCTAAACCTGATTGCTGATGTCCAATAAAATCAAACCCCTTTTCTACTTGGAAATTTTTTAAATTTTATTTTAGAGCGAGAGTGTGGGTGAAGGGGAGGGGCAGAGGGAGAGAGACAAAAGCAGGCTCCGCGCTCAGTGTGGGTTCGCTTCAACACAGGGTTCGACTGCATGATTCTGGGATCATGACCGGAACCGAAATCAAGAGTCAGATGCTCAACCAACTGAGCTACCCAGGCGCCCCTGGAAATTTTTTACATACATAAAGACATCGAATCCATTTTCCTCAAGTGTTCTATTTTCCAGGCTAAATATTCCCAGTTCTTCCATTCAGTTTTCCTATGATCTGGACATTGGACTTTTTACAGTTCTGGCCACTGTCATTCTCAATTGTCCTTATCCCTCTGAAAAAGCAAAGCCCAGAACAATCTCCAAGTTCAGGTGTGCCCTGGCTCATGCCCAAAGAGTGCTGCCTCTGTGTTTCTCCACTCTCCACCCTTCCCTCTGGGCCAGTCCCCCTCTCACGGCGTGGGGCAAGCTGACTTGCTGCTAAGCCAGTATTTGTGTTGATTTCTTTCTTTCTTCTTTTTTTTTTTTTTTTTTTTCAACGTTTATTTATTTTTGGGACAGAGAGAGACAGAGCATGAACGGGGGAGGGACAGAGAGAGAGGGAGACACACAGAATCGGAAACAGGCTCCAGGCTCCGAGCCATCAGCCCAGAGCCCGACGCGGGGCTCGAACTCACGGACCGTGAGATCGTGACCTGGCTGAAGTCGGACGCTTAACCGACTGCGCCACCCAGGCGCCCCTGTGTTGATTTCTTTCTAATCTGTGTTCCCATAACACTGTTAGTACCAGCAATATAGCACCTGTTCCTACTTTACTTCATCTTATTAGTTTAGGAACCCGTGGAGTTATAGAATGTAGGTGTTCAGGGATACGGCAGATCTTCCAGTCAAGTCCCACACTCCACAGGTGCAGTTACCGAGGTACAAAGAGCTCATAGGAGAGTCTTAAATCACAGCTCATTGCATTCCAGCCTGTCAGGACACAGATTCCATCCCTCTACATAGAAACATCGGTGCCCTATGTAACTATTTCCTTTCCCTTACTCCTTGAATGCTACAACGAGGAAGGACCTGCCCTCTAGGAAATATCCCTACTTCCCGGATCTCCCGATTTTCAACCCATTCTCCATACTTACCAATTACGCTACGTTTTTGAAAAAAAGTTAAAATGATGTAAAAGTTCCCCATCATATAGCCGCTCCTACCATGCCTTAGAAGACCGTATGCCTTCCTAGCCTGTTATTTATTCTTCCCTGATGCTTTTTTTTTTATGTTTTTATTTATTTTTGAGAGAGAAAGAGAGCACGAGCGGGGGAGGGGGGGAGAAAGAGAGAGACAGACAGACAGAATCTGAAGCAGGCTCCAGGCTCTGAGCTGTCGGCACAGCGCCCGGCATGGGGCTCGAACCCATGAACTGCAAGATCATGACCTGAGCCGAAGTCGGATGCTCAACCACCACAGCCACCACGTGCCCCTCTTCCCTGATGCTTCTGTTGTCAATTTGAAGAAGTGCCATTTCCAAATATGCCACATCTGTTCAGCACCCTCTGAACTTCTGCCTGCAGCTCTCTCTTCTTGGACCGCATTCCACACTCGGCCCGCTCTGAGTCCCCACTTCGAGGCTTGCCCTCATGAGAAAGACTTCCCCCAGTTCTCCCCAGGTATACCATGCCCCACCACCCAACTCCCCCAAGCCCCGAACAGCAAGGTCACTGCTCCCTTCACTGCGTTTCACGTAACACTCCGCATAGGTGCCATTTGTGCCCATAACACGTGGTGGTGTTTTCACTGCCTCCTCTAAAGAATAACCCCCTTGAGGACAGGTATTATCTCTGCCATCTAATGAATATTCTACACCTATTTCATTTCATTTGTTCTACAGATATTAACTGAACCTATTTGATGCTGGGCTCTGGCACATGGGGTGAACAAGATCCATGAGGGCCTCTCCCTTATGCCCCTTAGAGCAGGACAGACGTTCACCAAACACAAATAAGAAAGATGGAGTCTAACGAGCATATTAACCGGGGACGTACTGTGGGCTATGGGTCCATGCAGGAAGGGGCCTAATCTAAAATAGGATTCATGGAAGCTCTCTCTAGAAAAGTCACATTTAAGCCAAGCCCCAAGAAATTATCCAAGTGAAAGGCTTGAGATTGGGTCCAACTTATCAAGCTTATCTCCTCTCCAAATAGCATTTTCTGCCATTTCTTTAAAGTCATTGGCTAGGAAGAGGGACAAGGATAGAGGTCTGTGGAAACTGGCTGGAGATTTTCCATCAACCAGTATTATGGAGGATATGCCTATGACCAGGGGTGATATTCCAAATATTTAACAACAGGTACAACACAGACATCAACCAGACAGAATGGATACTGACCACAGGCAACCAGTCTGCCTACCCCCACACACGTAGGCTAAACGCCAGCCCCGGGCAGAAAAATACAGCCTTCGGTGGATCTCTCTACCTGGAGGAAGGCACCGACAGCAGCTCTGGTCCACCCCCTTCAGTAGAAGGCTTTAATTCTGCCTATCGAGGACACCAGGCACATAAGTGGGACTTCGTACAACTTGTCTGGAAAATCTCTCCTAAATACACACACCGCAAACCTGGCTGTGTACCCACCGTCTCCTATGAGGACTATCTCTTGAGTCAGCTAAAATCTCTGGCTGCTGTCTTCACATACTCTTTCCTGTTTAATGCTCCTTTAATACCCAGAGTTAAGTTCAAAAGTGCCCAGTGTCTGCCTTTCTTGCTTGGGGCTTTCTTTGCCCGCCTCGCAGTTGACTGAGGAATTCTAAACATGTGTCTGTGGCTCAGTGAGGCCACTGGTACATCAGGCCCCAGGGTTGATTGGGGTCTATATCCTGAGAGGGATACCAGAGGGAAACTCCACCTCAGATGTCTGCCAAGAAAAAAATGGGAAGGAAGAAGGTATTTGTACCACTGGTATTACTCCAGCCCCTTTCTTTGTTGGCTTTATAGCAACAAACCTACCTCGGACAGGCGAAACGTACCCAGCAAGAAGCGATAAGAAAATCACCTCAAGTTTTCTGCAACTTTATAGAAGCAAATGTTTTTGGTTCATAGTAAAGCTCCCTTCTGAGGGGTAGAGGCTTCTGCATTTATCCCAGCCTGGAAAGAATGCCTTATGTAACTTTGTTTTTGTTCCTTTTCCATATATTCATTCAGGGAGTGTTTTTGGAGTGCCTTCTGCATACAGTACACTCTCTTCATTTCAGAGAGCAAAATTGTCATCCCTAAACTTTGCAGGATCACGAACCAACCTATATTCCGGGAAAACAAGGAGCTATTTCCATCACCCTTTATAAATTTGGGGAATTCAACTATTTATCGCTTCATATTCCCAATGGCATTGCTCGGTGTTTATGACCCTGGTTTTGTTGCTAGAGGGGTTTTCATTTAGCTCTTGCAGCAGGTGTGGCCGACCTGAGATTACACGGAGTCCTTCCTAGCCCTCTCCTCCCGGACTGATCCCACAGCACCATAGTGCTTGGGGGCTGAGGCAGGTGAAACTGTTGCAGATTTGTGCCATCACCCTCCAAAGACCAGAAGGCCAACTCCCACCCTTCCCTCCTTCTCAGAGCCCCTGGCCAGGCCAGCCTCCTGGCCAGGCTCTTGGTTTCCACGGTACCAGAGGAGGTTCTGGTTGCTTCCAGGCCTAGGCTATTTGGAGTGTACTTAGGGTCATCTCCAGGAGGTGGCTTTTTTGGGTTTTTTTACCTTTTTTTTTTTCTTTTTAAAATATAATCTATTGTCAAGTTAGCTAACATACAATGCATATACACTGTGCTCTTGGCTGCGGGAATAAATTCCCATGATTCACTGCTTACATACAACACCCAGTGCTCATCCCAACAAGTGCCCTCATCAATGCCCATCACCCGTTTTCCCTCTCTTCCCCACACCCCCCATCCACCCTCAGTTTGTTCTCTGTATTTAAGAGTCTCTTATGGTTTGTCTCCCTCTCTGTTTGAAACTATTTTTCCCCTTCCCTTCCCCCACAGTTCTTATTAAGTTTCTCAAATTCCACCTGTGAGCAATAACATATGATATCCGTCTTTCTCTGACTGACTTATTTCACCTAACATAATACCTTCCAGTTCCATTCACGTTTTGCAAATGGCAAGATTTCATTCTTTCTCATTGCCAAGTAATATTGCAGTGTACATACAAACTACATCTTCTTTATCCATTCATCAGTTGATGGACATTTGGGCTCCAGGAGGTGACTTCTGAACACACACCTTAGTGTCTCCCCAGCACTACCCTTTGGCTCTATGATCTCAGGTGAGATCCTCGAATTTTTTGAGCCTCAGTTTCCTCCTGTAAACATTGTGAAGAATAAAGGTTAGCCCAGGGGGCTGTTGGGAGGATTAGATGGATTTGCCCCATGTGGACTCTACCCTCCGTCCACACTCCACCCCTAGAAGACGGGAGAGTGATGGGACGTCAGCGAAGGTATGGAGTGACAAATGTACTATCTGCCCAGTTCTCTGTACCAGGACATCTGGTCACATTATCCAGCAAACTCATCCCAAACACTATCATTCACTGCCCCAGCCAAACTGGACATACTGAGCACTTCGTCTCTGCCCAACTTGGCTTTGCCAAATAGGTGACTAATGCCACCAAAGTAGCTTGTGAGTTCTGCCAACTGGCTAATTGTCCCAACATCTCATGTAGAGCTTCAACATATACAGCAGGTAGGAGTAAATTGTTCTGATTTAAGGAGATATTGCTGGTGATACCATGCACCCCCCCCATCTCCCCTCACCCCCCTCCACCTTCAGCACTTTCTGTGAAACTCTGAAAGCCATTTGAAAAGCCCCACCCCAGAGCACTGCACTGCGTGCCCTGCGGTGAGCTGTGACTTTCACTGCTCATAACACCCAGAATCTAAGCTCCCGAAGGCAGCCGAGAGATAATATATTCGACACTTTCCCAAACCTTCAGCAACAAGAACATTCAAGAGACATAGCTCACACCAGTTCCTTCTGTATAACACACAACTTCTTTTTTATTTTTTCCTGCTTCCTATCTGGATGAATACAGGGGGCTCCAGCTGTTGCTGTCAGTCAAATCGCCAGTATTTCCTTTCTGGGAATACATTTTTTCCTGAAGCAGCGTTTTAGCACCAGATTAGCACCCGATGCATTAGGGCTTTTTATCACCTAGCAATGTTTGCCATCCAACGGGCTGAGCAACGCAGTTACCATCAGTTACCATCGCTCAGGTTATATTTGTTTGCTGCTCTCCGTCCATTGTCTCACCGTAACCTGCACTTGACTCACACGCAAAAAATGGCCCCTAAGCAAGAAAGTGAAGCAGCATTAACGGTCAGAAATCCTTAGTCACCGAGCTCGTCTATTTCTCTTCACTAGCATCCGTCCCCTTCTGCACCCCTTTTCTCACCACAGACCCAGTTCTTCAAAGAATTTCAGTTCCTGGGCACGTAGCAAGAGTTCAGTAAATATTTGATAATCTGCTTGAAAACCCTGGACATAAAAGGTGTGCAGAGGTTCTCATCACAGAATTTTAGACCCAGCAGGGAACTTGGGACTGACACAGAAGGAGCTCTTCATTTTGTAGGTGGGGAAACCGAGGTAAAGAAAGGTGAAGGGATTCACCCATGTTCCTACCCAGCTGTTACTATTATTGAGACCTCCTCCTTTCAATCCAAATGGCATCGTGAGTATGAAAATGCTTCTTCTCTCATTCTGTTCAAGGTCCTCGTGTTCCAAGTTTCCAACGGACATACGATGCTGTTTTGCTATCACCTTGACTCTAGAAGTTTGGTTAAGGTTACCTTTTCATTTCAAAGACGGGAGATTTAAAAAGCTGGAAAATTAAAAACTAGAATTCCTTTGTTTGCCCAAGACAGTTCATTCGAGATTTCGCAAACCTGGCTATGTGTCAGAACTGTCACCTGGCTGGGTTTCAGAATCATCATTTCTCTACGAAATCAATCTCTGGGCTTGGCAAGACTTGGGACTCTGCCTGTTCGTTGCTCATTTGGGGGTTTGTTTGTTTCTGTTTGTTCGTTCTCCCAGAGCTTCTGCTACACATCAGGTTTGGAGACTGTAGATCTAATCAGCGTCCACTCCTTAATCACACGCACACGCGGATGGCGGAGAGTGCGTACTTTATGATATCTGAGGAGGAGGATGCTACGGGTGTCCTCCGAGAATCACAGCTAACGTCACCCATCAAAACACGAGTCAAAAATAGCCCATGGTAATAACAACGTCGACTATAAATCCCACTCGCTAGATCACTGAAGGTAAGTAAGTTCGCTGTGGTCCCGGGTGCCCTGTCCCCTGGCGAGCACCCCCAGATGCTGCCCTTCCTGGCACACAAACAGCCGGGGCTGCTGGTGCTGGAGTCTTGGATGGCGGCAGCAGCAGCCGCGGAATCACGAGGCAAGTGTAATTTAAAACCTGCGTATTTAATTAGACAAATTCTTGTCAACATATAGTTCCAGCACTTTATCTCTCTTTTGGCTCCGATTCCCTCTTACCGCCCCCTTTCCAAGTAATTCCATGAGTTCTGGGAATGTCCAGAACTGCACATGCCCAGGACTAGCACCAATTTATCCTGAGTAATCTGTCAAGCGGCAGCTCATGCTTTTCCACTGGTGTAGGTTACCAAGCAACCTCCCTGTCACCCAGGATAATGACCTGACTCTAATTCCAGGGGACACAACACAACGTGGGATCCTGGGTGCAGGAACACCACCGGTGTGGGACCCATGCCAACCTGTGGGTGAAGCCCAGCTGTGCAGTTGCCCGGGTCAACTTTTAGCCTTTGTCTGTAAAATGGGGACGGGGGAACAGCTCCCCAGATGGCTAGGATTTGAGATAAGGTACCTAAAGCACGGGGCAGCTTTTGTTTAGCGTCAGCCTGAGAACAGGAATGAAATGGCAGCAGGGAGTGAGGTGTGGGAGGGTCATTGTCAAAGGGAACAGAGAGCAGATGATTCTGCAGCCCTCCAGGCCCCCTGCTCTCCCAAGTCCCTCTGGAGAAGTGCAGAGATGGCTGGCCCTATGCTTTTGTTGCCACAGTGGGACTGGGGAATTTGATGGGTCATTTCTGCAAAGCCTTGAGCATCCAGGAAGCTTAAAGCTGGCCATGGGAACTGGCCGCAACAAGACCTGGTGTCAGCCCCAGGCTCGGCATCAACAGCTCTCTAAGGCCATGGCCTTCACAGTTGCCTCGGCACTTAGTTTACAAGCTCTGTCCATGACTCGGGGCCAATGCAGCTGGTCCTTTCTCGGCTCCAATGTGGCCACTTAACATGGGGTATTGCTCCCCCCACTGAAAAGCACTGGTCGGGAGGGTGCAGAGGGAGAATCCAGCCAATTGCATAAATTTGCTCTCAAATATTTCTGCCCGGGAAAGCCAAAAAGTCAAAAAGAGGTTCTGGCTCCTTGAGCACTCAAAGCTTTTGTATTTGAACAGGAGGAGAGGCTGATTTAGAGGATTTACGAATAAACTGGAAACCAGAGCAGGAACTCCTAAGACAGGATTTACTGACAGTTTTCTGTGATCAGAGGCCTACCAACCTCCATTAATGTCTTCAGGATCCTCTTGGAGAAGAAGGGGCAGGGGGGGTGGTGGGGGGTGGCGGGCAGGGTCTCTCTGTGAGCCTGGTGATCATGAGATCTGGCCCGGCAGTTTAGGAAACTAGCCAGAGGGGGCAGTTTAGGAAACTGGCTACCAAAAGACAGGGGCCCCTCATCCAGGAGATGGAGACAATTTCTCGCAGCCATAGGAACCAGGAAGGACACGGGCAGACAGGAGGGCACCCCCGCGGCCCGGAATAAAACGCCTGGTGAGGCTCCTTGAGGACTTTGTGCTCTTTTGCAAAAAGCTCTCCCCGGAAAGGATGCCTGGTTCACCTTTGTGAAAATGTGTGCTGTTAGAGCCACAAGGACTCAGATTCCAGGACCTGGACGTTTGCAAGCGTTCTTTACTCTTAGTCCGTAGAGCAGTCAGGAGGAGGGAGGCTTGGCAGAGCAGAAGAGGCACCAGAATGGCAGCGCTGATGGAGGTGTCCCGGTCATGCACACTGGCTGACGGCACAGTCCCCTCACAGAGTCGGAGCCTGCGAGGACACACGGGCTGCTCAGACCAGACCCGTAAGCCCAGCAGCCAGGGGCTTGGTTGGGCTTTCATTTGGGACTGTGTGGATGGTGTCCGAATAAGGCAGGAAGATCCCGGGCTCAGAGTCCAGAAGCCGTCCTGGGGTTTGGCTCCAGCTCCACTGACCGATTTGCACCCAATCCTAAGAAAGTCCCAGACCTCCCTCTACAGTCTCTGCCTCTGTTAACTCTTGATTCATTTTGGAGATACCACGAGAAGCTTTCTGAGCTCCCAGTGACCTAGTCCAAACTGTGACCTGGACCACTCATATCAGAGCCATTAAACATTCAGATTCCTGGGCCCGGGCAAGACCAACTGAAACAGAATTTCTGAGGAACTAAGAAGTCTGCATTTTAACAAAATCTGAGGTGATCCTTACGCATGATCGGGACTGAGAGTCACTGATTTGGATGATGAGTCCAAACTGCTGAATATGGTTCCCGGGCCTTTATGCTCTGCCTTTTGAGTACCATTCCCAGCATCCTCTCTGCTTCTCTACACCACTGGCTGACATTCGGGTCCCCATACCAAGGCCAGGTAGTGGGCTAATTAAATGCATCCACCGAATCCCCACAGCACCTCTGCAAGCAAGTTCTATTATCATCCCCAGTTTACAGAGGGGGAGACTGAGGCTTACAGAGGCTCAGTAATGTGACCAAGATCCCACAGCAAGTATGATGCTGAGGTCAGAGTCATATTTCTATCTGTGGGACTGTAGAGTTCTCGCTTTTAACCACCACCAGTTTACTACATTCTGCGTTCCCTCCACGTGCCCAAGTGCCCGTGCCTGTGTGCTCCAGCTCAGGTTGGCCCTGGCCTCACATGCCTCCCAAGACTCTTCTCCTCTGCAAATACATAGAACTTGAATGGTTTCCCAAATCCCCCCAAGTTTCTGTGCGTTAGCTTCTCCCCCCTTCGTGCCCTGCCATTCTTTTTTCATACCTCTACTTCACTGTCAGGACTGTACTATGATTATTTATGTTCCAGCCTCCTCTGAGACGCGGGATTTTTCAGGCACTTGCACTGTTCTGAATGATACTGCAACGGGGGATACGTGTCATAGTACATTTGTCAAAACCCACAGCATGTACAACACCAAGAGTGAGCCCGAATGTAGACTGTGGACTTGGGTGATTAGGACGTGTCCATCTAGGTTCATCAATTATAACAAATGCGCTACTCTGAGGAGGGGTATGGATGGAGGGGAAGCTGTGATAAGTGAGGTCAGGCGTACACGGAAGCTGTACTTTCCACTCAGTTTTGCTGTGAACCTAAAACTGCTCTAAAAATAAAAGTCTACCTATATTATTTTAAATTTCTAGGATGCCGTTATCCATCCCTGTAACCACACCGCCCAGCGTAAAGAAGAGGTTAAACAAATGTACGCTGAATGAAAGCCTGAATGGCAGGACAGCCCTTTCCCATGGGACTGAGAAAAACAAATCTGAGGAACTGCCTCCGCCGTGACAAGAGGCCAGGAAGGGACTACGAGAAGGTATCAAGCAATGGAAATTTCGGAGGAAGTAGCGAAAGAAAGGAAGAGAGATCGGGTGCTGTGTCGCTGGTCCAGAGGAGAAGCTGAAGAATGGGGGCTGTGAGGGGGCAGAAGGCCACGGTGCTGAAAGGAAGAGCCAGAATGAAGAAAACAAGAAGGCAGGGCAATGGGATAGAGGCAGACCAAAATGTCCCAAGGTGCTTTGCATGCAAATGCTTTTGAGCCCCAACCACTCCAGAAGGCAAGCAGGGCCATTAGAAGGTTAAAAGAAGACCCACGCAGTCAGTCTCTGAGGGCAAGAAGGCAGATCCTAAGAGCATCAGGGGACCATTCATCGTGCAAATGCAATGCAAGGGAAAATATCAGCAAGTGGAATTATGCTGCAAGAACCTCGACTATAATGTCACGGGGAATGAGTCCAAGAGACGTTTTAATGACAACTCCAATGCCAGGGATCAAAGAGCATGACATAAGCTTTAAGAGCAGGGCAATTAACGATGTGTTTTGGAAGGAAAATCTGGAAGAAAAAAACGCGTACTACCAGCTGCGGTAATGCCATTGAGTAGACCAAGGAGGAAAATAAACACATACAGTTAGGAACAAAATGGCTGCAAAAGAGACCTCGCACTTATAAATGTTGGCTAAACGAGAGGTTAGAAAGATCACTCTATCGTTCTACCAAAGCATGCCCGCAACTGAGACCAGATTTGGCATTCGACACCCTTGGGTTGAAAACCCAGCTCTTTTACTTACCACCTCTGTGAACGTGGGTGACTTTCTCAAGCCATTGAGAGACTGTTTGAGACTCCGCTTCTTTATCTGTGAAAAGAACATAGTAGTACCTACTTTATGAGGGTTGTTGCTACAATTAAAGGGCCTAAAGTATACCTAGTGCTTCAGAACAGTGGCTTTACAAAGATTCTATAAATGATGGCAGTGGTAGTGGGGTCACGGTTAGTACCATTCAGTGTCACGAAGATACCCTTTTCAGGTACCCATGCCCTGTTCCCCCAAGTAGGTTTTACCCTCCAAAGGAGCCGTGCAAGTCTGTCAGATTAGCCCGACCGAAACAACGCCAGAATCTGGTCTCTTATTCTGAGCTGTCTGTGTGCAAGACAGCGTGAAGAGCCCGATTAAGGTGCTCAAGCCAGGATTCCCATTCCATGGTCCCTTCCATTCTAGTGCCAGAAATGAAGCGGCGGACCTCCCTGTGGCCCAAGGCAGACTTGCAGGAGCGCCATGGGAGCGTCACAACCAGTGGGCCCGGGGTTAGCGGAGGGGACAGTCATTCATGGCTAGCACCGTGGAAGAAGAGGCAATTTACCAGACAGTCCTGACAAAATGACTGAATGGATCCCAGAGACACTGAGCCCGGGTACATCCCTCATAAATCACAGTTGAAGGACAAGTGCAGATGACCGTGGTTTGTACAAGTATCTCTGGTCTGGGACAAGGGGTCCAGAGGAAACAACCCGCTGCCCAGCCAGGGGAGAAGAGAAGGGCCGAGGCAATCAGATGTCATACAGGCAGATAGGAGTCAGGGTCTGTGGCAAGACTGAGCCAGAGGCATGAAGACAGACTCTGAAAGGCAGGCCGGATGCAGTGTTGGGCCAAGGCTGACTTTTGTTAGGAGAGCGCCAAACCTGGAAACGAAGCCAGGAGAGAAGTAAACATGTGAAGAGAACAACTGCATTCTTTCAGAGTGAGAGAGAAGGATTGAGAAAGAAGGACAGACAGGAAGACAAATGGAAGGAGAGACTGACCAACAGAAAGAGAGGGACTAACGGGCAGACTGGTCGACAGAGACGGAGACTGACAGAGACAGAACAGACTAGCCTGGCTGACTTTCCCTTCCTGGCTCCCACGCGTGGTGGACTCATGGCTGCGGAGTTGGGGAACGGCTCCCCGAGAAGGTGGGGCAGGGGCTGGGCATGCCGCAGCGGGGAGACCAGATGTCAGGAGAGGGGGGCCACGAGAGTCAGAGCTTTCCTTCAAACTTCCCAACAGTTTCTTTAACATAATTATAGAAGCAACGCAGACTCCAGCCCAACATCTTTGTTTTCCTTGTGCCATGCTGTTCTCAGGGCATCTGAGTCCTCAGCAAGGAACTGTCACATTCATTTCATTCTATAAGAAGACAGAAAGCTTCGATGGCATTCTGCTAAGAAAGCTGGAATCAGGATACAGATCTCCCGAATAGGATGAGTATTTTTTTAGGGTAGTTGTTCAGCAGAGGCAGGACCGTGGCTGATGTCACCACCCCAGTGTGAACAGCACGTAAGCAGCCCTGCTCTCTGCTCCTGCCTTGGCCACAAACTAGCTCTGTGATCTTGGACAGCTGACTTGACCTATCTGGAGCTCTGTCTGTAAATTCACAAAACGAGGAGATCGAACTGGCTGTCTTTCAGGCTTGCTTGCGGTGCTGCTGCCATTCTAGATTCTGTGGTTCCACAAACCCCTAGTTATTTATACATCAGGCTTTTTTGCAACACCTGAATAGTATTGCCAACTATGTCAATAATATTTTATTTATTATATTACTCTGAAGTGAATAGGTTATTTATCTTCTCCCAGGACAACTTGTACTTGAATACAATTTCAACATGCATAGTAAATCTCTCCTCCTGTGAACTCCAAAAGCATTTAAATCTAGACACCTCTCGGTACTCACCACATTCTGCTTCAGGCTATGCTTATTCAGGAACATGCCTTATTGTCCATTACTAGATGTTAAGCTCCCCAAACGCTACCTGGAAACCCAGCTGCAAAGAGAAAGAACGGAGCTACCAAGGCCGCTTTCACCTTTGCAGGTCCAAGAGCATACGCGGCGCGTTCAGTGCGTGTTTGTGGAGCAAACATCTATTTGGAAAGGATGCAAAACTTACAAGGGATTCATCAAATGAACCTAATGAAATCCCATCCTTGGCTGCCCCCACCGCAACACAGCAGCGCGGCTAACCTAACACCTTTGCCTAGAACTAATAAACATTGACCAACTTGAACGCACATGGCCTCTAGCCTCAATGCTGCCGAAAAGTTTGGGAAGCCCACAGAATACGGACAAGAGATGTCGCTGCGGTGGGTCAGTGGGGAAAGAGGTGGTGGGATGCTCTGAATTCCCAGTCATTGAACGTGTTTGCAAGATGCCTGAAGTTACACAAAAGCTAACGTTATAGGGACCTGACGGAACCAGATAGTGTCAGGTTGGCTGCCGAAGCATGTTTTCAGCCGAGAAGGTGAAAATGAGAGGAAAAACATAGGGGGAAGGGTCAGAGAACAAAACGGTCTAGGGTCTTCTTAAGGCAAAGGTCCCTCCAACCATAGTTTCTAACCATCCTGCAAGAAAGTTTAGACAGGGACCCAGTGGTTCTATTTCAACAAGATCTCCACCGTCCTTTTAACGTCCAGCAGGCTTCCTGACCCCGTGTCCTCTGCCTCTTGCCTAATTCCCAAGGAAAGCGCAGCCCTCCCCCGACTCGCCAACCCAAGCTCTGGGTCCCTGTCAATAACCTGCTTCCAAACGGTGCCTCTGTGTCCTAACTACCACACCTCCGCTTCCCGCCTCCCCCACCTCTGCCCCACCTCCAGTCCTCACTCCCCTACCCAGCCTGGCCTGGGGACACTGGCCTCCCTTGTCACCCAGCAGGCCCCTGCACTTGCTGGGGTCAAAGGCCATCGGGGCACACTTCCTGTTTCTCCCCTTCCACCTCAGCAGCCCTCGGCCACGCTGTCTCACATTCCAGACACCCTTTCCCTCCCTCTTTGCCTTCTTCTTCCATTACTAATGCCTATTCTAGAAACTTGCTCAGTCGGGACTGTACTAGCGAGTGACCGAGGGTGTCCTGCACCACCCAAGTGTCCACAAGTCTCGATCGTGTTACAGCCCAATTTCTGTCTGTGTTACCTTGCTCGCTCTTTTACTTCCGTGTTCATTCACATTTACCGAGTTCACATTCTGCAGGAGGGAGGGAGGTTTACTCGACTGAGGCTGGACGCGGCCGTAAGGATGGCCGGAGAGAGCCTTGAACCTGCCATTGCCGGACAGGATGCACTTAATCTCCAGCCTGCGGAGGGCACGGGGTTGAAGCGGGCCTCTTTCCCAGCAACTGCCCTCCAAGACAGGCCGCTTCACAGACTGCAAGGCTGCTCACTTCTGGCTGAAAAACTCCCGTGGCTGACTCTCTTGGAGGAGCAGGAAATGAGAAGCTGTTAACGAGTGGAACCGCTGTGAACCGTGCCAAGAATTCTATGCCACACGGTCGCAGCATGCTGAAACAGGCTGAAGACGCCGGTCTCACCAAAGAGTTAAACCAAGGCCGCATCGCCAGGCCGTTAATGCCTCCTGCTTTCCGAGCTGACAGGAACAGGACGTTCTAAAATGGCTACACCCTTGAACCACAACTCATCAATCACAGCGCGGAACATCGAGCTTGGGGCTCCGACCGGCTCCTGCAAACTCCCTCTCTCGCCTCTCTGCCAGGCTCCTGCTTTGTTACCAGGCTCCTCACTTGCTCTCTGGAAGCCAGAACCACTCTCGGGTCTCGTGTCCCGCATACCCGTGTGCCCCCCCCGCCGCTGGTCCCCCCCATTGGCCCCTGCGGCCCAGAGCGCCCACGAGCTCACGGTCGCCAGCGTGATCGCCCAGGTTGGCCACTGCTTATTCATCAGTCCTGCTAAGTGGCACGTGTTCGGGCTGCCACACAGGTCGCCTCAAAAACATCTGGCCGGCTGTGTACCTCCTCAGCGGCGTAGCAGTGTGCCCCTCTCTGCCCCTGTCTCCCTTCAGCCTCCGAGGAAAAGAAGTCCAGCCTCCTGCCTGGCATTTCTTCCTTAGCTGCGTGGAAATCAATTTGCACCAGCCTTGCTTTGGCTGCTCTAAGCCGCCCCTCCCGGCGGCCCACTCGGCTCCTCGATTAGCTCGTCCCCATGTGTGCAGCCACAGCCCTTTCCGTCCTGACCCTGTCCCTTTCCCCGGCCCGCCACCTCTTCTCCTCATTTACCTCTCCAGGGCTCCTCCCGGACCTCGGCGCACAAAGGTCCCGCCCCCTCTTTACCTTTTAAACGGGCTCTTTTGCCCACAGGTGCCTTCGGCCCCCACTTCCCGCCCACGTGCAATCACCTGGCTTCTTGCTCACCTGGTGCCTTTCCCACCCTCTGGCTTTCCTGCCACGCCTTTCTTCCCGAGAGCTGCCTTCCGTCCAGGGACACATCCGCCCCACCCAGGCTGTCTCTGACAGATACAGGGCGAGTCTTCTAATCAGATAGTTTATATTTCGGTAAGATGAACCCGGATTCCAAATTACCTCCCTGGCCGACGGTGAGCGCTCACCACGTGACTATCGCGGATCCACATTTTTCTCCAGCAGATACCCCCTCCTTTCCTCTCTCCCCGACCCTGAACCCCCCACCTTGTCTTCTTCAGTGAGGTCATATTTACCTTCCGAGTGAGAACCCAGCATTTTCAGGAAATTGCCAGGACTAATACGATCTGCTCTTTGCCATGTATTTTCTTTGATTCAGCCACTGCTGCTGGTGCCCACCCAATTCCCACCCTCACCCGCCCTGCTCACACCGTGATGAGGACAGCTAACGTTTACTGAGCCATGCCTGTGTGTCAGGCACTGCTCCAAGCGCTTTGCATATAAAATTCCCCGGGTCTGCCCTCTGCATCTTATTTTAGCTTCTTTAAACTCTTAACTCACAGGAGGAAAGCCACCAAACTGGGCAGAGGGGAAGAAGCCTTAAAATAACCAACAGGAACAATGTAAACATCTCTAGATGTCCCGATTAGATGTTTTAGGATCTTTACTCCTTTAGGTTTAATTCCCACTCATTCAAGCTGGTACGTTCCTGGTTCTGAACATAGAAACTTGCTTTTAAATTAAGAAGTATTATTGCATTTTTTCAAGCTGCACATTTTGAGAGATCTCTGCATTTCCAATGGTAAATCTAGAGAACACAGATTTGGAATAAGTGATACGTATGTTTAAGTCATGTCTCTGCCCATCACTAGCTTTGTGATTCTGGGTATGTTTCTTCATGCTGCTGAACCTGTTTGCTCATTTATAAAATGAAAATAGTACAGACCTTGCAGATTTTTTTTTTCCAATCATAATAAGCGATGTGTGCAAAGTACTTATCACTGTGCCCAGCACCTAGTAGATGCTATGCAAATATCCCCTCATGTTCTAAAAATACTTATACTGTCTCGGTGCGGTGGGTGGATATGAAAGGCACAGATTTCTTTGCTGTCATATCTTCTTTTCTTGGTGCAAGGTCTCTCCCAGAAACCAAGGGGAATCTCTCCACATGACATACGAAAAAGAAATCACCTTGTCACAGCATACCAGGGGCAGCTTTAATAAGAAGCTAACAAATGTTACATATTATGCCCCAGGCAAGTAGGTCTGAAGTCTTACCCTCTGTCCCTCTTCCCCAACATCCTTCAGTGAGTTTACCTTGGGATCTTTAATAGGATTTGTCTTCTGGGTTGCTCATCAGGTTCAATGTCTTTTCGACCCCAGACAATGCAAGAATGCTCCCTGGGCACTTGAGAAAACCAGTTCTAAAGCAGTGATCCTCTAAATGGACGACTGGTGGTCCATCCAAATGGTGGACCAAATGGTGGACCAATGGTGGATTGGTCACCTCCAAATGGTGATTGATGGACGAAATCATCTGGGAGCTTGTTAGAAATGCAAATTATCAGGCCCTGTGCTGGACTCACTAAATCAGAAAGTCCAGGGGCAGGGCCCAGCAAACTGTGTTTTAACACTCCCTCAGGGTGATATTGATGATGATACAAGTTTGAGAAGCAGTGGGTGAGATATTAACATGGAAATTTCCTCCTAACAGAATGAGTGGTGAAAGTTCCAGCAACATGGCAGCAGATTAAAGACCACAACCTGGCGAGGTACACCTTTGGCTGCTTCTGCATGCAAGGTCACTCAGCAGGGAAGGTGTCACCGCGCCTCATCACAGAGAAGCATCACCCCTGCCCGCCCCCCCTCCCCAGCCTCACTAGCATCTCTCCCTGCTGCCCCAGTCTAGAAGAGACCAGCACAACTGCAAACACCTGAGAGCCCAACCCAGGTGCACCTGCTATCGCTCAAACATAAGGTTTGGTATCAACTCCCCCAAGGACCACCTGACTCATCCTGAGACTGGTGAAACACCACCCACCTCCCCGCTTACTCTCATTCAGCACTGAGTGGAAGAGATAAATTTAAGGTGCTGTCCGTCATCACACTGGCCACCCACTCTCTCAGGGGGACCTGTATCTTCCACAGCCCCGTGAGCCTCATTGACCAGAGAGCTGTGCTATAATTCTTTCAAATCAGCACCAGACCTCAGAACTCTGACTGTGATTAACAGCCCAAAGGATGCATCTCTCGCTCCCTCATTCCTCCATAGAAAAATGTTCCTTATCAAGATTGGGGATGACCTTTCACCCAAAATCCAACGGACTCAACTGCCAGTAGCCCATTGCTTTCCGCCTCAAACCTAAACTACTAAGGACCTCTTCTTCCTCTGACGTACATGCCCTGTCCCCCCCCCCCCCGGCCCTCGACATCACTGCCCGCTGTTTCACCTGATACTTCAGGTAGGAGAAAGGCACAGTCCAGGTTTAAAATTAGCCAGTAGCTATCCCAGCAGACCACAAGTTTCAGTGGAAATGAAGTTATAAGGCTGGCCTAAGATGACATGAGGAAATTGTTAGAATGATTCTGTTATCAGAGTTGTTTTTTTTTTTTAAGCAGGAAATTTAAAAACTAAAAATTATGGAATTGACCATACAGCTGAAAGGGAGTCATGGCCACCTTCTATTCCCTAATTTCTTCATTTCCCACTAAGACTCTCTGCTGAGCCCTCTCTCCTCAGCTTTTGCTTCAGTTCCATGAGCTTCCAGTATCCTTCCAATTAATTAAGGGAGCCCGAGCAGGTTTCTCTCACCTGCCAAGAGCCTGATGGACGCCCCATTATCAGAGCCCCACTCGGCTCCCAGCTCCTCCTCAGACCTCCTCACAGAGCTCCTTCGTCCCTCGGTTGGATACCGCCTAGAATCCTTCACTCAGCGTAGCTCCATATACTTATATGTGCATGACCATGTGGTGTCAGGAAAACCAGGCAGCATCAGAGGGACCTGCCTTTGAACCATCTGAACGTCGCCTTTGCCGCTATTTAACTCTGTCACTGGGGGAAGTCATTAACTGACTCTCTGAACCCCAATGTTGTGGGGATAATATATCATTATAAAGAATAAGCAAACAGCAAACGTAAGGAGCTCAGTATATCCTCTGCCAACTACTGGGTACATACCCAGTGCTCCCAGCTTCCCTGTCCACTTGATATCTCCAGTTTGATTGTTCTTCTTGACTTATCCCTCGGTATCTAATCACTTAGTAGGCGTCCTTCGTCCTCTGCTGATGCTAGATCGTGATCCCAGCCGTTCCCTGTGGAACCTTTAGAATCTCGTTTAAACTGCAGGAGTAGTTTTAAGTTCTCTAATTACAGTATTATTGACTATAATTTTATTTGCTATGAGTCGTATTTGGAGCAAATGTCTCTAACTATATTTTTAAAAGCTTTGTTTTGGTTGCTATTCTATTAATATGCAGCTCCAGAAAAGCTAAGAACTAGAAAAGAGAAAACTATAAGAAATCGGAAGCAGGATAAAATTCTATCCAAGTGTTTAGTCACCCTTAGAGTCACGTTATTCTTAATGATGATCTAAATTTGCCTTGCTACAATTTATTCTTATTTTCTGTCACACTCTACATTTTGCATAACATACGTGGAGATCGTCTTTGAGCCACTTTTAAGCTTTTACCTACAGCATTTTTGCACTTTTCTCATATTGGCTCACATTTATCAAAGGCTAGCTGCATACTCAGCATGAGGCTAAGCACTTCGCACAATTTTTTCCAGTAAATTCTTAGAATCATTGTGTGAGTATCCCCTATATGTACTATGTAAGCATTATCATTACATCCACATTATGAATGAGAAAATGTTGAAGTTGGCCAGGGTCACCCAGCAAGTTAACAGATGGTGCCACCATTTGTACCTGGGTGGCCTGATGCCAGTATCCATACCGCCCCAGAGATTCTAGATTTTGAGGATTTCATGATTTTCCTGGGCTTTCTCCCACTTCTCTTCATCCATCTTAACTATTCACCGCTATTATGAGAACTCTCCGGATGCTACCAATAGGCAAAAGGTCTTCGTGTCTGAGGGGACCCTGTTCAAAGCACAGAAGCGCTCGTGGCGAGGCATTAAAAGAGTTTGACTTCATGTAACTAAAGACTTGCCAGAGTTACTAGACAAAGATTGTGGCAGCAAAAACCCAAAGCTAAAGCTCATCACCGAAGAAACCGCTGCTAGTAATGGGTAGTCACTCTGATCCGCTGAGTACCTGCAACATGCAAGGTGCCTTCTAACACCAGGTGTCCTGAAGCATGGTGCTTGCAGATGAAGGAATGGGAATTCAGAGAGATTAAATGACCTGCCCACAGCCACACAGGGCAGATCTGGTGTCTATTTTGCTCCTAGTTTAGCCCACTGCCTGTGCTGTTTCCTGTTCTCATCTCAGTAGCTGAAGGGTTCTGGCCACATATTCTCCAGAACCCAACGCAAAGAATGGTCATTGACAACGGTCCTTGTCCACCCCGGGGTGCTGGTGGGACTGTGGGGGTGCACAGTCTCTTCCTGTGGCAAAAGGAATTCGTTCGTGCCACATCGGCCCACCCACATATCAGCCTTGTACCGTTTCCACACACTTATTTGGTGAGTCGAAACCATATGTTTAACACCTTATATTTATAGAAGGCTTTGCAGGTCATGGAGGCATTTTCAATATGAAGCTCGGCTGAGGTTGGTAAGTTAGCGAAAGCCTTCTAACTCCTAATCTAGTACTCTCTTCCCATTTGGCTTTGCTATCTCTGGCAAAACATGTGCTGTCTGAAGAAAAACAGTCAAATAAAATGAAATTTATTGCAGTGGGTATTAGTAGAAACAAATTAAGATTTAACTTCTCCTGTACCACCTGGGATCCTTTTTAGTCTTTTTACACCATGGTGAGGGGACAATCTACAAAGTATTTACTTAGAGTTACATCCCCAAATCCAATTTGTGAAAACACAACTGCCATTGTGCCCCGTACGGCTTCCATCAAATATTGGACATTGAAAAAGTATGTATCGGGGCGCCTGGGTGGCGCAGTCGGTTGCGCGTCCGACTTCAGCCAGGTCACGATCTCGTGGTCTGTGAGTTCGAGCCCCGCATCAGGCTCTGGGCTGATGGCTCGGAGCCTGGAGCCTGCTTCCGATTCTGTGTCTCCCTCTCTCTCTGCCCCTCCCCCGTTCATGCTCTGTCTCTCTCTCTCCCAAAAATAAATAAAAAACGTTGAAAAAAAAAAAGAAAAAGTATGTATCCACGTGACTACAACGCACATGATCACCCTTCCATTTGTCTTTCGTCCCGTGGGAGACCATGCTGAAAGGCTCATGGTGTCAGCTTGCACGTCAGTCTCCATGAGTAGAAGCAAGTAGCTAACTAGCAGAGAAAAACAGAAACATTTCCAAGGGCTTACAAACATGGGATTCAAGTTACTCTCCTGGGGGCCTTTGAAATCAAGGCCTCTCATCAAGCAGAAGAGAGTCATTGGCTTTCTCATTGGGGTCTATCGGCCGGGTCACGTGTTGGGTGTTCCTTCTGCTGAGATTGAGGAAAGAACACTGCTTCAATGACATAAAAGGGAGTTTATCCATAGGAGGCATCCAAAATAGAAATGTTGCTGTAAAAGTAATTAGACTTGAGTTTAAAAGGATCAGTTTCTCATTAAGGGTTTCCCTCTAAGGCTTTTTACAAGCTTAAAGCTTGAATCTAATCTCCAGTGTCAGCTGTGGAAGGAAGGGAGGCACAGATGCATATTCACATACTAACAAGTATGTGCCCTGGTTTCGCTGATAAAGCAAAATAATGATTTCACTGTACATAGATATAAATATATGCTCGCCACCGCCGTCTCCTCCCCACCCCTGCCACCACCCACTGGAGATGGAGACCCTGGAGATCAAAGGCAAACTTGGCACTCATAAAAGCTGGAAGAAAACTCTTTAACCATGATTAGAATTAGAATTGGTTATTCCCAGCAGCCCCAAATGTCAACGGAAACCCTTCCCTTTCCTCATTCCTTGTAATTCAATTCCCTCTAGGCTTGTAGTGGATATGTATCTGGTCCTGTTCCGGGTTCGAGAATACAAAGATAGATAAGACCCATTCCTGCCCCCATAGGAATGCAGAGCTCAAGCAGGGTTTCTCAAAGTATGTACCAATCAGCACCCACATGGACCTAAGGGTTCCTGCAAAACAGTAGGAGTCAAGTCTAGTTTTCAGATCATGTGCAGAACCACTGAGTTAGAACTTAATCAGAAGCTCTAAGCATGGGCTCAGGAATCTTTATACAAGTCCCCCCCGCCCCCCCCCCCCGCCGTGATTTCTATGTACACAACAGTAACAGACACCCTAATTTCAAAGCATTTGTAAATAATTTGTGATTTTCTTCTGATAAGTCTTGAAATTCCAGGCCATGGGTCACAAACCCATCTCTTAACAGAGCAGAGACAACCATCTCCACGCTCTGAGATCTCTGCAGGGTGCTGTGAAACTGGACTCTTCCAGCTGATTACGGGAGGCCTTCTAGAGCCTCCCTCTTCTCAGTAAGTCTCTACACCAGCCATCCTCCACAAGGCCCCCACCTTGTTCACCGGTGGGAAGCATTCTGGGTGAGCAAAGGTTGAACACGTGCTAGAGTCGGACCTGGGTTTGGATCTCAGCACTTTCACTTCCTGCTTGTGAAACCACAGGCAGAGTACCAGGCCTTTGGTGTCCTTGTCAATAAAATGAAGAAGGCAACAGTATCTAGCTCTCAGGATGACTAGGATTGGATGAAACAATGCATCCAGGAAGCACACATACGGGTTGGCATACATTAAGCATCGAATAAATGTTGTTACTGTCGTTACCAAAGTCCCTGGTGGAACTCATTTGGGTTAATGACCCAGAGCTCAAAAAATCACCCCAAATTCACAACAGACTAGCTTTCTCCCTGAAAGAGACCTCAAAATCCATGACATGTAGACACACAACTCAGTGGACAATGATCTACTTCTAAACTGTGCCTTAGAGTCTGCAAATGATAAGATAGTATAATTTGTGGCTAATTTCCCTCATTAAGCCTTTGAGGGAAACCCTTAATGAGGAACTGATCCTTTTATATTCAAGTCTAATTACTTTTATAGCACCATTTCTACGTTGGATGCTTCCCATGAATAAAGCCCATTTTGTGCCATAGATGAAGTGCTCACATGTAAGTGAGAGGAAAATGATATAACTTCTTTTTTTAATTTCTTTTAAGTTATTTTTTGAATGGTTATTTGTTTATATTGAGAGACAGAGAGAGAGAGAGAGCAAGCACAAGCAGGGGAAGGGCAGAGAGAAAGAGAGAGAGAATCCCAAGCAGGCTCCACACTGTCAGTGTAAAGCCCAATGTGGGGGCTTGAACTCATGAACCGTGAGATCATGACCTGAGCCAAGATCAAGAGTCAGACACTTAACCGACTGCACCACCCAGGCACCCCAATGACATAACTTCTAAACTGCGCCTTAGAGTCTGCAAATTAGGATAGTATAATAATTTAGGGAGGGTGAAAAGTGGGTCATATATAAAATGAACATTTTTTCAAACTGAATTTACAAAATACACAGGTGTACCACACCTAAAGCAAGCCAGATGTATAAAAATCTAGATTTATTATGCATGCCTTTATCCAAAGATAGACAGCTCCCTAAAATATTTAATGTATCATTTTGTTTAAAAAAAAATCTTTATCCAAACACAAAATCTCAGGAGGGCATCTATTCCATCTATTCCATAGTCCAAATAGGGTTACAAGGTTTGGCAAATTAAAATAGACCCAGTTAAATTTGAATTTCAGATCAATGAGAAATAATTTGTCAGTATAAATATATCCCATGCAATATTTGGCAACCCTAACTACAGAGCATGACTGTTTTTCACAGAAGTTCATGACTTTCATCCAATGTCAAAGTACGTTTTATGTCAGGAGGAAGAAAAACTGATTAGAAATGAACTTATGGGGTGGCACCTGGGTGGCTCAGTCGGTTAAGCATCCAACTTCGGCTCAGGTCATGATCTCGCGGTTTGTGAGTTCGAGCCCCGCGTCGGGCTCTGTGCTGACAGCTCAGAGTCTGGAACCTGCTTCAGATTCTGTGTCTCCCTCGCTCTCTGCCCCTCCCACACTCATGCTCTGTCTCTCTGTCTCTCAAAAATAAATACACGTTAAAAATTAATTAATTAATTAATTAAAGAAATGAACTTGTCAGGGTGCCTGGGTGACCCAGTCAGCTAAGCGTTGGACTCTTGATTTTGGCTCAGGTCATGATCTCACAGTTCCTAAGTTCAAGCCCCACAATGGACTCTGCACTGAGAGCTTGGGATTCTCTCTCTCCCTCTCTCTCTCTCTCTCTGCCCTTCCCCCACTTGTGCTCTCTCTCCAATAAATAAACATTAAAAAAAAAAAAGAAGAAAGAAATGAGCTTGTCACTGGTCAGGTGAATGAATGAAGTTTTAAGTTCTATGAGAAATGAATAAAATCAGACCAATCGCAGGGACCAAATGAAACCTGAGCTTTTCTTCAAATGTTAGAATGTCCCTACAGGCCTGGAGAAATTCCTGCTGTAATCTGTATGTTATAAAGTGCTATGCTAGTACTAGAGAAGTCAATGGAGGAAAAAAACTTGGAAATGAATTAGCGAGATCAGGAGCCAAGGTTCACCCTGTAATCTGGGCTCAAGGTTCAAGCGTGCTCTTTCCTCATGAAGAGACGCTGACCCCGAGCTTCTTGCTGCGATTGTATGATAACCAACCCCCCCACACACACATTTTCATTCCTTCCTTTCATTTCCTCTCACATGAGAACAGGTAAACTGCCTTTTCTTTGATTTATAATAAAAGAAAAAAAATCTCATTCTGGAACTGCCAAATAGTTTCCACAGTGAAAAGTTGTGGTTCTTTGACATTTTTTAGACTTCAGTAAGCTTTGCGAAACAGTAGGATGGGAAGTGAAAATGAAAAAAAAAAAAAAAATATCCCAGGACACTTCATGAGGCTTTATATTTTTAAAAATGCTTCTGCCATGGATGTTAAGGCTGGTGCATTTTTCATTCTGCCCCAACTGGTAGGCCATAATAATTAAGAAATGATTCCACTGGAAATGGAAGTTCTGCAGTGGTCAAAGGGAACGGAGATCAGGCGGTAGCAGAAAGAACAGTAAACTCGGAATCTGAACGCCTGGCTTGCATCCCCGTCTCAAGCCGTGCACGGGTCAGTTTCTCTCTCTGGACCTCCGTGTCCTCCTCGGGAAAAAAGTTTCCTAAGTACTTTTTGTAATTTGAAAGTCTATGACTCTCAGTCTAGTAATTTGAATTTAGATCTTTTCTCTCTCACCGACTGCAGTATTTTGAGAAAATGTCTCGCTTCCCTGTTTCCGGAAGCCCACTCACTTCCCTCAGCCCATTCCGAGGATGCACCCAGGTGACCTTTAGAGGCCACTTTGGAAATAGCTGTCATGCAGCACAAGGGACTATTAGCAATGTGTACAAAGACAGAAGGTGGCCTTCGACGTCAAGTAAGGAACAGTAACACTTGTCATAATGAGGAAGAAGCACGTCAGAGAGCCATTGTTAGAACTCGGGCTTGAGCCATTGAAGACCGCTCGAGGTTGAAAACCCAGAGTTGGCAAATGATCAGAAAACAAGGCCTATGAGGACCTGTGGGGGAAAACGAATTGACCAGTAGGACAGGAAAGACGTGATGGCCGCCTTCTCAAGTCACGGGGCCGCTGCGGCTCCGCCACCACCCTAGCCCTCACTCCCGGCTCAGAAACTAAGGCGAACCTGAGACCACCTCTAGGTGCCCAACGCCAGGTGGATGAAGGGTGAGGGCCAATGCGTGGCTCGGGAAGCCCTCCCCCGCTGCACGAGGGACGACTTCCCCCTCTGTAATAATCTGAGGGACCGAAGATAGTTAAGAACATAAAACAAATAAAGGGTGCTTTTTTTTTTCCCCTTTCTCAAATTCCTGAACAAAAAGAAGTGTTAGCCCTCATAAACTATGTGTCCTTTGCGGTATTTCATCAAGGGTCATTATGAGTTGCCTGATTCACACTGGGTGTCAAATCAGTTGAAGGACAACCTCTAACCCTGATTTCATCATTCCGCCTCCCCTCCTTCTATCCTCCTGAATCTTTCTCACAGCAACTGAGAAGAAAGGTAAGATATTCCTCCTTTTAGGAAAATTTGACAGCAGTAGAATAAGAAAAAAGGAAGAAAGAGAGAGAGAGAAAGCGAGAAAGAAAGAAAGAAAGACGAAGGAAGGAAGGAGAGAAAGAAAGAAAGAAAGAAAGGGAAAGAACAGAGGGAGAGAGGAAGGAAAAAAATGAAAAGAGAAAAAGACTGACAAGCTGGGGCTTTTTAGGGTGATTCTGGAAGGTATCCCTGTACTATAAATAATTTCTGTTCATAAGGAACAGAGACATAAGGCAAAGTAGTAGTGTGGTCTCTTTTAGAAAGATTTCCATCCAATATGACTGAGAGAGAATTCCAGTTTCTGTGCTTAAAGAGATAAGCAGCAGCTCTTCGACAGTGCTTGTCTGGGACGACCATCGTGGAGCACGCGTGTCCTGGCTAAGTGGATGGTGACAGAACTCTTGTTCCCCTCCACGTGCCTCACAGATGCGATGTGCCGAATCTACGATCATGTAATTTTGTCCTTCTATTATTCTTTATTGGCTTTATGAGAAGCAACAGACACTGACCAGTATTTCTGAATTCTCGAGGCTCACCTCAGAGAAGGGCTAAAGGAAAAGCAGGTCATGGGAGATGCCAGCCAAGGGGAAGGGTTTCTGGGGGAACCCAGAATAGAGGCACATTTCTCTCTCCTCCCACTAAAAAAACGTACATATGTCTCCATCCTCCTGGCTCGGCTCAGCAGAGCTCTTACCCCTTTTTGGAAGACTTTTCTCCCAAGGAGTCCTTCAAGCTTTTATGCAGCCTACAATCTTTGAAAGATTTGAGTCAGTTTCATGATTATTTTTCATTTTTAATGTCTGGACAAGATGCTGGTCATGTTCCTTCATCGAGCCGAGCTTATCGTTTTGACTTTCATTGTCATTTTTTGAGAAGTAAATCTTTGCAGGGGAAACATCACAAAAAAATCTCTTGATCACTTTAAAAAGTGAACAAAACCCCTCTGATAATGTTTTTTTTTTGTTTTTTTGTCCCTAGGTAAGGAGACCTCTTGCGCTTTAGGAATAGTTTCATCTTTTCGTGTACACAATGGTACTCAGTCACAGAGAAGTTTACCCACCTCCCGTTCTCATGGTCAATGCTATGTTACAAGTGGCACAACGCTGGTGTGACAACCCTTGCTTAAGAAATGGAAAACGACGCAGCTGATGAGGCACGTGTCCATGGGTTCCAAAGCTGCTCAAAAAGACAGATACGTATTGTGATGTTAAAAAAGAATCACTCTCCTTCTCTCTCGCTGCTGACCCATTTGGTTCGGGCTGTAGATTCCCAGCTGTCCGGCAGCTGTCATTCTGCTTGCTTATAAAGTCAGCAGCTTTTAAGCAAGCTTCCACCGTGGCAGAGCCTCCTATGAGGCCACTCTGGAGGCCCCTTGGAAGCAGGGGCTGTGCACTCACTCTGTGCCACGCGGAGAGACGGCTGCGGGAGCACAGAAGCAACAGGGAAGTCTGCTGTGCTGTGGGCCATGGCAAAACGAAGTCCTGATCACTCTGCGCATAGATTAAAGTAGGCCTTGGGACCTCCCCCCCCAGGCGGAAATGAGAATCTCAAGCCCCGGCTCTGTCAGGCATTTGATTTGCGGTCCTGGATTGTACCTGCTTGTGATACCACTAATTCTCACTAGCTTGTCACTCTGAGAGAAATAGAAGTCGCGGTGGGCTACCTGAGGACCAGGTCCTTTATATGTCCGGGATTGTTGTTTTGTGGTTTGTTAGTGCAAAGTTCCCAGGGCAGGTAAATGTGATGGAAAGATCGAGGAGCTGCGGGAAAGAAGACAGGCTCCGGAATGAGCCCAGGAGTGTCTGGAATCCCCACTCGGAGGCTACTAGCAATGTAACCTTGAATTAGGTGGTTCACCTTCACATGTTCCCGTTCTTATGAGGGTAGAATAAGAACACACACAAGGCAGTGGTCCTCAGTGTGGGGTCTCTGGACCAGTAGCAGCAGCCTCACCTGGGAACTTGTTGGAAATGCACACTCTTGGGCCCCACCACAGAATTATTGAATCAGAAACTCCAGGGATGCAGCCCAGCGTCTATGTTTTAACAGGCCCTCCAGGTGATTCCGATGCGGCTGGGAACCACCAATTTAAGATCTCTAGCACAGTGCTTGGCACACGATAAATATTGGTTTATCCTTGTAGAAATTCTGAATTTCTGAGGAAGTATTGATTTGGAGCCTAAAATACATAAACTACACATATTGCTAAAGCTCGATAGAATCTCCACTCTCAGGAGTAGAATTTCTCTGGCTACACATCCCTCCTTGTCAGTCTGCCCTTGGGACAAATTAGCTGAGGCACAAGTCTGAGTGATCAGTAAGCATCTATCAGTGGAGATGGAAGTGACCTAAAGCAGCAGCATTTCAGACCCTGCCGCTCTCCCTCTCCCACCCCACCCCCACCCAACGATTCTCTGCGCCAAGTGCCGGGAGCCCCGGGGAAGCACGGGGAATATGGCCCGCTTCTCTGATGCAGCAAACGTGAGAATTCCAAGGTTCTGTGAGAAGCTGTGCGTCCACCTGGCTTTCTCCCTTGGCCGTGGAAGCCCGAAAGACCCTCACCCGAAAGGTGAGGCCGCCAACGCTTGCCATTTTTTGTTAGTTTTCTCTGTGGCTGGTTTTAACTACACGTTGCCCAAGAATTCTTTGCATCCCTTGATGAAAACGATACCCACATTGCTGTCATGGATGCCTAAAGTCCAGAGAATGTGACATGACAAATCTGTGACTCCACTATATCCCTCTCCGGGCTTCAGACTCATCCCGTCATTTCTGGGAGATGACGGATCACTGGCCGTGAGTGGAAGGCTTCCTGACAGTGTGAAGAGTGTCTGTCTTGAAGAAAAGATTATTGGCTTCTCCGGACGAGGGGTATTCAGGATTTATTTTTTAAGGAGAAAAAAATGGTCTGCTTTGGAGATGACAGAGGTGAAACATCTCATGTGGCAAATATGAAAAAGTCAAGTGCCAGGCAGGAAGGAAGATGTTGCTCATCGTAGGCCCCGGCTATAAACATCGAGTCCAGATGTGGCCCGGAACCATGAGCCAGGAATCTCCACCAAATAATAAGAGTCAGCAAACAACCCGTTTCATATGAATTGAAGAAATAAACATCAAGCATCCATTCATGAAACAAATATTTGCTGAGCACATGCTACATCTTCGGCCTGTGCTGTGCCCTGGGGACACGAGGGGACCTGGAGAGACACAGCAGACGAGCAACGACAAGGGAAACGAGGGGGTCTGTGTCCAGGGGGAGCTTCCCAGAGGAAGCAGGCCGAAGCTGAAACGGATGTGCAAGAGCAATGCCATTAACCGGGCAGCCAGACAGGAGCAGGGACAGAGAGTGTCCTCCCGCAGGGCTGGCACCCCAGAGGAAAGGTGAGGGATGTGAACGGGCACGGCGTGGACGGGACGAAGTCAGTGCGGGGCAAGAGCTGGGGACCGTGGCGGAGGACGTCCCGGGCATGCTCGCAGCCAGAATGTATGCAGGGACCCGGGTGAGCTACCTGCAGCTGATAATCTGTGATCCAACCACACGGGCACAGCGTGGCAAGGGACGGCACACACAGGCCAAGGGTTCAGAACCGGTCCTGAACCCCAGTTCTATCACTTCTCCGCTTGTGTCCTTGGGTGAGTTTCTCAGCGTCTCTCTGCTTCGACTGTCTTGTCTATAAAATGAGGGTTGTGTTACCTTACAGGGTCGCAATAAGGAATAAAGGAAACAAATGTGCATATAACACTTGGCACAGTGTTTGGGATTTAGGAAACTCTCAAATATTAACTGCTCTATTATTATCATCATCATCATTAATGTAGCAGGACAAATATTAGTAACTTGGGCGTGTTGCAGCCTTTGCTCCACCCCTGCCCATCAAAGAGAATTCTAACAGAGGGGAAGGGAAGCAAACGTGAGATAAAAGCAGAGAGGGAGGCAAACCATAAGAGAGTCTTAAATACAGAGAACAAACTGAAGGTTGCTGGAGGGAGGGAGGTGGGGGGGGGGATGGGCTAAAGGGGTGATGGGCATTCAAGGAAGGCACTTGTCGGGATGAGCGCTGGGTGTTATATGCAGGTGATGAATCACCAAATTCTGCTCCTGAAATCATGGTCACACTATGTGTTAACTAATTTGGACTTAATAAATAAATAAATTAGGGAATTCTGTCAAATACTCCCCTTTTTCTCCTTTGAGCAAGAAAGGACTCTCACTCTCTGGAGTTGGCGTGAAACGAGTCGCCCAGTCTCTCTTAGATGACGGGGCTGGACCCTGGGTCATTGCGTGTGTCATCTCCAGGGTGCATGAAAGTGTCTCTCCTAAAAAAGAGCTGATAGGGAGTGCTCCAGACAAGGCCCTTCCAAGATCAGTTTGGGTGGGAAGAAAACTGGTCAGCTTTAGCGGGCGGGCAGGGAAAGAGAAGAGAGAAGGAGAGGGAGCCATGAGGAGTCGTGAGGAGCCCAGGAGGGGAGAGGGGTCTGGGGGAGTCTGTGACACGCCAGGGAGCAGCTGTGGGTGAGAGGAAAGTAGGTAGTAGAGGAGAGGAAATTCAGTTAAGAGCTTCATTTGGACGCCCTGCAAGTTTTCTTCTCAAGACATGAGAATAAAATTCCCTTTTAATTACTTTGGCTCTTGTCCCGTGTTTCTTTAAAGTTGATGCTCCGAGGAGACAGAGCCGTACAGACTCCTTCACCAGGATTTAGCAGGGCTACAGTATTAATGCTACAAATAGGTATATAAGTACCTACCCCCCCCCCCCCCCCAGCCAGGGCTAGTCTTAGGATTAAATGTGGTAATGGGTGTTCTATCTACCACCTTTTCCTGGATTATACTGCAAGAAGCTCCCAAATCTCGGTGGCTTATAACAACAAAGGTTTTGTGTCTCACCCTTGTTACATGTTCTTTGTGGTTTGGCCACACGTCTTTATTCTGGGAAGGAGACGGCTGGATCCGCCCCTCTCTGGGCCTGGCAGGGCCGGCCAGGGGGGAAGAAAGGCAGAACCCAAACCCACCATGGCTCTCAGAGCTTCTACGCAGAAGTCTGTCACTTCCAATCCCATACCATCGGCCAAACTAGTCATACGTGTCGTCATCAGGGTGGGGAGTGTGACTGTCCCAATGGGGCGGGGCAGCAAGTACTCGGGAACGAGAACAGAGCCTGCCACAATCACGAAGTGCTTAGGACATTGCCTGGCATGCGAAAAGACCTGAATAAACTATGAAAATCATTCGTAACAATCTGTAAAATGGGGGAAGTAATAGTGCCAGCCTCATAAGGGAGTCTGAGGATTAAGACAGATAATGCACACAGGGCCTGACTCACTGGCTCCATAAGCGGCAGCTCTCGGTGACTCCCCCAGGGCCAGGAAAGGCAGACGATCCGGCAGTTACAGAAAGCCACGGCCAGGGAACATGTGGTGACCGGAAGCTATAGAGGACCTTTGGGGCCCCGATGGGAAAGGATGTTCCTGTCTCAGGGGGTCAGAGACCAGAGCAGGACCCCAGAGAGCCAAGGGCTGCATGGGGGCAGGAAATGCCAGTTACTGTCCTGCCAAAGGGGACACCTGCAGACCACATGCAGAGCAACAGAGAGCCTGCTGTTCTCCGGCCTTTCCTGGGCCTCGGGGCCAAGCCATGGGCTCGGACAGGAAGCCCAGGGCCGCCTGTGTCAAAGTGGACCTGGAGCCATGCCCGTTCCCTGCTCTGGGGCACCATGGCTCACACGCCAGTTCCCCATCCCTTTCCCACACCAGAGAGGGAACTCTGAGCTTCCCAGACACCCAGTGACTGTCCATTCAGGCCAGCAAGGCTGCTCACCTGGCCAACAAGGCAGGGCAGGTCGGAAGCAGGGTCCAGGGGCCGTAGGCCTCCAATAAAAATATTTCTAGAGCAAGTTGGTGTGGGGGGATCTCTCCTATTCCTTTTAACCCCTGTCTCTTCTCTCGCCCACCACCTGGCTCTCGTCAGGAGAGAGAGAGCTGCCCCTCCCCAAGCTGCCCTTTCCGCCTGTCTTCTCACTCATTCAGTCAACAGTGTTTCCTGGGGGCTCTCCAGGTGGCAGGGTCAGCACGGTGCTGGGAACAGAGCAGCGCTGCCTCTGTTCCAGCGAGTGCTCCAGGGTGTAATCCAGTGAGCGCTTCAGTGCGTGCTCCCGTGCGTGCTCCCGTGCGTGATCCAGCGAATGCTCCAGTGTGTGCTTGAGTGTGTGCTCCCGTGCGTAGTCTAGTGAGTGCTCCCGTGAATGTTCCGGTGCAGGAGAAAGACGAGAGCCAAGAAGAGAAAGGAAAGCTTTTCCTCTTGGTCGATGGTGAGTGGTAAAGAGCATAGGGATGGATGCGGCACAGAAAAAGAACTGGGGTCAGGGTAGCTGCAGCCAAGTCAGCTGAGGTGGGGGCGTGTATTCAAGGCTTCCTTCCGCCCCAGCTGACTGTCCCCTGATCTCACGGCTACAGGTTAGGAAAGCAGCCATGAGCATTCTGCGTGGTTCTGTTTCACACCGGAGCTCAGCTTCTGGAGCCATGTGACCACACGCCTCCAGATGTCTGTGGATGGCCAAACCGAAACAAGAGTCCTCTGCTGGAGCCTGTGTTTCTGGCTGTGGACTGGGAAATCTGGGAGCCTTGGAATCAGACAGGCTTGAGTTCGAATCCTGATTCTGCTGCACTCATCGACTTTGGCGGAGCTGTGGGTGGCCTGCCCATAGCTGTCCAGCCCACCTAGAGGTCATCGGCAAGCCAAGAGCTTCCTGTCCCTCTGCCTGAGAGGATGTTTGGCCCCAAGAGTGCACCTGGTCCTCATCAGGGCAGACTGGAGGCGCTGGGGAGCAACCTCACACAGCTCTTGGGCACTCCCCCGTACTCGGTGGTCTGGTTTTCAGCCTCGGAGGGCCCTCGGCAGGACAAAGGCCAGGTCCCTGCAGTGAGTGTCATGAACGCACCTGACTCACTTCCTTCCCTTCCCCAGCTTGTGTCCCCATCCTCTCCCAAATAAACAACCCGCAATCAAATCTTCGTCTTGGGGTCAGCTCTGAGGGAAACTCAAACGAAGATGCCGGACACGTGAATCTGGGAAAACGATGTAAGCTTCTGCGTCTGTTTCTTCATCTGCACAGTGGAGACGGCGAGAGCATGGGCAAGGAGGAGCAAATGAGTAAGGAGGCGTAAACAGGCACAGAGCACGCACGCAGTAGCAAAGGACTCTGAGGAACAAATGATATCATGTACGTGCAATTGCCTGCATCCTGCAGGTGCCGCTCCAAATGCACGCAGGCAGCGTTGTGATGCCTTAAGCGCGTGCCCTGCAGAATCAGAACCAGCCCTGAGGCCCGAGGCAACTCATCTCACCTCTCCGAGCCCTGGTTTCCTTGTCTATTAAACAGAAACAGTGAGAGCATCAATCGCATAGGGCTGCAGCAAGGATTAAATAAGTAAGCATACGTAGCGCGTCTAGAACTGTCCTGCTTCCTAACAAAACTACGGGTTTGTCATGTGATTTTCATCAGTGACTGTCGGTTTATTATTTATAGGTTTATTATTATTATCACGTTATTTTTATGCTATACCAAAAATGCGAGTCTTTTAGCTACCACCGCTGACACACCACTTTAGCCGCCCGCGCCAAATGGTTTAGTTTGTCCTCGTGAGATTTTTTTAATTGCATAAATAATTCATGAATATGCTCCCGTTGAAAAAGTTAAAGTGTACGGGACAAAACTTAAAGTCCCTTCAACACTTATGCCCCCCACCCTCCTCCCATGTCCACGGCATGGGGCCCTCTCCCCATTCCTTTTATATATAAGTGTCATACACTTTTCTCCCTACAGAAGTGGTAACGTACTAGGCTTGCATTCAAATCTGTTCTACAAGTTGCTTATTGCTTTTCAAATATATTTGGGGGATTTTCCTATGATGATACAATAAGTCTACTTCATTTTTGAAAATTCTTCAGAATAAGTATACCTTAATTTGGCTTATCAAATCCCCTATTGATACCCGTCCACGAGGTTTCCAATTTCCCCCCTTTGAAGGCCGTGACAGTCAACATCTTTGTGCATACATCTTCACTCAGGCACATGAATATTCCTTAGGATGGATTCCAGGAAGTGGATTTGCCGGGTCAAATGATGTGTGAATTTTTTGTTTTGCGAAATACTGCCAAATTGCCTTCTAATTTACACTCCTACCAGCCTTGGGGGGAGGTTTGTTTTTGTTTTATTTATTTGTTTTTGTTTTAAAGACTTACAGGAGGGGTTTTGTTAGGCAGTTGGTCTCAGCAGAGGAGGGCATCAT
>NW_026057576.1:17674198-17732546 GCF_023721935.1 Panthera uncia
AAGAGAACTTCATTACTGCTGGAAGGATGACCTCTTGGTGGCCGCAGAACTACACTTCCCAGCCTGCATTGCAGTAGGAGCAGCCGATGAGCTGTAAGTGGACATTGATGGGGGCAGGAGGGCTTGTGGGTCAGGTTCTATAAAGGAGGCCAGCTTACCGGAGGTGAGCTCCTTTGCCTGCACTCCTTTCTCCCTACTTGGAACTGGGGATGACTTTGAACATGTTCAACCATTCACATGGACATCAGCCTAAGGTGCTGGGCAGAGTCCTAGAGGATCCTGCTGTGGCTTGTGTTAACTCTTTAGCTGATGGATCTTGGAGAAGATCCAGGGATGCCAAAAGGCATTGGCACTCATTCTGAAATATGTTGACATTTTAACAGCTAATTGGCTGTCTGTTTGCCTTCTGACTGAATTTCAGCCCTGTTTGAAATGATAATGTGATGGTTGGAGCTCCAATTGTCCTGTGGGACCATGAGGTAATCTTCAAGATGGAAGCCAGGCACTAAGGATGATGGACAAGACAGAATCTAGGCGTCTAAAGAACGTGGAGCCAACATACCTGCCATCTAGACTTCTTTTCTAGAAAGTACTAGGCTTAAACCCAATCCATTCCTGGCATTCCTTCTGCCATGTTTTGATCCATTAGGACTGAAAAAAAACTCAAGTCCCCACTTCCTATGGCCAAAAAAGCAGCCTTCTTTCCATAAAGATAGAACTGCTTTGAGGGCTCCCTTGAAGAACCCCACACCCTGTGGCATTCTCTAAACAAACCACAATTTGCCACTCCCCACTACACTTAACATTAGATGTTTGTACAATTCTGTAGATATGGCCTGACACTTTTTGTTCTGGACGCTATTCATCCAGATTAAAACTGGGTTAATTTGGGACACACCCACACCAATCTGTGAGCTCCAGGATCCCACCCCTGCTTCCCATCAGGCAGCTAAGCCCAAATGCACATTATAATTCCTGCTCAAATATTGTCCAGAAATTCGACAGTACAAGACCGAAGTTCACACATGGCATAAAACAGGACATGGAAAAGTTTCTACGGGGATGTTCAGTTAAGTCTAGTGAAAAAAAAAAGTCCCACAATAGAAAATTAAAGAAATTGTGGTAAATCTATGCAATGTACTACTAAACAACTATTTAAATTATGACATAGAAACTTGTCAGCAATACTCAAAATACATTAAGTGAAAAGTATGTACTGAATGATCACTTTGGTAAAAATAATTTTGTATAGATATATGTTTATGCATTTATATGTATCTGTACAAATGCAAATAATAATAATGCCAAAAATCTTTATACTGGTTATTCATAGGTGAGTTTAAATTTTCTCCTCTGTGACTCTCTCTCTCTCTCTCTCTCTCTCACTCTCTCTCTCTCTCTCTCTATATATATATATATATATATTTCAAATTTCTTACATTGTGTATTTTTTATAATCAGGAAAACACAACCCAAATGTCTATCTATTGCTATCATTATCTATCTGTATCTATATATCTATATCTGTATATCTATATCTATATCTATCTATATATCCATATCCATATCCATATCTATATCTATATCTATATCTATATCTATATCTATCTATGTGTTCTTAGAAATAAGCGAAGGTTTAGCTTATAAGAAAACTCTAGTCCGGAACTTTAAGTTCTTGGGCAATTCTTAAATCCATTGTTCAAAACCAAGGCTGTCTCAATTTTGGAAACCAAACCTTGTTGAACTTTCCTGGCATTTCCTAAGTTGTGTCACATGCCCCAATGATATGCCCCACATGACAAGTGTCCAGTTCTTGACAAAGGCTAGAAAAGGCCATTTGATGGCCTTCCTCATCTCTGGTGATCGGTGGCCAGGCCGAATGCCTCCTGTGCCTCCTCCCCTCTCCCTTATTCCTTCAGCTCATGCTTCCCTCCCACTGACTTGGCACCTCTCTCCACCTCTGCCCCAGATCCTCCCCTCCCCTCCCCAGGGAGAATGTGTCCTGCCAGCTCTTGCCCCATCAAATGAGGAAAGGGAACTTTCCCTGCTGCTGCCCCATCCTGGGAGGTTTGCTCACGAAACCAACGATCCCCTCGGACCTCAGACAAAGGCTGCTTTGACGCAGCCCCGGATGGGCTTCTGCTCAGAGACAGGACTGGCACACCATCTCAGCACCTACCTCGGGTCCCACGCCCTCAGCCCTCAGAACCAGCCCCATCTCCTCCTGTCCCACTTGGCTTTGCTGGAGGATGAATTCAGGCAGAATCTTACGGTGCACATCAGAAGAGCCAAGGACAATTAAGGTCTGCCCGTCAGTTCTGAAGCCTGACCTGAACAGCTTGTCTCCGGGTGACCTGTAGCCGGGGCAGGTGAGGAGGTTACCCTGGACCTCTCAGCTGGCAGTCAGCCATGTTGACTGCCTGTCCCTTTCTCCCACCTCATTTTCTTCCTTTTTTTTTTTAATTTTTAAAATGTTTATTTCTGAGAGAGGGAGTGAGCACACACGAGTGGGGGAAGGGGCAGAGAGAGAGGGAGACACAGAATCCGAAGCGGGCTCCAGGCTCCCAACTGTCAGCACAGAGCCCCACATGGGGTTTGAACCCATGAACCACGAGATCATGACCTGAGCCACCAGGGCGCCCCTCCCACCTCATTTCCATTAGGACTTGGAGAAACCAAAACCACTCCTCACCAGGGAATGCTGCTTTACAGGATGACTTATGTCCCCCTCAAAATTCATGTGTTGATGCTCTAAACCCCGGTCCCTCACAACGTGACTGTATTTGGAGAGCGGGTCTTCGAAGAGGTAATTAAGCAAGTTTTTTAAAAAAAGAGGAAGAGCTACAGTAACAGAGAACTTAGAGAACAGAGTTCTCTAAGTTCTCACGATACTGACACCAGAACACGAGAAAATGTAGTCTTGTTTAAAAAAAAAAAAATACAAAGCAGAAATGAAGCCAAAATGAGGTCTTTGGGGGCAGGCCCTCATCCAACAACCCTGGTGTCCCTTTAAGAAGGGGAAATCTGGGCACAGGCACGCACAGAAGGAAGACCACGTAAAGACGTGGGGAGAAGACGGCCATCCACACATCGAGGAGAGAGGCATCAGAAGAAATCAACCTTGCCAGCACCTTGATAGGGGACTCCCAGCCTCCAGAATGGCGAGAAAACACATTTCTGGTGTTTAAGGCACTCTTTCTGCAGTGCTCTGCTATGGGAGCACAAGCAAACTACCACGGATGTGGAGCAGGCCATCGCTCAGCTGGCACATCAACCCTACAGCCTAAGGTCCGATAAACTTGAAAACATTAAGCCTGCCGTCTTACCCTCGGATACGTAAGCCCTCTGCATCTCCCTTTGCCTTTTTCGCCGACCCCCCGAGTTACGTCTGCCTTCGAGGGAATAAAACCGGAAAGACGGCGTAATTGTGGAGCCAGAAGTAAAGTGAATTACTCACTCGGAGACAGACACAGTCACTCCCTCCGCCGTATGACCACCTGCCCTCCCTTGTCCCTCCCCCAGCCAGGGGGTGCCTTTCTGAGAGCATCACTCAGCAGTTGTTCTTCCAGACAGGCTTTCTTCGAACCCCTGAACAGTCTCGGCCCAGGGTCACCTGGAGCAGGCAGGGGCTCTGGGCACAGCATGCAGTCCTGCGGAGGCCCTTTGGGATTGAACGGCGATGACAGAGCAAAGCGTGCAGAAGGATGCTCTTGTTGGACCAGGCAGTTCAGACTAAATCGGCCTTCCCGGGGACGCGGGAAAGGCTAATATCCATCAGGTACCCTCGCTTTGCCACTTATCAGCAGAGTAACTGTGCCCGTGGTTTGGGCTCTGTAAGCCTCAGTTTACTCCCCTATAAAATGGGCATAGGGGCGCCTGGGTGGCTCAGTCGGTTGAGCGTCCGACTTCGGCTCAGGTCACGATCTTGCGGTCCGTGAGTTCGAGCCCCGCGTCAGGCTCTGGGCTGATGGCCCAGAGCCCGGAGCCTGCTTCCAATTCTGTGTCTCCCTCTCTCTCTGCCCCTCCCCCGTTCATGTTCTGTCTCTCTCTGTCTCAAAAATAAATAAATGTTAAAAAAAAAATTAAAAAAAAAATAAAATGGGCATAATGTCAATAGTTACCGAAGGAGAATGCTGGGAGGATTCAAAGAATTAATGTTTGTCAACTGCTTTGCAGAGACTAAGTGCTTTAAAAAATGTCAGGAGTGGGGTGCCTGGGTGGCTCCGTTGGTTAGGCGTCTGACTCTTGACCTCATCTCGGGTCTTGATCTCAGGGTCGTGAGTTCAAGCCCGGCACTGGGCTCCACGCTGGACACGAAGCCTGCTTGATATTCCCTCTCTCTCCCTCTCTTTCTACCCTACCCACGCACTGTCTCTCAAAATAAATAAACACGCTTTAAAAAAAATTAACAAGGCTTCCTGAACATGACAAATAAAAATGATTACGTTTCCTACCTTTAAAAAATAATAATAATAATAAAGTTTATTGAAAAGCGCTAATCGTGTGGCAATGGTAGTGATGGTGACTGTGACCACCACCGGCACCTTCTGAAACACCTACAAAAGCAACAGGCCAAGAGCAACTGAACCACCCCCAGACCGTACCCCTCTCCCCCGTGTCGGCCCTCTCACAGCTGGAAAAGGACCACTTCCGTGGACAGGCAGAAAGTGTGCCCAGAACGCGGTGTGATCTCATTAAATGTTCGAATAACGGGATTTTGGACAGATCCTCCCCAAAGGAAACTCAAGCAAGTGCCCTGCTCACAGAGGGCGGTGGGATCCCCTCTGCAGCTGGGAGCACAGTGGGCCATGAGCAAGGGATCGGCCAGGCTGGCTGGGCATATGGTGCTGGCTCCGTCTCTCACTTCTCCTAAGCTGCCCTTCTGTGTTTGCTCGTGTGCGGACTGCATACTGCAAAAATAGCACCTACTTCATAGGGTTGTTTTCAGAATTAGATGCAATCCTGTCCACGTTAAGCAACGGAGTCGGCACCTCCACATAGAGTTAATGTGCAGTAACATTAGTTGTTATAACGGTTTGTTTTCAGAAGGCATGCCTTTGATTCCTGTCACCTATCCGTGAGGTTTTGAGCAAATTGTGGTCTTCTCCCTAAGCTTTGGTCACCATACGCACAGGGTCGGAGCAAGTCCGTGAGAGCATCTTGTGCCGCCCTCATCCTTAAATTACTTGCATCTCTTACAGAGCCAGGCACAAAAAATGCTTGTGGAATAAATGAATACAAAACCCCATGGTATGACTCTTATCTAACTGCCTGATGAACATTTCAGTTAACATTGAAGTACTCCTGAGTGGTTCGGGACCTGTGGCCCATCAGATGCAGTGGGTTTGGTTGAGCTCACAGAGAAGCAACCACCTTGCTTCTGGTTTTCAGGATGATTGGCTGGTGCCATCAAGCTAAACGCATCGCGGCAACACCGAGCCTCGATCTTGCCTCCCCAGCATCTTCCTGAATAAAGGTCGCCTTTGTCCATCTAAGAGATTGAGTAGAAGATACGCTGTGGCAACCTGATGGCTGTGTCGTCTGTGGCTAGGGTCAGTGTCAAAACAAATAGCGAGCTATTTTCTCTTCATATAGGAGCGCACAAAGTCTACTCCTTCAGATGTGGCTCAGCTTTCCTCCAACTGTGCTCTAGCTTTGTGCCTGCAAGTTCCTCTTCTTAACCTAACTCGTCCCCAAAAGTTGTTCATTTTAATGGCCCTGGGTCAACAGTGCCAGAAGGAAGGAAGGAAGGAAGGAAAGTAGGAAGGAAGGAAGGAAAAAGGAAAGAAGGAAAGGAAAGGAAAGGAAAGGAAAGGAAAGGAAAGGAAAGGAAAAGAAAGGAAAGAAGGAGGAGCAGAGAGAAATTATGGTTCAGGGGAATTTTGATTCCATGGATTAGTCAGAAACCATTAATACTGACTAATCGTGTCTCAACTTGCCCCCTCAGAACTCTGGAATGAAGCAAATCCCCTTGTGGGCTCTACCGGAGCATGTTAATTCTAATAAGATGAAGTGGCCATTCCAGTAATTCATCTCAAGAAAACTTTCCTGGAAAGCTCTAGTTTCTCCCACAAGAAAATATGGTGAAAATGTATTAAGATGCTTAAGATTAGGGGGACTTTTCGACACGCAGGCACCCTGAAGGCACACTGACTTTGCAGCCAGCCCTTGCTTGCCGTGTGGGCTCACGAGACAGGGCTGAACAGGGACCTGACGGGTCTCTGGCCCTTCTCGGGTCTCTTTCCTCTCTTGAAAATGAAGCCCAGGGATTCTGCCAGGGTCGAGAAGATCAAGTGCGTAGAGTGCTTTGAACTCCTTAGAGATACAGCCTTCTTTAAATGCTGTTTTATCATCAGATACCACTTTTCAATGTGTGCTTGTCTAACCAAGGGGCCCTCCTTGAGGACCGCCTATAGCCCTAATGGTCAGTGTTTACTGGGAGGCATTCCACTTCCCAGCTATCGCCTCCACCTTTTCCTACTGCCCTACTGCCCAGCCGACAAAGAACTAGGGAAAGCCACCACAACAAAGAGTAAAGGACATAAAACATCCGTGGGCTACCTCGCCCTGTGAGAAAGGGATTAGTATCATCATACCCTAAAGAAACGGGCTCAGGAAGGTGAAGTAATAGGCAGAAGTGTAACCAGGTTTTCTGGGGCACCCAACGGTTGATTGCTCTTCATATTCAACAATACCGCTGTCCCCGAAAGAGCTCCAAAGATTGCCCAGACCGCCCCGTCAGAGGTGAGAGGTGTTGGCCAGGACCTGGTTAATGAGCTGGAGTCATAAACAAGTGTAGGTTTGTTTGTTATTACAAAAGACGACATTGCTCATCAGACTGAAATCTCATTTTCCAGGGGAGATAGTGACTTGTCCCCCAGCCATTCTTAACCTAGTTCTGGCCTCCTCTCTGGTGACTGGCGGTGAGCCCATCTCATCCCCCCAAGACTTTGTGCCCTGCGGACAGGCAGTGAGGAAACAACAGGGGTGAAGGGAAATTGTTCTGCAACCTTGCCTCTCTCCTCTCACACCTCACACGTTACCTCCTTGGTTCTCCATGACTTCCAGTCTCTCCCCTCTCCAGCACATTCTACAAACAAGGATCCTCACTAGGGCTCAGACAGATCTACATGGAAATCCATGGCCCTCATGCTTGGACGTGCTCTTTCACTATGTTTCACTTTCTTCAGCTGTAAAATGTTGGGGAAGAGGGTTGCCGGGAAGATTCAATAAGAAAATACATCTATTATATCATATGTTTTCACTCATATGTGGAACTTGAGAAACTTAACAGAAGACCATGGGGAAAGGGAAGGGGAAAAATAAGTTACAGAGAGGGAAGCAAACCATAAGAGACTCTTAAATACAGAGAACAAACTGAGGGTTGATGGTTGTGGGGGGTTGGGGGGTCGGGGAAAACGGGTGATGGGCATTGAGGAGGGCACTTGTTGGGATGAGCACTGGGTGTTGTATGGAAGCGATGAATCATGGGAATCTACCCCAAAAACCAAGAGCACACTGTATACACTGTATGTTAGCCAACTTGACAATAAATTGTATTAAGAAAGAAAGAAAGAAAGAAAGAAAGAAAGAAAGAAACAGACAGACAGAAAGAAAATGTATCCATTAAAAGTACTTAGCCTAGAGGGGCGCCTGGGTGGCTCAGTTGGTTAAGCGTCTGGCTTCGGCTCGGGTCATGATCTCACGGTTCATGGGTTTGAGCGGTGCGTTGGGCTCTGTGCTGACAGTGCAGAGTCCGCTTGGGATTCTTTCTCTCCCTCTCTCTGACCCTTCCCCACTCTCTGAAAATAAATAAACTTTAAAAAATAAAATAAAGGTACTTAGCATAGTGCCTGCACGTATAAAATAGTAACTGTGTATGGTGATTTCTTTTTTCGGGAGCCTACAATGGTTATTACCCCTCAGTTAAAACTCATTATGGCTTTTAGGCTCTTCCACAGGTGGACCTTTTCCTCATATTCGTTTATTCTTTCACTCATCAACTGGTGAGTATCTGCCACATGCCTGGCGACAGCAGCTAAAACACCTGCCCTCATGAGATCTAGACCAGAGTGGACAGGACTAGAACAAAGAATAACAAACAAAAGAGCAGAGATTTAAAGGAAGATGGAGACAGAGTCATCCAGGTATGTGGGGGAAGGGGAGCCAGGAAAGGAGAATGGCATGAGCAAAGGCCCTGCGGCTGGAGAGTACTTGCCATGTTTAGAGTGCAGAGTAAAGGTGGTGGACTGTCCAGCTGGAGGAGCACAAGGGCACAGTGGGAGGACCCGAGGGCAGGGCCGGGACTAGACTAGCGTAAGGAGAGTGAGGCATTCACCTCAGGGGGAACAACGAGGGGCACCCAAAAGCTCGGTACTCAAGATAAATTACATTTTAATGCAATATTTATAAAAATCAAAATTCATGCAAAAATCCACGATAGGCAAAATATAAGTATTTTTCATAAAGACAGGATCAGTACGAGCAATTCTCCCTTTCGCCTCAGGCTCTAATACTGGTCTTGGCCCAGGCACTGGTGTCACTGTTCCTGTTTATTTAAATTTTGCACTGATTTAGAGTTTTAAAAACAGTTTATTAAAACTTGGCTCATCTTGATAACGGAGCTTTTTGGCAAAAGCGCTACCCTCGTCCCAGTCGGGTGTCCGAGAGGAGCAGAGGCCAGGCAGGGTAGATGAGCCTTTTAGGCCCCCGCATGTGTGAGATGCGAGCTCACGTGGACCTCACCTGCTTTAGGGGCCTCTAGTCGCTGTCCCCTACATGTGAGCCATCCTCAGTGCCCCGTCACTGCACATGCTATGGCCCCTGTCCTCCTTCCCCAAACTCCCCATCCCAGGTCCAGAGGCGGCTTCGTCTGCGAGGCAGTAGAATTTATAACACAATGTGATTATTGGCCCCGTTCGGATATGTGAAGGAAGCCTGGAACTTCCGGCGCCTTCGTTCAACAGGAGCTGCTGGTAAGCACCTCCTACACGCCAGGCACCGGCCAAATCAAGGGGGTACGACAATGAGCAAGACATCCGTGGAGTCCGGGCCACCGGCCCCTCATAACCCCAGCTGGCCTCACAGAAGAAACTGGACGCCGGAGACCCCGAGTCCAGATGGCAGCCTCGGGCTCCCGGAGGCAGGGGAGCCAGCAGCCACAAGACGTGGCTTCGGGAACCTGGCCGCCCTGCCCTGCCGAGAAGGCGCGGGTCCCGGGTGCGCCCTCATCCGGAAAGTGGAGATGACCAGACCCACCTCACAGGGCTCTTGTGAGGTGTGGGGTGCGGGACATCCGTGAGGATTCTTAAGGCAGCGCTGAAGAGCTTTCTCTCTCTCTCCGGACCTACAGTGATGCCTCTTTGGATCACCGAGCGTAAATACGAGCTGGGGAGCGGACGCCAGGCTTCTCCAGCGGCGCCCGGCTCCTGCAGGGAGGCAGACGGCAGCAGATGTAAGGAAGCCGGGCGGCCAGGACTGATCAGAGGGCTGAGATGCTGCCAGCTTCACTCTCGGGGCTTGTGCATGAACTGTCACATCTCAGCTCTCACCAGCTCTCGGTTGTGACAGACGGGTTCTTGCAGGCGCAACACCCTCTTCCCTGCCACCCCCGACGTTAACACCTCCAGCTGAAAAATCTCATGCTGCGCAGGAGAGCGGCTTTCCAGACGCTGGAAGAAATCCGCGAGCACCGGGTCTCCCGGCAGGGTAGGGAGGAAAGCTGGCGCCCACATCTGTAACTGGTCATCTGCTGAATCACAGAGTTTGCAGCAAGATTCCCTTTGGGGAGCAGAGAGGACCTACGGATCTCCAACCTGAGTGATTCGGATTGGCAAGGAGCCCGAGCCGCCTGTCCATTTTATGATCTTCAATTTTGTGTGTCTCCACCTCAGAATTTCAGGCCAGTGAGAGGCCAGAGCCCCTCTCTGGGGTATGTTTGGGGAGAGCCACAAACAAGGATGCACGGGGTGCTGGGCCTTTAGAATTGGAGGCCCCGCAAAGGACAACTAGCCCAGTCACTTTCAAATATTCTTTTGAGCGGGGTAAACCTCTTTAGCCCAAATATAATCATATGTATAAACTTCATGTGTATGTTTTTATTTATTTATTTTTAAATATTTATTTATTTTTGAGAAAGAAAGAGAGAGCGCATGGGCAGAGGGAAGCAGAGAGAGGGAGACACAGAATCTGAAGCAGCCTCCAGGCTCTGAGCTGTCAGCACCGAGCCTGACATGGGGCTCGAACCTTGAGATCATGACCTCAGCAGAAGTCAGACGCTTAATGACTGAGCCATCCAGGTGCCTTTCCATATATATTTTTTTAAAAAGAAGGAAAAAAAAAAAGGAAGAAGGAAAAGATGCTCTCTTCTGTGTTTCTGGACAGTGATGCTGTTGAAAATTTGGACACAAGTTTTCATTTGGTGGGGCAGTCCTTTAAATATTAGGATATTTAATATCCCTGGTCCCCATCTCTACATATCAATGGCTCCTTGCACCCCAAATGACTGAAGCTCTAAAGCTCCCACACATTTCCAAATGCCCTCCACAGGTACCGCTCCCACTTGAGAATTCATCTAATTGTGGGTGCGCAACTGGGTTTGTGGGGCAGGGGTGACTTTTGACCTGAGATGATGCCCCTGAACCTGGGCTCTGCAGAACACCCTCTGAAAACCACACCCACCCTTTGACAATGCCTGATGTAGCCACATTCTCTCTGTGCCGCCAGGAGTAAGCCATTTAGCCTCTCTGCGCCTCAATTTCTTCTTCTGCAAAATGGGGATGATGATAATGGGCTTTTGTGAGGACCAGATGAGATGCTGTATACCAGCTTGCTTTGTAGACTCTCCAGCCCTCTGCTGATGCCCGGCATCGCCCCTCATACTACCCTGGGCATGTAAAGGACACTGTAATCCTAGTCTTTTGAAAAGACTTACCATGGAAACCAAATAATAAAAGCAAAAAGCTCAATCGTGAGGCTTCCACTGAAACCTGCTTCTATTCATGTTCCTTGTACACACAGCCCCGGGAAGACCACGGTTGTATTCGGCTCCCACTGAGACACCTACTTTCTCTTTTGTAAGCGGCCACGACAATCCACCAGCATCGGCCTGCAGCAAAGGCTCAGCCAGCACGTCTCCAATGCCCACAACTTAGAGAACACTGCTTAGCAGACCTCAAGGGCTTTCTTTATTACCCCAACGGGTGTGGAGGACTTGAAAATACACCAGGAAAAAAGTTAGGAACAGATGCCCTCTCCCAACCTCATACCTGTAACCAGGTGGTGATGTCACCAATTTGTTATCAGACTTTTGATAGATTGGAATCTACTTCGCGAAAAAAGGTTGAGATTCTCATTGAAAGGGGAATCGCAATGACATCACATCATTGAGGCTTTTCTCCCCCCACCCACTCCCCATATAATCTGAAAGGCACTCTTTGAAAGAGAAGATTGTACAAGTATATTTTTCAGGATGAACTGAACAAAGAAATCCATTGGGACTTCATCCCAAACTGGAGCCGACCTTTTTGAGTTCCAGATCTTATTAGGTGATATAGTTAGGTTTATTTATTTCTCTTTTCCTGTATTTCTCATTCTTGTGTTCAGGGTCTGCCCTGAAAGGAGGAGTGTCCTTCACACATTCCCAAGTAAGCACGAGGAGCAGGGCTTAGGACCAGCTTTGCAGAATAAAATCTCACAATACCACCCCATATGCCTTTCCTTCGGCCTGCTCCACCCTCGGCAACGGTTCCAACTAGTTCGGGCTAAATACAGCTTCTGGGTTTGAAGAGAAAACGCTTGAAATGGCTTCGCTGGCTTCCTCAAGACACCCAAGAGAGTCTACAAGGGTAAATCCAACAGAAATACGCAGCACATGATCTGATTCCTATAGAAACATACCTGCGCTTAAGAGAAATAGAAACGGGGCGCCTGGGTGGCTCAGTCGGTTGGGTATCTGACTTCGCCTCAGGTCATCATCTCAGAGTTCATGGGTTCAAGCCCCACGTGGGGCTTTGGATTCTCTGTCTCCTCTTTGCCGCCCCCGCTGCTTGCACTCTCTCTCTCTCTCTCTCTCTCTCTCTCTCTCAAAAAATAAATAAATATTAAATAAAAGAAAGAGAGAAATAGAAAAGGTGCCTGGCTTGAAACATTCTACTTCAGAAAGAAATAGCGTGAATCAGTGAAGCAGATCAAAAACAACACCCTGGGATCATCAGACCCAAATGAGAAAAATACCAAAAGGCAAAGGAAAACCTAAGTGAAACTTGCATCTTTCACTCGCAGTGGGGGGCTCAAAGAAACTAACACGCAGCTGAATTATTGAATTTCTGAAGGTCACGGGTGGCTTCCTTTATCCCCTAAGGCAGCAGAGGTCTGACGATTTTACCCACTGACCTGGGGCAGCCTCTCTGTGGCTGGCGGGTGTCTGTCCCCACTGATGTATTCCAGCTCATTGCCAGGGAAAAATGAAACAGAGGCCCAGAAGCAAAATGCCAACATGGCAGCAAAAGAAAGGAGCCCTGTTAAAGGTCTCTGCTACTCCATTACATTTGCTGCTTTTTTAACACTAAATCCTCTAGAACCAGATGCTATGCTAATAAAGGCCTATTGAATAAGCAATTCAGAAAAGGTACAAGGGCAAGTCTCCTAAGGGGAAATGCTGATTAACACATAATGGGCAGTCCGCCCTGCAAACAAAAGGGCCTGGGCTCTAAGCCGCAATACCACGGTCTTAAGCACAGGTCTCCAGAGTCACCCAGACCAGCTCGGGCCACTTGCTTTCTGTGTGGCACAGGAAAAATCAGTCTGTCTAATTCTCATGTGTGGCATCTGTCTAACGGGATTAATAACTATGACTATCTCGTGATTTTTGTGTACCTTGAACAGACAATCCAGATAAACACTTAGCACAGTTCCTCATACAAACTAAGTTCTTACAAGTGGTAGCTGTTATTATTCTTATCAGAGACTTGAAAACGTGCCATAAGAAGGGCAGGTGAAATACTGTCTCTAAATCATCATCTAAATCCCAACTAGGCATAACCTGAGCTATCCTCACCAGCTACAGAGCTTAATTATCATTTTTAAATATCAGCTCCCACTTCTTATGTACTGTGAAAGCTGGTAGAGGCGGAGTTCCTCTGGGCAGCTCACCAGCCCCCTGCCTACATCTGGACCAGGGCATTGTGTGGATATGAAGAGCATGGCCCAGAATTCCCATGTATAGACCAACAGCCTCACTCAAGCCAGCATGGCCTACACCAAGAGCTGGCCAGTCTCTACGAGAAATTCTTTATCTCAGGGAGCAGATCTAGGGATTTTCCACAATCTCCTTTTCCACGGAGGAGCCTCTCAATGAGTAACCTTGCAGTGTGCTTGTATTTACACGGTAGGCATGCATGGTGCCCAAGTTTAAAGGCAGCTTTGGGCATTCAGGTGCCAACAGTTAAGCGGGTGGTAGCAGCTGTATCCCAGAGCACTGAAAATGCCCTCCATGGACCAAGGGAGGTAGTCCAGTCTGGAGAGAAGCACTTGCCTGCCTGTTCTGCCCCCTGACGTAGGGTACCAAGTCCCGGCCCGGGCAGCACCAGCAGGGGCCCTGCCTCCCTCGCCTTTCTCCATCTTCCACATACCTGATCTCTTAGCTCTCACGAGATCGTTGTGGGCTTGCCACATTATCCGGCTTTTTAATTTATTTGTATTTGTTAGGCTGAGTTGGTAAGGTCATTTGCCCAGTCAGAATGAGGAATTACAAAATTCCCGCTTACAGCCAAGACTCACCGGCCTGCTGTAAAACAGGAGATCCTGGGGCACCTGGGTGGCTCAGTTGGTGAAGCGTCACGCTCAGGTCACGATCTGGTGGTTTGTGAGTTCGAGCCCCGCGTCGGGCTCTGTGCTGACCGCTCAGAGCCTGAAGCCTGTTCTGGATTCTGTCTCCCTTTCTCTCTGCCCCTCCCCCACTCACACCCTGTCTCTGTCTCTCTCAAAGATAAATAAACATTAAAAAAAAAATTTTTTTTAAACAAAAACAGGAGATCCTGTACATCCAGGGGCTCCTCCATCAACCAGCCAATCCATGGCTTAGTCAAAGCAGGAGAGTGTTTGAAAGAGTGCCAGCGAGATGGGGAATTACTACTAGTCTCTGCCTTCTCCCCTCCTCCAAACTCTGGGATACCACAGGAGCAGGAAGGAATTTGGGTGAGGCCACAAACCTAAGATCACAACAGTGCTTCTCACCGGGGAGCACAGAATGTGTCTGGGCCACTGTGTGGAGGGGAAACGGCACCCTACATCAAAAGAGAGCCAGCACCACCGATGAAGTCTAGGTGGCAAGGAAAACTTTCAGTTTCTGCCCTTTCTTTTCCCAAAATTGTCCTGGGAAGATCAGCATCTGCCCCATTATCCAAATGGAAGAGAAACAGAGCAATGCCAGCCCAACCCAGTGCCCACTAGAACCGAAGGGTAACGTCAGAGCAGCCAAAGGTAGAGAGAAGAGTTCCCTGGGGAGCGAGGTCACTGGGTTAGGGAAAAGGTACAAACAGAAAATGGCTCTTGATGTATTTCCAAGGGAATGTGGTTCACAGGGGGAAATAACGAGCCGTTAAATAAGAACAACAGCTTGCTGAACAACCTACACCAGAGGAAGCAGATTTAATGAACCCAGAAAAAAGAATCTGAAAGAAGCAGAATAAATATCCTCAAAGAGATAAGGGAGGATATTGAAATTATTCAGGAGCAGGCAGTTACAAATTTAAAAACTGAGAGAGTAGAGCTAATGGGTGTGTCAGTCAAGACTTCTCCAGGAAAAACGGAAACTACAGGGGAGAGAGACAGAAAGACAGAGAGAATTTACTTTAAAGAATTGTCTCATGTGAGTGTGGGGGCCGACAGGCCCCAAATCTGCAGGGCAGTCCAGCAACCTAGAAACTTAGGAAAGAGTGAAAGTCAGTCTTGAGTTCGAAATCTGTAAGGCAGGCTGGCAGGCTAGAAACTCAGACAGAACTTCTGTTCCATCTTGAGGCAAAGTTCCTTTTTCTCTGGGAACCCTCAGCTTCTGTTCTGAAGGCCTTAGCTAATTCACATTGTTGAGGGTAATCTCCTTTACTTACGCAACTGTAAACATTAAGAACATCTACAAAATACCTTCACGGCAACATCTAGACGAGTGTTTGTCCAAACCACTGAGCCACCATGGCCTAGCCAAGGTGATGCATAATTCACCAGCACACTGGGGATGAAAGTATTTTAGCTTAAATAAGGGGCTATCAATAAATGGATTGGAGAGCAGTCAAGGAACAAACTACTAAGCCAGAAGATTGAGTCCAGGGGCATTTCAAGTGGACCTCAGAAATGACAAACAGATAGAAACCGATGATGAAAGTTTAAGAAGATACAGAGCATAGAAGTGGAACAGCCAATGCTCACATGGTAGGAGACCCTAAAAAGAGAGAAAAAAACAGAGGGAGGGAATATTTGTAGAAATTATTACCAAAAATCTCTCAAAATTGAAATGAACTTATAACACTTCGGATAGAAAGCTCCTCTGCAGTGCCAAAATGGGTTACATAAGACAAAACTCATATGTGGATGTGAGACTTAGGGACATCAGAAAGTGGAGAGAAAACTCAAATAGCTTCTGAAAGTAAAAATGGATTATATCCAAAGTAAGAAGAATCAGATTCACAAAAAAATTCCTCTTCGATAACCCTAGAAGGAGGCATTGAAGCAATATTCGCAACGTGCTAAAGACAAAGAAATTCAGATAGAGAATTCCATGTCCACAAATTGTCATTTATGGTTGAAATAAAGATATTTTCGGTAATACAAGGGCTTAAAATTTAACCAAACATAGACCCTCTTTGAAAACACTCCCAGAAGAAACACTGTAGAAAAAAAAAGAAAGAAAGAAAGAAAGAAAGAAAGAAAGAAAGAAGAAAAAAGTAAATCCAGGATGATGCCATGAGATATTAGAAATGAAGATGAGTCAATAACTCAGTAAAGTTGTCTAAATGAAAACAATTTTGTGGGGCGCCTGGGTGCCTCAGTCAGTTAAGTGTCCAACTCTTGTTCTAGGCTTAGGTCATGATCTCATGGTTCAGGAGTTCAAGTCCCATGGTTCATGAGTTTGGGCCCCATGTCAGGCTCTGTGCTGTCAGCACAGAGCCTGCTTGGAATTCTCTCTCTCCCTCTCTTTCTCTCTGCCCCTCCCCCATTCATGCACATGCTTTCTCTCTCTCTCAAAGTAAATAAACTTAAAAGTCTTTTTCGAAAAGAATAAAAACAAAAATATATTCCTAACAATCCATAATTAAAACTCCAGATGATGTCAATATGGCATTGTAGGTTAATAAAAGTAATTGCCAAAAGAAATCAGAAGTGTATGAAGATAATTATCTTGCTCAAGACAAAAAATAAAAAGAAAAAGATAAAAAATACAGATATGATTAGCTTATGAAATAATAGGAAAAATGAACATAAGTATGAGTTTGGATAAGTTAGGGATAACATAAGAAGAACATAAATAAAATTAATGACTTTAAGTCAGCACAAGAAAATTCCACGGAAAATTCCACGGAAGGAAGAAAAAGAAATAAAAATAACAAAGCATAATTAGAAAACACAAAATAAAGTAGCAGAAATAAGTCCTAATATAACAGTAACTGTACAAATGTAAATGAGTTGAACTCACCAATCAATTTTGTATTTCTTAAATCTAACATTATACAATTTTCAGGGCACACTTTTTTTTTTGAGGGGGGGGCAAGGGGCAGAGAGAGAATCTTAAGCAGGCTTTGTGCTCAGGATGGAGCCTGATGTGGGGCTCGACCTCACAACTGTGAGATCATGATCTGAGCCAAAATCAGGAGACAGATACTTAACCAGCTGAGCCACCCAGGTACTCCAATGCACACTTTTAAAAAATCATTAAAAAAAATAAGATAACCAAAAAAATCTGAACCAAAACTAAGCCAGCATAATTAATTATCACAAAATAGAATTTAATGGGAAAAGAGGGACACTGGGGCGCCCGGGTGGCTTGGTCGGTTAAGCGTCCGACTTCGGCTCAGGTCACGATCTCGCGGTCCGTGAGTTCGAGCCCCGTGTCGGACTCTGTGCTGACAGCTCAGAGCCTGGAGCCTGTTTCGGATTCTGTGTCTCCCTCTCTCTCTGCTCCTCCCCTGTTCATGCTCTGTCTCTCTCTGTCTCAAAAATTAAAAAAAAAATAAAATAAAAAGAGGGACACTAAAGTGCACAAGAACAAGAAGACAAAATGAATATGAATATATATGCACTTACCAAAGTGATCTCACAACATAAAAGAACAAGTCTGAAAAGAATGCAATAAAACAATAGCCGTGGTTAGAAATTGCAATAATATCTTTCAGAAACTGATAGAGAAAACAGACAAGGAAAAAGTAGACAAATATCAAAGGTTTAATAATATAATTGATAAGCTCAAGTTTAGATCTACAGAATTGTACCTGAAACACAGAAAACAGTCTTTCAAACAATCATGAAATATTCTCCAAAATCTGCTACCTGCAATTTCACCAAAGAAGCCTCAATAAATTTCCAAAAATCATGCACACTGTGTTCTCTGAGTACTATGAACAATTGTATCCCAACAAACTAGATAACCTATAAGAAATGGACAAATTTCTTGAAACATACAATTTATCTAAACTAATTCAAGAAGAAACAGAAAATCTCAACAGACTCACAAGAAAAAGGATTGAATTAGTAATCAAAAATCTCCCAACAAAGAAAAGTCCTGGACCAGATGGCTTACTGGTAAATTCAACCAAACTTGAAGAAGAATTAACACCAATCTTTCTCAAATGCTTCCAAAAAATTGAAGAGAAAGAACACTTCCAAACTCATTTTATAAAGATAGCACTATCCTGAGACCAAAGCCAGAAAAAGACACTATAAGAAGAGAAAATTACAGACCGATAATTTCTTATGAATATAGATGTAAAAATCAACTAAATACTAGCAAATTGAATTCAACAGCATATTAAAAGGACTGTGTACAATGACCAAGTGGGATTTATCTCAGAAGTGCAAGAGTGGTTCAACATATGAAAATCAATTAATATATTACATGAATAGAATGAAGAAATAAATCCACATGATCATTTCGATTGATATAGAAAAAGTATTTGATGAAATTCAACACATTTTCATGATAAAAACACTCAAAAAACTAAGAATAGAAGAGAACTTTATCAACATATGAAAGGCTATATAGAAAATCCCACAGCTAACATCATACTCAATGGTGAAAGACTGAAATATTTCCCCCTAAAATCAGGAACAAGAGAAGGACATCCATTTTTGCCACTTTCACTCAACACAGTACTAAAAATTCTAGCCAGAGCAATGAAACAGTAAAAAGAAATAAAAGGCATCCAAATTCAAAAGTAAGAAGTAAAATCATCTCTATTTGCAGATGACATGATCTTATATGCAGAAAACTCTAAAGAACCTATTTAATGATTATAGCTAAAAAAAATCATGAAAGTAGTAGGATATACAATCAAGAGCAAAAAATCACTTGCATTTCTATATGCTAGCAATGAACAATCTGAAGGGAAGTTAAGAAAACAATCCCACTTAAAATAGCATAAAAAAGAATAAAATACTTAGGGATGAATTTAATCAAAGAGGCACAAAACTTGTACACTGAAAACTGCAAAACGTTACTAAAGAAATTACAGAAAACCTAAATAAATGGAAACATAGCCCATGTTCATTGGTTTGGAAAATTTAATATTGTTAAATGATAATATCCAAAGTGATCTACAGAGTCAATACAATCATTATCAAAATCCCAATGGCAATTTTTATAGAAATGGAAAATGTCACCCTAAAATTCATATGGAATTTCAAAGGACTCCATATAGCTAAAATTATCTGGAAAAAGAACAAAGTTGAAAGATTCACATTTCCCAATTTCAAAACTTAATACAAAACAAGTTTGGTACTCGTGTAAGGAGAGATAGGTAGGCCATTGGAAGAGAACTGAGAACCCAGAAATAAACTCTTACATCTATAGTCAATTGATTCTTCACAACAGAGTCAAGACCATTCAGTGGGGAAAGGAATAGCCTCTTCAACAAAAAGTGCTGAGGAAATTGTATATCCACATGCAAAAGAATGAAATTGGACCCTTATTACCTTACACTATACACAAAATTAACTAAAAATTGATAAACATAAGAGCTAAAAGTATAAAACTCTTAAAAGAAAACAGGGACAAATCTTCATGACCTTGGATTTGATAATGGGTTCTTTAAAATGACACCAAAAGCACCAGTAACAAAAGAAAAAAATAAATTGGACTTCATCAAAATTAAAAATGTGTGCCCCAAAGGACATTATCAAAACAGTAAGGAAAAAACTCACAGAATGGGAGAAATTGTTTGCAAGCCATTTATCTAATGAGGGTGTAATATCCAGAATATATAAAGAACTTCTATCACTCAACTACTAACGAATAGCCCAATGTAAAAATGGGCAAAGATCCTGAATAGACATTTCCCCAAAGAAGATATACAAGTGGTCAATAGGCACACAAAAAGATGTTCAGTGTCATTAGTCACTAGGTAAATGCAAATCATAACCACAATGAGATACAACTTCATATCTAACAGGATGGCTTTAAATGAATGAATAGATAGATAGATAGATAATAAGTGTTGACAAGAATGTAGAGGAATTGGAACCCTCTTACAATGCTGGTGGGAATTGAAAATTGTGCAGTCACTGTGGAAAATGGTTTGGACACTCCTTTAAATTTTAAATATAGAGTTACCATATGACCCAGTAATGCCACTTGTAGGTATATACTTAAAAACAAAAAATTGGGGACGTCTGGGTGGCTTAGTCAGTTAAGCATCCGACTTCAGCTCGGGTCATGATCTCACAGTCCGTGAGTTCGAGCCCTGCGTCAGGCTCTGGGGTGACAGCTCAGAGCCTGGAGCCTGCTTCAGATTCTGTGTCTCCCTCTCTCTGCTCTTCCCCTGCTCGCACTCTGTCTTTCTCTCGCTCTCCCTCAAAAATAAATAAATATTTAAAAAATTTTTTAAAAATGAAAACACAGACACAGATACTTGCACACCAATGTTCATAGCAGCATTATTCAAAATAGTCAAAAGGTGGAAACAACCCAAGTATCCACCAACAGATGAATGAATAAACAAAATGTGATATATACATATACATACTATAGGGTATTATTCAGCCATAAAAAGATTTAAGTTCTGACACATGCTACAAGATGGATGACCATTGAAAACATTATGCTAGGGGGCGCCTGGGTGGCTCAGTCAGTTAAGCGGCCGACTTCGGCTCAGGTCAGGATCTTGCGGTCCGTGAGTTTGAGCCCCGCGTCGGGCTCTGGGCTGATGGCTCAGAGCCTGGAGCCTGCTTCCGATTCTGTGTCTCCCGCTCTCTCTGACCCTCCCCCATTCATTCTCTGTCTCTCTCTGTCTCAAAAATAAATAAACGTTAAAAAAAAAAAAAAGAAAAAAAAAAAAGAAAACATTATGCTAAGTGAAATAAGCCATACAAAAAGAACAAATACTGGGTGATCCCATTTATATGAACTATCTAGAACAGGCAGATACATAGAGACAGAAAATAGATGAATGGTTACCAGGGGCTGAGGGAAAGGAGGAATGGGAGAGCTATTTCTTAGCGGGTAGAGTTTTTGTTTGGGGTGATGAAAAAGTTTTGCAAATAGATAGTGGTAATGGTTGTACAACATGTGAATGTAATTAATGAATTGTACACTGAATTGTACTCCTAAAAATAGTTATAATGGCAAATTTTATACATATATATGTGTATATATATATGTGTGTGTGTGTGTGTGTGTGTGTGTATACATATATATACATATATATACACATATATGTGTATATATATGTATATACACACACACACACACACACACACACACACACATATATATATGGACATAAATACACACATGACCAGGCAAAAAAGAAGAAAAGACTGGTCAGGAAGCCAAGAGGAAAATAACAGAAACTGGCCTAAAGGAAATTCCCATAACGCAGTTATAAAGCATTGACTTTAGCTATGCTTAATATATTTTCAGAATTAAGAAAAAAAAAAAAAAAGAGTATGTTGGCCAAGAACTAAAACAACATTTTATAAAAAATAAATAAATGAGAAGTGAAAAATGTAATGGCTGAAATTACGAAATTATCTCAAAAGAGAATTTATTGACTAGATAATAGAAGAAAATATCCAGATTGAAGAAAGGAAAGACAAAAGGAAGGAGACTACAGAAGAATATACAAAGAATAGAGGTATAGGAGAAGGTATAAGAAAATGGCCTCACTTGTGTGGAATCCCAGGAAAGACAGAAATAGCTGAGAATTTTCAAAAAGTTATAAAAGATATCAAACCACACACTCAAAAACTGCTACAAACAGCAGAAACACACACACACACACACACACACACACACATACACACAATGTATCTTTGCACATAATGAAACTACTTAAAAACCAAAGACACGGGGTGCCTGGGTGGCTCAGTCGGTTAAGCTTCTGACTTCAGCTCAGGTCATGATCTCACAATTCATGACTTCAAGCCCCACATCAGGCTCTCTGCTGTCAGCACAGAGCCTGCTTCAGATCCTCTGACAGCCCCTCTATGCCCTTCCCCTGCTCACACACTCTCTCTTTCAAAAATAAACATTAAAAACAAACAAAAAAAAACACCAAAGACATAATCAGTCAGAAGCAAATAAAAATAGTTTGCAGACAGATTACTTCTCAGAGGAAATAATGGAATCCAGAAGACGATGGAATCTAAAAGCTGTTGAAATAATATCTTTAGTATTGCCAATCTAGAAGTCTATATTCAGGAAAAAAAATCCCTCAAAAATAAAGCTTAAGTAAAGATATTTTCAAAGTAAAAATGAGAACATCAGCAGCACATCAACTCTAATGAGAACACTAAAGGCTTTTCTTTAGACAACAAGAAAATGATCCTGGGCAAAAGCTCAGAATGTGGGAAAGAAGTAAGAACAACACAAATGGCAAATCTAAATATTAAACACAATGTATGTTAGTCAGAATGAACACGATTGTCTAAATAAACATGGAAAATATCAAATAACCATGGTCTTGTGGGATTTAAAATACATATAAAATTAAAACACACGACAACAATAGTACATACATTGAAAGTGGGATTAATGGGAGTTTAAATGTCCTAGGGCTTATTGTATCTGGGAAACAGTAACAGTATGAATGTATGTTAGACTTTAAATTGACAAGGATCCACGTCAGGGGAAGGGCAGAAGAGGGAGAGAGAAAATCTTAAGCGGGCTCCACACCCGGCACAGAGCCCTACTCAGGTCTCCGCCTCATGACCATGAGATTATGACCTGAGCTGAAATCAAGAAGTTGGATGCTTAATCTACTGAGCCACCCAGGTGCCCTGAAAGATATTTCTTTTCCTGAATATATTTTAATTACATTAAATGCAAGCTGACTAAACACTCCAATGGAAAGACTGAGAAATCAAAACAAAACCCAATTATTTATTTGATTGCTGCTTACAAAAGACTCATTTTAAATATATAGAAATAGAAGTGTTGACAGTAACAGGACGGAAAAGATTTACCATGCAAACACTAATCCAAGGAAGCTGATGTGGCTGTGCTAATATTAGACAATATAGACTTTAAAGGCATGAAGCACTTCTAGAAATAGAGACAGTTCGTAAGTATAAAAGCTCCTGTCTACTTGGAAGACAGCCACTCTAAATTTCTAATCACTTAACATCATAGTCTCAAAATATACAAAGCAAAAGGACCTTTGCAGGAGATTTTAACACAATTCTCCAAGCAGACATAAAATCAATAAAGATATAAAAAATATGAACTATGTAATTAATAAACTTGACCTGAGACATATTAAACATTGTACCCAACAACTGCAGAATACAAACTCTTTTGAAATACGCAGGAACAATTTATTAATATAGAGGATATCTTAGTCCATATAGCAAGCTTCAGTACATTTTCAAAGGATTGAAATCTTAGAGTGTATGTTCTTTAACCAGCAACAGAAAGGTAACCAGAAAATCTCTAAATGCTAGGAAACCGAGCACGACACATACATACTCCAAAAACTAATTATTCTTCCAAAATACGTGCATATCTAAAAATACATGCATACAACAAATTACAGCAGGTGTCAGGGGGCAGGAAGCGGGAGATGAGAAAAGCAAAACGAGAAAATATAACAAAGAGAGTGGCCTTGCACGGCATGATGATTTTGGTGAATCACGACCCAAGAAGTATATTGAATTTAACTCTGTCCACCTGAGGTAAAAAACTAATTACATAAAGCAGTAACATTTAGAAATCAGAAAATTTGAATTCTAGCATGTGCCAAATTTACTGATAAATTAATGTCTTCAGACCTCATGTTTGATATAAAAGATAAATACTAATATTAATAAACAGTACTTGTACTTCATCCATTAATTCAACATGCATCCATTGAACACCTCACGTGCCAGAAATTGTGCCAGGTGGTGGGGATACAAAGTCACATGAGACACAGTCCCACCTCTCAAGACACTTACTCCTCAAGGGAGTTGATGTCATATGAGGCAAGTAGAGAAAATATTGTAAGGATCATCACAGAGCAAAATTGCACAGAAACCACAGATTACACAACAAAGTAGCAGGTATTTGGTCATCAATTTTGACTTGGCTGAGAAGGACCTCCCCCTCTCATCTTGAGCTTGCTATTTAATGTGCAATTCCTCGAGGGCAGAAACGAAGGATTATTCCATTCTACGAGCCCAGTGTTTAGCAAAGAGTACATTATGTTCTGGTTGAATGAATGAATGTAAAATGGGTGGCAGTTTGAGTCAGTGTTCCAAGTTCTGTATTTTCACATCAAAAACCCAGGTACCCAAAGCAAGTGGAGCTTATATGGAGCATGTGGCTGGAAGCAGAATCCACAAGTATGTGAACATGATTAGGTACTGAACTCTGATTAACGTCCAAACCCACATATGGTCATAACTCCAGGACCTGCTGAGGAGGCTCCGTGAAGAGTACTGGAGAATTTCACTATCTGTATCCGCTGTGAATCAAACCTATACCATGCTCAGAACGAAGCACCCACCGTAAAGTCCTAGATGACAACCAACTCTCGAACACAGGCGCAGGAATGAAGGAGCACGTCTGTGGTGCTCATCTGTCAAATGGGCAGGATGATAATCTTCCAGAAAGGTTCCTGGAAGAATGATATCTGATGTAAAATGCCTGGCAATTAGAGTTGTTAAATGAATAAAGAAATAGTGGGCGTTCTGCAAGTATGATTTTTCCTTTTCCCTCCTTCCTTCCATCCCTCCACCTTCCCAACAGAGGCAGGTAGTCATGAAACAGAGAAGTATTTTAAGGACTTCCATGCACAGCTCTGACTCGAACTGAAGAAAAACACCACCACAGTTACAGCATGTAGAGGCCAACACAGAACTGCTAAAGAAACAGTACTGCAGGCAAAGGCTCGGATGGGGCCATAGAGCAAATGAGAAAAGAGTCTAGAAGCATCGGCAGTCTTGATGCACATACAATATGGTCAGCTCCAAAGCCTCTACACACAGACAGGCTTACCTTCTTAGTCAACAGACAATAACATGACCTCACGGGCCACACCACACACCCCATAAGCGATCTCCACGGCACCCACCATTGCTTTTCTTCCCTTGGTCAATTAGATATCCCTAGCGTCCATGCAGTTTTAAAGATCGGTTTCTTCAGACACAGTCAAGTAATCAGGTAATCTGCAAAGTACTTTGCATTTATAAAATGCATCAAAATGCATTTATCTATAGCGGGGGGCCTGGGTGGCTCAGTCAGTTAGGCGTCCTACTTTGGCTCAGGTCATGATCCCACGGCTTGTGGGTTCGAGCCCCGCGTCGGGCTCTGTGCTGACAGCTCGGAGCCTGGAGCCTGCTTCTGATTCTGTCTCCCTATCTCTCTGCTCCTCCCTGTTCACGCTCTGTCTCTCCCACTCTCTCAAAAATAAATAAGCATTAAAAAAAAATTTTTTTAATGCATTTATCTATAGCCTGTAACGTACTAGAAGTTTTGCTGGATGCTGTCTGCACAAGTTAGCTACATATTCTCGGGCTCAGGCTTTGAGGAATCTGGCTTCCACAGACATCCCTTTATAAATATTGCCCGCCGATGGCTCCCTGACCCATCGGGAGGTTGGGTTGCCTCCCAACCTTTCCTCAGACCTCACTGGCTTCCGCCTCTCTACAGCTCCTGGCCTCTCTCTCTTCCCTCCTCATTCTCACGGCACAAAACTGCCGTGTCTCCCCACTCCGTCTCCAATTATTTCTTCTGTTTCCATTGGTTCCTTTTCTTCCTGAGTCCTAAAAGGAGAGACTCCTGGGGGTTTTGCTCTCTGCCCTTGTCTTTTAGGTCTACACTCTCTTCCCTGATGATTTCTTCTACCCATAGCTCCAGCATCTCTGTCGCTATGTGCTTGCCTCCAAACTAGCTTCCACCCGCCCTGCAGCTAGCCAATACCTCAAGTCGGCAGGGTTAAAGTAAAACTCCTTTTGTCTCACAAACCAGCTCTTTCTCCTGGCTTTTATGTTGCGGGCACTTGAGTCCAATGACATGCTGGGAAGCTAACTCTGTGGGGGAAAGAGATCAGTTTGACTTCTAGCATTTGTTGATTTCCATAGAGTTCCCATATTCCCACCATGGCCAATTTCAAGCTACCTACATGAAGTCACTGAATGCAGCCTGGGGAAGAGACCAGTTCAGGACAGGAACAGGAAACCATCCTCCAAATATCTCTTTCAAAACTTTTCCCTCTCCCACATCTTCACCAAGACACCTTATCTGCTGCGAAGCACAATTGAGCCTCTAACACAGATTCTGCCATCCAGCCTCTTCTTTCCATTTTCCCTACCGTCACCTACCTGAGACTGTCATTGCCATCTGTCCCGCCCACTGTCAGTCTCCTAATTATTCTCCCCACCTCTGGGCTTTTTCATTACAATTACATGACTGGAAAGTTAATCTTCCTAAAGTGCATTTCCCCAAACCTTCAGCAGTTCTTCTATCATCCACCGAATAAAACGTAATTTGGCCTTTAGTGCCTAATTCAATATATAGTGCCTGTATCACATTCTGTATCAGTTAAGATTAGGTTGGCTGCAATTCAGCTTATAGATCCCAAATAGTAGTGGCTTTAAAAAGGCAGAAGTTTATTCCTCTCTCATGTGAAAGTCCAGAGGTAAACGGTCCAGGGGTTTGAGGACTCTGTGCTCCATGTGGCCCCCAAGCACCCATGGGCTTCCCGCTCACCGTCCTGCCAGGTTTGCTCATCTTCCAAGATGGCAGCCATCACCTCAAGTTCCAGGCAGCAGAATAGCAGACAGAAGAAAGGACAAGGGGCACAAGCTGGCTGGCTTGTTGGGAAGTTTCCAGAAAACCCCACAGGACTTTTTCACTCAGACTTTGCTTGCCAGAACCTAGTTACATGGTTACACCTAGCTGCAAGGAATGCCGGGTGGCTGTGGGGATTCTGGAGAAAGGGAAACTAGATTTAGGGGAACAACTACCTGTCTCTGCAAAAGGCCTCAATGTTCATTCGAAAACTTATTTCCTATTTCCTTATTGCCTCTGCCTGAACTTAAGAACAACCAAACCTTTATATAAATCTATGTGCCAGGCACTGTCATAAGTGCTTTGCATACATATAACCGACTTAAACCTTACGCTAGTCCGATGAGGCAAGTACCATTATTATCCCCCATTTTATAGGTGGGGAAGCTAAGAACCAGAGCGATTAAGAAGTCCAGATTCTCAAAACTTCTTGGGAATCAGCACGCTGGGAAGCTTATTAAACTGTAGAATCGCATGTTCTACACTAAGATGAAACTGCTGGGAAAAAAAAAAAAATTGAGGACTAGGAAGAAGACCAAAAGTGGAACTCTGGGAACCAGCAGCGACATTTATGGGACAGCTGTAGGAAGCAACTGACCTCAAGACTTAATGTATTGAGAGGTGACAGGGTGCTGCCTCGGAGGTTCAAGGGAAGAGGTCACGTCAGCCGGGTCAGGAAAAGTATTGGGAAGTATTTGCTGGCATTGGCAATTAGGAAGTCACTTATGACCTTGGTGAGAAGCGTTTTAGTGGCATGATGGAGGAAGAATTCATGTCTTTATCCTCAAATACTTTGTAAGACCCGCCAAGGAAGCACCCTCCCCCACCTTCTTCATGGCGTGTGTTGTGCCTAGGACCAGACCTGTGTATAAAAAGTGCTCATTTTGCTGACTTTGCCACCGCCAAAGAGGGTGAGGCGACACCATTCCCAAAACTGCCGTTACGAAGTCAAGAATAAGACGGTGTGCATGTGAGATGCGATTTAGAAACGTGGAGGCAGGAGGCTCAGCCTTCGGTTTCCAGGAAGTAGGGCAGGTTTCCTAGAGGAGGAGGAGGCCGGCAGACAAGAGCGTCTTCCATTGGCAGAGATCTAGCCTTGGGATGGCCCGCGGACGGTGACCCAGTCCGCTGAGACGCAGAAGGAGACCACAGCTCTCAGATAATACACGCAGGTGTTCCCCTTCTCTGGAGAGGCAGGGGCCAAAAACTGAAGAGATGGTTCGTGGTCACTGAGAGCCCAGACCCACCCTAAATGGTGTCCCTTCATCTGCCTCCAGTCCCTTCTAGGCGGCTCCTACGGCAGCGTTCTCAGGAGTTACAGACACCCTCCTACACCTCGGTGAGAAAACACACAGTTCCTCATGCTTGTCAGTAGTTGAGGGAGGCCTATGGAAGCGGACTCGCTCCCACAGCTCCGGGAACATCAAGCCTTCAAAAGAGGAACTACTTACACTGTCATGACCACAGCGGTCACTTCTACAGGATTTCTTTTTCCGAGACAGCACTGGACGGACGGGCTTGGCTCACGCCTCAGGAGAGAGGAGGGCGTCGCAAAGACACTGACTCATCATCGTCCTGCCCTCCCTCATGCCCTCCGCAGCCTCCCCTTGCTGTACTTCCTCCTCCTCTGAAGTTAAAGGTCAGCCTCTCATGCTCACGCCAAGGTTTTTTACTCACACACACACATACACACACGCACACACGGCTTCCAAGAGGGTAAATTTTTTAACGTGAAAATAAATAAGGAAAGGCACTCTCAAAAAATAAATTTAAAAATAAACAATCCTTCTCCCAAACAACTTAATAGTTACAGGATGATAAAATGTTCCGATTGCAAATGTGTAAAGAACAAAATAAACGGAATGAATGCCCCCCTGTATTAATGGAGGTCTTTTAAAAATGACCCTAATTTCTTCCAGAAGCCTCTGTGGGGTAAATTGCAAGATTCCCCTTCATATAGAAGAATTCCAAGACTAATAGATTTGCTTGTCTCCCCATGTCTTTAGCACTAATGTGAACACAGCAACATTTTACAGTTGGCCTCCTGTACACGGCTGCTCAAAAATGCTCTCTTCCAAAAGGGCCACAATCATGCATTGTGCATTTGAAATGCCTGTTGCTAAGAGCCAACGTCAACCCCCGGACGACCCCACTCGGCGGGCCCAGCCAACTCCCACCCGGGGCCACCACAAAGAGCTTCCTACTTATGGCCAAATACCCCTGCTTCTGGTAAGAGATAAGCAGCCCATTGAACCCTCAGACCCAGGCAAGTGCCCAAGGGCTCCTGGGCGGGGCTGTTGGAGAAACTTTCAATCAAGATGTCTCTGCCTTCATTAACTTCTGCCTCCCATTCCTCATTTGTCCCAATTTAGGAATTTATGCAGCCCTTTAATAAACCAGGAGGCCTGGGTGGCTCAACCGTTAAGCATGTGACTTCGGCTCAGGTCATGATCTCACAGTTGGTGAGATCGAGTCCCACATCGGGTGAGCTCATGCCCCACTTAGGGGGAGCCTGAGCCCCACTTTGGTAAAAACACAAGCCCCAAGAAGCCCCACTTCTCTCTCTCTCTCTCTTTCTCTCTCTCCCTCTCTCTCTCTCTCTCTCTCTCTCTCTGCCCTTACGGGATTCTCTCTCTTTCTTTCTCTCTCTGCCCCCTTGCTCACTTGCGCCCTCTCTCTCCCTCTCAAAAACATAAAAGAAACAAACCAGGAGGCCTTCGTTGTCAAGAAGTGCGTGGGTTGGACAGCGGGAATTACAGGATGATTCCTATTTTCCGGATAAAGAAACTGGCGCCTGGAGGTTAACGGCACAGCTCATGAGTGGCAATGAATGGAGGAAAGCCCATGGCTTCTGTATCTTACCACTGTCTGAACTTCCCTCCAGCCCCCTTGGACAAGAGGCCAACCCAATGCTCAAAACAGGGTCTGACCTGGTGACGACAGGAGTCTGAGGCGCTTTCTCTTCCCTCCAGGCATCCCCGCCCTGTGCTGCAAGGTCCCTGACCTGCACACAGTGTGTTTTAGCCACTGCTCCTTTTACCTTTCCGAAACCGACATCTAACTCCGTGGCTCTGTTTCCACGACTCCTGCTTTTCCCAGCGCCAGTGACAACCTGCTTCAGATTGATTTTAACAATTTTCTCTGGAGATTTTCCAATCCTCCCCCCCCCCCCCCCCCCCGCCCCCCGACAAGCCAAACACCCAGGGAAAGGGATGCGCCTGGTGCCGGCCCAGTGCCTGGCAGAGGGGGACGCAGTAACTGGGTAACCCCCTTCGTGGATTCAGTAATTTGCTACAATGGCTAACAGAACATTACTTATGCTTACTGACTTACTATGAAAGGATACAGCTCAGAACAGTGAGTTGGAAGAGATATGTAGGGCAGAGTACGAGGGCAGGGGCAGGGAGCTTCTGTGTCCTCTCGAGGCTCACCACCACCCTCTCAGCACCTTGATGTGCTCACAGCCCAGAAGCTCGTCAAATTTCATTGTTCAAGAGTTTTTATAGACCTTCAATCCCCAGCTCTCCTTCCACCTCCATCCCTAGTGGCTGATGGGTGGGGCTGAAAGTTCCAGTGTCTTAATCATTGAGTCTTTCTGGTGATCAGCCCCATCCCGGGCTATGTAGGGGTCTCGCCCTGAGTTACCCCGTTAGCATAAACTCAAGTATGCTCAAAAGGGTTCTTGATAAAATAACAAGGAGCTCTGTGTCAGGAACTGGGTACAAAGGCCAAATATATTTATTATCATACCACAACACCAGTCTCCTAAAGTTTGGTTAGTATCAGTCTGTCTCTGAAAAATCATTATGCAAAAAACAAACAAACAAAAAGATCAGACCAGTCCCTGAACCAGAATGAGGTCACCAAGATTGCCTTCACCTTAAGAGGCTTCACAATCACCATAGTGAAGGAAGAGTGAAACCTTTCAACTGATGTTAGTCTTTTGTCTCATGATTTCTGATTTATTCCAACCAAGAGGACAAAGTGAGATCTCACCTAGGATGAGGTGGTCTTCACAATTTTATGATCTCAACATAGATAAATTGAAGAGCTCAGCAGGAAAACACACCGCGATTCATTGGTGACGGCTGCCAGGGCACGGAAAGGAAGAAATGACCACAAATGCCATCTATCTGCTATCCCTCATCTCGACAACCTTTTGTCTTCATTTTCCCTGGAATGTTCAGACACCTCTTCAGAGTCGCTGATTATGGAGCACCATAAAGATCCAATCAAGAGTGCCCTCTCTCTTTGGGGGTTTCTACATCCCTTGCCATGTTGCTTCCTGGATGGTAAATGTAGGAAAAGTTACTTTTCGTCCTTCGGTTCCTACCAAGTCGATTTCTTAGTTCATAGAGAGCCTCCCCTGGACTATTTCAGACTCTCCAGTAGAAAACTATGATCTATCAGTTGTCTATTTACAAAACCCTGTGCACCTTCGTTCCATAGCCCAGCATTCAGAGCGAGAGTAAGAACATGCCATCTCAACTTTTCATTGGAGTCGTTCACGTACGCTCAAACACCTCTCCTCACAGTCTGCTTCTAAAATTAGGCATCAGAACAAATGCCATTCCTGCCTCTGACGGGTTTGTTTGTTTTCTTATCTCATAGGTCAAGGGAACATCCTCCACTCCTGCTTCCTGACCCCCTTGTACTACCTGAAAAAAAAACCAACAACAACAACAACAACAAAACTCAAGCTTCTTATCACAGGCCAAGTTTCCTCACTGAGGGCTGTAACCCTCATGTGACCAAGGAGAAGACCAAAGTGTGCTGCAGCTTAGGGAGCAGAAAGCCTTTCAGGAACCAGTCACTAAATACAACTCAAGACCCATAGCTTAAGTCTCAGGTGTGATTCAATCTCACTTCCCTTTCTTCCACTGATGGACCTGGAGAGCTTACCTGAAACTTCTGGTCGGGGAGCCAGCTATGTGTGTGTATCATAACAAAGAATGACATCGTTTTTGTCTTTTTTTTTTTCTAGAAAAAAAAAAAAAAACCCAACCTTTAGCTTCAAGAGGTCTGGCTGTGAAGAGGAAAGGCCAGACTATCCAGGGAACCTGGTGTGCACTCAACACAATGACAAACGAAGCAGATGCCTTGCCCTGTATCTGTATCTAATTCTCAGGGAACAGCAACAAAAAAGTTTCAGTGTTTTCTTTCACTTTGGCCTCTAAGGCTAGATAGTTCTACGGATGTCTCACCCTTTCTTTGTATTTCTTACTAAAGTAAGAATATCTATGCCTGTACAGTCATGACACATCTGTAGGGTAGCCATGGTCATCACTTTATAGAGGGGGACTGGAGACAAATAAGGTTTGTCTGAACACCGCTTAGAAGTGTAATGAATTAATTAACTAAGTGAATAGCAAAGGGATGATCTGACTCTGAACCTCAAAACAAACAGTTTTGAAACATGACTTGAAAATCCACAGGGGGTAATATTTCCTTTCCTTGGGGTACTAGGAACATTCCATTTCAAGCCAGTGTTCCCAATTTCATGTAACTCCTACCCCCATGAAGGTATATCATGTTAAGTCACATCATGATATGGTCTCAATATCCAATAGATTGCAAAAAGGGAGGCATAAGAACCCCTTGCAAAATGAAGAAAACACAATTTTTGAACATAGTATGAGTAAGGATCATCAAACTAAGGCACTAGTAAATATTCAAAAGGAACTAATATCTATCGACAGTTAACTATGAGTTCAGCGTTGTGCAAGCACTCTATATAAAACATCCCACTTAAACGTGTTCATTTCTACTTCCGATAGCGTAGATTTTTTTTTGCATATTATCAATCTTGTAGAGTTTCAGATCCAGATACTTTGTGACACGGTCTATGAATAGAAATGGGGAAGTACACACACAGTTGATTATTCCCTTCTTCCCTTTAAAAAATATACACTGTAAGAGCTCTCAACTGTGTAAGTTATTTTTAAATAAACACAAACATTTGTGAGAAGGAGGAAGGCAATACAATTTCTGTAACATCTCTAAGGCTAATGGCACCTGCGCTGTTCAGAATCATGTTTATGAGCATTTAACACTCAGCAAATGTACAATCAGGAATTATTTAAAAATGACTCATTAGGTCGATGCGCTCCTCTTAAAATGAAATAATCTATGGATTATTTGAAGTGTGCATGCAGAAGCTGATCAGGCTGTAGGCAGATACCTCAGATCAGAGTCCCTGAGGCCAAACAGCAATTGTTTGTTGTTTTGTTTTGTTTTGAACACCAGACGGTAAGTGGCTCAGAGTACATGATGCCCTTACCAAGTCAAAAAACAACACTTCATTTGCAAGAAACTAGAGTGCTTTTTATAAGTTTGGAAAGGAGTTCCTTAACGGAAAAATCTATTCTAGTCAATTAAAAGACACACTTCGATACTTGCCTGTTTTCTCATCAGCTTCCTCGAGTGGGAGATGCACTGACCCCATTTAAAGTGTTTATAGCTAATATAACGGATACCAGGTATTAAGCACACGCCATATTTTGGGTAATTAAGTAACTTAATCCTTCACAGCCTAACCTTAAGAAGTAGTATTATTCTCCCCCCACCCCACCCGCCCCATTTTAGAGATGAGGAAACGGAGGCTCAACGAGATTAAGGAACTTGACCAACGTCACACAGACAGAAAGTTGCAGAACCGGAATCCTCATGCATTTTGGTCCCCAGGCCCGTACCCAAACATGGTGGACCACCACCCACGGAGACACCTGGTGGTTCTTCGGAGCCAGTAGAGCTACAGAACAGAACGCGGGAGCTCTGAGTGTGCAGCCGGAGGGTGAGTTATTTGGAGCCTGGTGGAGCCGTCTGGGATTTGCTGGGCCGGAAAGAAGCACCCTCCTTCACAGATGGGTGAGGTTTGTCGCAGAATGAAAGAAGTGAGCACAACGACCGGCGAGGGCGAAGCAATGTCCGTGTTCTTTGAGCAGTTTGCAATGTGCTTCCCTACTTCTGGACACTAAGCAGCAGAGGAACCACCACCGCTAACCTCACCAGGAACACCGTCAGTAGCCACCCAGCTTGTGCCACCCACGGGCACAAGCATCACCAGCTCACCACCACCACCTGTGTCTCTTTTGTTCACTCATTCTTTGTGGGGGTTTGTCCGATGCCCTCTTCCTTGGCTATCTCCCACTAGTCAACAGAAAGGCAGGAACGTTCTTATCCCAGTACGGACGAAAAGAAATCATTGTTTCCGCACTCGGTCGTTGGCAGGAGTGTGGAACTGAACTATGATGCTGATCATATACTCAGTAGTTAGGCCAAACTGGGATCTGAGCCCAAATCTGCCACCACAGCACTGACATGGGACAAGTTTTTCAATGTTTCTGAGCTTGGGGCACCTTGTCTTTGAATAGGGATAACAACTCTACACGTCACAATCATTGTAAGAGTAGATGTGAGGGAGGGGGTGCTGGCACAGTTCCAAGATAGCTGAGTCTGCAACTGAACCTAGAGATGGCTGAGTGCAGGGCAATCTGGTGTCTCCTCTACAGCTGGCTACCCTGGAGGCTGGGTCCCTTCCTGACTCCTGCCACCTGGGAATGGAGCGACCACTGGCAAGAAAGAGTGACAGAACCAAGAGAATGAGGCATGGGGATGACAGGGAGGGATGGGGGAGGAATTGGTCATTGAGGTGGGGGGTGGGGAGGAGGAAAGGCAAATTTCAGCAGGCCTAACATTCATTTGTGAAGGCCCAAAACCTAAACACTGCTTATTTCCATCAGATACAATGCAGGAAACGTCATTTCAGGCATATCGAACAGAAGGAGATTTAATATAGGGAATTGGGCACTCACAAAGTCTCTGGAAGGGCTGACAGCAATGGCTCCCAGAACAGTGACGACTGATCCGCCAGACCAGCTGCTTGCTATCCTGAGGCTCCTACTGAAGTTATGGGTTCCAGACCCACTTCCATAGCTGTAACCCAGAGACCAGGAGGCTAAAGACGGCACACTGCAGTGCTGCTGCCGGGCACCCTCACCAAAAAAGCGAAAGCAAGCCAGAAAGTAAGATGGCTTCCACCTCACTTCCACCTTTCTTCATATAATTAGCAGAACCCGGGTGCTTGGGTGGCTCAGTTGGTTAAGCCTCTGACTCTTGGTTTCAGCTTAGATCATGATCTAATGGTTCCTGGGTTCAAGCCCAGGATCAGGCTCTGTGCTGGCAATGGGGAGCCTGCTTGGGATTCTCTCTCCCATTCTCTCCGCCCCTCCCCTGCAAGCACTCTTTCACGCTCTCTCTCAAAATAAATAAATAAACATTAAAAAAACTTTTTTTTAAAATCAGCAGAACCCAATTCACATTCAGAATCCTAGCTGCAAAGGAATCTGGCATGTGTTAGTGTTAGATTTCCAACGTCTATTTGCAACTAGGAGACTGGAATAGGGATTGAGTGAGCAATCCACAGCAACCTTTGTTTTGGAGACATTTGAATTCCACAGGTTGTGGCTCTGACTTTGCCCAATCTTCCTTCCCACTACCCTATCTACTTTTCAGTGTCCAGAACCTAAGACCTTATACAAGCAAGTCACTTTTTTCTTTTGTAGCTCACTTTACCATTTTGATTAAAACAGCCTTCTTATCCCATTCCAGTCCATTTTAAAGTTTAACTAAATGTATGCCTATCTTCTCTCTTTTACATAACATGTAAATTTACCTGTTTTTCAAATATGAATTTCAAGGTCTAACCAATAAACTTCTAGTTTAACTTCAGAAACTAATTTGGCACTCTGTTTATATAAACAACACTAGGCAATTTTTCTTTGGCTAGTCACACACAATAGCGTTACTGACCTTCAAATGATATAGGGGTTGAGAACAAGGCTGGAAAATTCCTTATTTTATTATAGGATTGGTACAAAGAAAACTTCTTTAATATCACCAGATTTATATTCTGTTCAATAAGTGGATTTGTATTCAGATTTTGTTTTTAGTGACCCAACACCTTAGCACAAGAAATAGCAATAATAAAAATAAGCATATGGCTTTCATTTGATGTGGTCATGGACAGAAGGCATTTTCACACCAATTGTCCTATGCTACAATCTTTTTTTTTTTTAATTACAGCCTAGCCTGTCTTTTGTATGTTATCTTTAATTCAGGAAATTTTCAGACTTCTACAATAACAACTGCTTTTATTTCATTTTTACTCCCACAAAACCAATTATTTTAAAGCAAATCCCAGAAACCATTTTGTTTTTTTAAAATATGTAAATCTAAATTGCCACTAACATACTTCTGAAAAATAACATTAATTCCTCAACATAATTAAACACTGAGCAATGTTCACATTTCCCTTTTTTAAAAGTTCTTATGATGTAGAATTTTGAACATACACCAACGTAGACAAAACATCTTCTCTATGTGTATCACCTGGGCCCATCAACCATCAACTCATGGCTAGACTGGCCCTCATCTCCCTCCAGACAGACCACTCCCCGTAACCTTATGCTTTTGCAGCAAATCTCAGACCCCATATCATTCTGTAAATATTTCAGTATGTGCTTTCAAAAAATAAAGATTCTAACATAACCACAATACCAGTATGACATGTAACAAAATAATAATTCCTGAGAGAGCGTTCAAATTTTCTCTTCCCATAAATGTCATTGAACATTTTTATAGTTTTTAAAAATTAGGATATTAAAAAAAAACAGTATCTAAAGAAGATCCATGCATTGTAATTCACTGATGTCCTTTAAGTCTCCTGGGATCTTACAGGTTCTTAATCCATCCCCCATTTTTTTTCCTTGCAATATATCTGTTGAAGAAAATGGATTGTTTGGCCTATAAAATTCCCACAACCTGGATTTTGGTGATTGCAGCCCTGTGGTATAGTTTAACATGTTTCTTTGTCCTCTGTATTTCCTATAAACCGGTAGTTGCATCTAGAGGCTTAATCATATTCGGGTATTTTTTGTGAAGACTATATTATGGGGTGCTATGTTCTTTCACTGAGGTTGTCTCTACTATTGTAATATTAGTAGTTCTTCATGTTCAAGGTCTAGATCCATCAATTCATCAGTGTGTACAAAATTTTAATATTCCTCTTTCAACTATTACCTCAAATACTTCTGTAGCTAGAAACTTCCCCTCTTCAATCTGGCTATTATATGACACCATTCATCTTAGAAAGAAAGAATAGATGTTTGATTCTTTCCCTTTTTTTGCCAGGTTTCAAATAATGAGTTAACCAACTTTGGCATCCTCTGATGATGACTAATTAGTTTTTACTTTTTAAATTTTTTAAAAATGTTTATTTATTTATTTTGAGAGAGAAAGAGAGAGAGAGAGAGAGAGAGAGAGAGAGAGAGAGAGAGGTGTGCAAGCAGGGAAAGGGGCGGAGAGAGGGGGAGAGAGAGAATCCCAAGCCAACTCCGCCCTGTCAGTGCAGAGCCCAACTTGGGGCTCAATGTCATGAACCATGAGATCATGACCTGAGCCCAAATCAAGAGCCAGATGCTTAACCAACTGAGCCACCCAGGCTTCCCTAGTTTTTACTTCTTAAAATATCATTATAAACTCATGCATTTAAACATATTTCTACCCAATGCTGTCGTTACTCTTATTAATGCTCACCTTTCCCATCTCTGGCCAAGTTGGTGCTCGAGTTCTTTCTATGATGCGAGTAGTCTTCAATACCTTCCTTGCTATCCGATTCGACAAGATTTTTTAAACTCATAGTGTTTATCATGCACAGAACTGGCCAATTCTCCAAGTAACCCTGGTTCCTTTCAGTGAAGAGCCATATTAAAGCCCACAATCTAAGGTCAGTGGTGCTTATTGTTAGTGGACTGGCCTAACGTTACTCCAAGCTATAAATCTTTTATGTAGTTTGCTTATTTGAACTGGAATTCAGGTAAGCTTTACTATCAGTTGCTACACATATTAATTCTCTTTTTAAATTATAGGTTGCCCCATTCATGTTTCCCACCTGTTGTTATTGTTGTTGTTGAAGAAGGAGGAGGAGGAGGAGGAGGACAGAGAGGAGGAGGGAGAAGAAGGGAAGAGGAAGAGGAGGACAAGGGGGAAAAGAAGAAGCAGTTAGATTATTTATTCTTTAGTTTCCTATATCTGAGTTTTACTAATTACATCCCGTGGTGTCTTTTAACATATTACTCTGTTTCTTGTTTTTCTATAAATGGTCACTGGATCTAGAGGCTTGATTAGCTAAGACTTTATTGACCTTATTTTCTCTCCTACTTTTCCATTCTTTCAAGTTTTATATAACAAAAGAAATACATTTGCTTTACTTACCCCACAGTAGCAAAAATTCCAGAGAGAAAGGTGGTTTTAAAAGAACCCCACTCAATATTTATTTCTATGTGTTTCAGTATAAATTATCTACCTTGAATTCCTATAAAAATAAAACAAGGACCAGTAGGTAAACAAGACTGAAAATGGCACAGCATCACATGCAGAGATTCCTTTTGCTTTTTAACACACCATTTTGCTTTTCTCTAAATCACTGTAAGAACCAGACATTTTACTTAAACAGCAGACTCTGCATGACCTTCCCCACTCCTTCACCCTAGTATGTTCTAATTTTGGGCAATTGAAACATCCATTTTAAGAGAAAGAATTTGAGCAGCCACACTTGTGCCTTCTGTGGTCATTCTCTACCCCAAATGAAAATAAACTCCATTTTAAAAAACAAACAAACAAACAACAACAACAAAAGACCTTTGCTCTTTACAAAGATATCTTGTCATCAGCCTCCTAGAAAGCTGTTAGATATTAATCTGATGCTAGAGGGCTGGGACAGGGGGTGGGGAAGGGAGGAGGACATGGAAACTTCCAATCAACTGGACATGAGCATGATCTACAATCATGGACTTATATCGAGAGGCATCGTGGGCCTGGAGTCTTAGAAAATATAATGGAGAAAAGGCACTCTTATCTACAAAATATTTTGCAGAATAAAGAGGGCTGTGAGTGGGTATTAAATCTGAAGGGGACTGAAGTCATGCAGCAGTCTAAACCTAGCTCAGAGTATCATCAGAAACAGAAGGCTGCCACTTGAACAGCACACATTTCCATGATGAGCTGACTGAGTCCAACATGAAAGAAGAGAATCTAGTCAAGTGGGCTCAGAACACTTTCATGGAGCCTGACACAGTCTGGCATCATTGGCATTGCTCATTGCACTCAGTTGGCAGTGCAGGGGTGAAGCAGGGAAGGCAGAAGGAGCATCTTGAGTAGGGCAGCTCTGTGGGCTAAGTTGTGAACCCTACATACAGTCTCTGTTGCTTATAGGCCCCATGACCCACAGTTATGAGGTTTCATTTCTCCTGAGCTTCTGCCATGCCCAGTACCTAATAAACGCTGATGAATTACAGTATGTTAACAGCCTCCAGCCTCTCTCGGCTGGGTCTTGGAATGGGGGAAGCAACCGGTATCCCAGAGTATCAAGGTACCATGAACACCCGGATATCCTCAGTCTTTCCATCTCTGAGTTTAGCAACACATCCCATAGCACTAGGCCTTTGCCTCAGTTTTAATTGCTTCCCACTAGATCGTGTTTGTCCTGACTCATGTGGCTGGGCCCTGACACTCTCCTGTGGATGCTGAATCTGGTTCTCCAGATTCTGTAGTCCAGTGCTAGTCTTTTAGTTGTTACCAGGGGAGATAGCACTGAACCACAAGTCTTGGGTTCAAGCTCCACAAATGTCATTAAATTTAGTCATTAAACCTGTGAATTCCCATGTCTTCATCTGAAGGTTAAGGCTACTCTTAACTACCCTCCCCACCTTTGAGGGTGGTTAAATACAAGCAAAGTATAATGTATTAGATGGTGTTGTCTACCTCCCGCCCAGGGGTTGTCTTCCCACCAGCTTTCTGAGCTCTAGACATTTACCAAGAAACGGCCTGTGAAAAACCCAAAGCCTTTATATCCATACAGTTAGCTTAATGAGAATTCTGAGCCAGTCTTTCTCTGCAGCAGCTTCCTACATGTCCACTGGGACCCTGGTAGATCATCCAGATGGGCTGTTACATGACTTAGAACATCCTGGAGGAGATCAAATGGCCAGAAGCATAGCAAGAGCCTGGCTAGACCTCCAGGCAGCTATCAAAAGAAGGAAGTTGCCACTGGTGACAAATTCTTCAAATCTCAGAAATAGCAGTTCACCCAAAACCAAGTTCACATGTGCACAGAGTGAAAAGTCTAAAAGACCCAATACTGGTCTCATTCAGCTCCAAGTCACGCCCACTAAAACCACTGTCAATAGAACCATCTTTGGAAACAACAGGTAAAATTAAAGACAATTAACTAGATCTTTGTAATGTGGCCAAACAGTAATGTGACTGATTTCACAACGCATTTGGCAAAACCAAATGGGTATGGTTAAAACATTTAGAGAAAGTTGCTCCAAAAGGACATACAAACAAAAAAGCATACTGTTCAACAATGTAATTTAATATCCAATATATTGCAAGCAAATCAAGAGGAATAGAGTATCCCAACAACCAATATTACTCTTTTCTAGGAAATAGTTTAAAACCAGAGTCTCTTGTCACGGAACAGAAGTTCTATTCTCCACAGAGGAATGATGCTCAGCTGATGGTGAAAACATGCAAATGCTGCCCATCAGGCATTGTGCTAGGGACCTGTGTCCACTTTCTCAGTTAATTCCCGTAGGATGCCATGTGATGAGGAAACCAGCTCAGACAGAATCAGTGATGTACCCAAGGGTACATCGCCAGCAAGTGTGGGAGTTAAGGACCTTTCCATTTCAACCAACTGACTTATATGCAAAAGGCGGATCAAAACAAAGCCCTTCCTATTCCAGCCCACCCAACACACCTCATACATGTACAGTTGTCATAGGGGGGGGGGGGGGGGGGGGCAAGAGATGGGGACGGTACAGAGAATGTCAGAATGAGCTATGCTTCTGCTTTCATTCATGAGTCATGGTGACCATTTTGTGCTTATGAAACCACACTCAAAATGGTATTCTATGGGGTAATCTTTAGACTTTAGAAGGTCAAAAATGGTGCCTCTACCTTGCACAGCAGATTCTAGACCTAGGATTCTATTACTTAAAATTATCAAAATGCAAATCCAACCAAGATGCTAGCTTAGCATGGTGGTGGTGAGTATGTAAATTAGTATAAACTTTTTGGTAAAAGCTATTAAAATTTAAAATATGGACATCTTTTGACCTAATATTTTCTTACCTAGAAGTTTAACTATAGTCATGCCATATAGTATCCAAAGATATAGCTATATAAGGACATTCATTTCAGGACTGTTTATAAACATGAAAGACTGAGAACAACCCACATATCCACCAGCGGGAATTGACTAAATAAATTATAGTACATACATAAAATGGATTATTCTTTAGCCACTAAAAAGGACAAATGTCCATTGATATGAAAAAGATGCCCAAGATATGTCACCGAGAGGGGAAAAAAAAGCATATTGTAAGTCAGCGTGCATAAAATTACCCCATTTTTGTAAATAATAAGACATATGGTTGTATATGTGTAAGGAAAAGATCTGGAATGATATTCACCAAACTATTCACAGTGTTTTTTTTTTTTCCCTAGGGGAAAAAACTAGGAAGGTTCCTACTTTCTACTTTTTAGATTTCTACATTTTTAGAAATTCTTACCTATATGAATATTTATTGTTTTGTCATAAAAAATTAATAATTTTTTTTATTCTAATTGTTAGTCTGGGGCTTGGTGTTTGCGATATGAGAACCTAACCAATATTTCAAATCTGGAACTAGAAAGGAGAACAAAAAGAACAGAACATCTCCAAAATGTGATTCTCGTGTGAGCCATACTTGAGAAGCAACGATTTATAAGGGAATGGATTTGCTGGTAGCTTTCAAACACACAGCTGCAGATAAACTATTGTTGATGACCCAAAATTTTCTTCGACATGTCTGGGGAAAATGGCAGAGTTATAATATGTTTGTATGACGCCTCTTTGTAAAATTCAATAAAATAAACAAAAATGTAGTCCATTTATGGTTGGGTCTGCAAGTTTCTCACTTAAACCATCAAACTTATTTTTAAGGAGAAGATTTTCTAACGGTGTGTTTTGGGGTCTTCAATCTTAATGTAAAGACTTGTTAGATCGTATATACGAAGCTACCTGTGTTTCCCAATTAAATCTATTCCTGGAAGCATGTGAAGGTCACATGTTAAGGGCACTTGTACAACACACAACCTTCCACAGCAATGGTGAGTGACAGAGCCTGGGGAAAGCCTGTGATTGGCTGGCTGGCCGCCCAAAGACCTCACAAGGTGGCCGCCAGTGGGCTCCAGGAGTGAGTCTGATTTCAACAGCACACTGAGAATGGATCCATCTCTCACGGGTGAACCTACGGCCTTACAGAGTCCGGTTCAAATAACTAGATTGCTAGAGAATTAATTTGCAACGAGAATGATCTTCTATTATACAAGCTAATACGTATGATAGCACATGATGGCTTTCTCTCCTTTTGAATGATCTATTGGCAAGTTCAGTATTGTCAGAAGGTTATACTGCAAGTACGACCTCACAGCAGAAGCAGGAAGTTATATAACTGGAAGGTGTAAAGGCATCTGGCCCAAACAGCCTGGTGGGCCCATCTCCACAGTATAATTACATCTTCCAAAATGCCCAGATGCTACTCCTCCATTCAGCCAGGACACCCTCTCTCAAGGACAGGACCAACTTCTGGCTGTTCATCTCTCTTTTTCTATCCCCCTTCGGAAACACAGTACATCACGACGGATTAGATTTCTGCTGTTTGTTTGTTTGTTTGTTTGTTTATAATCACATTCGATTTCTGCCTCATGAGCTCATTCTCTGAACCACCTTGAATGTGATATCTGATGCCTGCAAATTCTCCAGATAGACCATTTCTGACTTTGCTCTCTCGGATGGCTAATCACATCCATTATATGCATATTTTACGGGCTTTACTGTGAGAAGACATAGTAGTCAGGATGGGACAGGCTATGCTGAAGTAACAGGGAAATCAAAATCTCAGTAGCTCAGCAATACAACTTATTTCATACTTTTGCAAAGTCTATCATGAGATGGCAGGGCCCTCCTCCCATCTGGTGAGACTGGACCCAGGTCTTTATTCTGTCATTTACACATCAATGCAGGCTACAGGATCACTGCAGCAAAGGAGACAAAGATGGAGGGGAGAGTTGGCTCTTAAGCACCTCTGTGAAAGTGACATCTGATGTCCCATGTTTCATCCAACTGTAGAGGAGTTTGGGAAATATGGTGGACCACTGGATTATTTGGAGAGTGCTAGTTGTGACTGAAACAGAAAGTTCCCGTATTTCCAGGTGCTTAAAAGTACTTTACTGTCACTTTATACCAGTAATAGCTAAGCTCAGAGAGCACTGGATGCTTCAGAATTGTTCTTAGTCCATTTCTAACGTTACTCATCAATATGATCCAGAGAATTTACTGAGGGTCTAAAAATCTGGGTTAGACAGGGATAGAGAGTAAACCCAGTTTTACCTTTGAAAAGTGCATAATCTAGTAATGAGGTATTATGTTAACAAAAAGCAATGCTGTTATATGCATATAACATAAAACATAGAATATATACAAAATATAATATCAATATCAATATATAAGGTATACATTTAATGATATATGACCGTAATACAGAGAAAAACTAAATGGGAACTAGACTAAATATACAAATCAAATTTCGTGGGAGAAATGATTTCCTTGTGAAGAATACAGGTCATGAACCCAGAGAAGGCAGAATTTTCAGTCCTTTAACAAAGGCTTGTGAAAGGTAGAGACAGGTGAGAAGCATATATGAAGGCAGGGGGTGTGAGATTAGCAGTATCTCAGGTCAGTGCAATGTGATGTGTCTGGAACCTAGGTTAAAGCAGGAGAGGAAATGGCTGGAGATGGGCTGGTAAGGTGAGTTGAGGCCTTGAATGCCACTAGGTGGGCTTGAACGTTAGTCTAAAGGTAATGGGATATACCGCTGGTCTAGGGAGAAAAGAATAGCTAAACCTCCTTTAGAAAACTCGGTATCAGAGTAGAGACCAGCCAAAAAGCCATCACAGCCACTGCAGAGAAGGGACTTTTTCCCAATGGCCCATCTCTCACTGGGACCCCCCCAGATTTGAACCTCCTGATGTGTCCATGGCCTTGGAACCTTCCCAGACGTCCCCATCCTAGACCTGGCTGGTACTCCTCTGAACAATTCATTCCTTCTCCGCCCCCTGCTCAACAAATCAGCAAACGCTGTTGGCTCTACCTTCTGAGCACATCCCAAGTCCAAACACTCCTCCCCAGCTCCTGCACTCCCACCCTAATCCAAGCTTCCCTCCCCCAGCATGGTCCTTTAAGAGCTTAAATCAGAATTCCACATCCCACAGGGGCTCTCCACCCCACTCAGAATGAAACCAAAGTCTACCCCCAGTCTCTGTCCTTGCTCTGCTCATCCCAACTCCACGCCTGCTCCCACTCTAGCTTCGGGGCCTGCTGTTCTCTGTACATTTGGGCCATCAGGTGCCTTCGCTGAGCCTCCTGCCCAAAGAGCAATACACCCACATCCCTCCCCATGAACCCTTCCCCTGTGGCTTCAACCCTCTGAGCTTTCCATGGCTGCACTCCAGACCTTCACTGGAACCTGGCACCCAGGAAGCCCTCTGGAATTATGTGTTACATGAAGCAGTGAATAAATGGCAATTTTTGTAACATCAGGTGGAATAAAAAATGGGACCATGGGGCGCCTGGATGGCTCAGTCAGTTAAGTGTCAGACTTTTGATTATGGCTCAGGTCATAATCTCACAGTTCGTGGGATCAAGCCCCGCATCTACGCTGACAGCACGGAGCCTGCTTGGGATTCTCTCTCTCCCTCTCTTTCTGCCCCTTCCCTCCACTCTCTCTCTCTCTCTCAAAATAAATAAATAAACTTAAAAAAAATGGGGCTAACAGCTAAGAGAAAGGCTGCTCTATTCCTGCCTTACAGAACTTAACAAAAATCTCAGACCATATTCTCATTCCAAGCACCTCTACTCAAGTTTAACTTGCTCGGGTAGAGGCTCCCGCCTCTAAGGCAGGACAGGAACATTTATCAAGAGTGATGAGTGGCCAGGGTGCCTGGGTGGCTCAGTCAGTTGAGCAACTGATTTCAGCTCAGGTCATGATCTCATGGTTCATGAGTTCAAGCCCAGCATCAGGCTCTCTGCTGTCAGATCAGAGCCTGCTTTGGATCCTCTGTCTGCCCCCGCCCCCATCTCTCTGCCCCTCTCCTGCTCTCTCTCTCTCTCTCTCTCTCTCAAAAATAAATAAATAAACTTAAAAAAAAAGTGATAAGAAGCAAAGGAAGGGCCTGAGAGTCCCATGGAGCCAAATCAGCTACATGGCAGGTGTGACCCTTGCACCCATTTCAGGGGCTGCAACCACTGAGGCCAGTGGGGAGCGGCAGGGGGTAGAGAGGGCTCAGGATGCTAGGTTTCAGGGCTTATGTCTGCTCCCTGCCTGCAAGTCATTTACCCTCTCAGACTCCCCCCCCCACCCACCCACCCCACTGCCACCACCCAAGTATTATGGTAAGTGAAAGTGCTGGGCTGAGCCCCTACCCACAGGGTCCTCAGTGATGGAACTGAGAGGTGTGGGGGTGAGCCGGGAGTATCCTGGGCATTGCATGAAAGCGTTTGAGGGGTTCCACTTAGGGAGGAGGGGCAGGAGCCCCTCACCACGCCACACCCCCTCCTTTCCAGCGCCAAGGGGAAAGGTAGAGCTAATACTTAGGGAGCATGGGAAGAAAAGGCTCACTTGCAATCCTGTTCAGAGCCAAAGGAATGGTTTCCATGCTCAGAAAGACTTGAAAGTTTACATCTGTGACGCCGCATGCTGTTTTGACAGAATTCTTTTCGTAAGCTGGAAAAGGGGAGCAGAAGGAAATGTGGCCCTTAAAAGAGTAAATTAGCAACAATGCCTTTCGAAGTCCACAAGCCCCCCGTCCCACCCCAACAAACAGAGGTTCCAAACAGGCCACCAATCTATTGGCATGCCCAGGTCTGTGAGGTCACAAGCCACCCAGGAGCCTCGGGACAGGACTGAGTCCTGAGTTCACCTCTACCTGTTTCGGGCATCTGTCTCTTAAGATTTAGGTAAGAATGACTCAACAAAGATGACAAGAAAGACAGAATGGGGATGGATGAGAACAAAAGGGAGAAAAAGTACATGTTTCTGTGCTGTAGGAAAAAAGTCCATTTCTTTGCCCTTCAAAACCTGACCCAGTTTTCTCCAGCTGAAAGGCAGGCGTCTCAGGAACTCCCTGAGTAGAAATTAAGAGCATTGGAAACTGACTAAGGAGCGGCCTTAGATCAGCAGGGGTTATCACCCCCAGAATGTGCTGTACGATACATATGCTCTCCTTGCTCCGCCCCAGAAATGCCGATTCAGGGTACGGGTAGGTGTGTGCACAGGTGTGTGGGCACCAGAACGGGCCATATGTGCATTTTAAATGCCCCCAGGTGGTTTTGACTCACTGGAACGTAAGGTACAAACCGCTCTAACAGAGAAGAGTCTCTGGAGTGACGCCTGCCAAAGAAGATTCTGCCCACCGATCAAGATTCCTTCTGAAAGAATCACTTATTAGCCCTGCCAAGCTCCAAGGTACAGAGAGGCTCCCAGGTCCCCAGAATACTGGCCTGAACACTTTAGCCACAGTCTTTATCAGCAGCAGCTGTGAATTTGAATATTGACTTGAACTTCAATAGCCCACTCCTTCCCACTCTCAGCCTCTCCTGACTTCCATTCATTTGTCAAGTGCGTGTTGAGCACCTGCAATGTGCCAGGCCCCGGGGATACAGCAGAGAACAGCGCCTTTCCTCATGGCACATGTGGCTCAAGAGGGAGAGAGACAGGAAGCAGTGACCCACGGACAGCTGTCTAACTATAATTGTCAACACAAGCCAGCAAACACACAGGACGGTGTAAAGCTATGTGACAGGGGCCTGCTTCCCCTCGGGGGCTCAGAAACACCATCTTGAGGAAGGAGCCCTCAAGAGGAGATGAAAATCACAAGAGTAGGCTAGCCAGAGAGCTTTGGGAAGGAGCACACCGCACACCTTTTTAACTATATAATAAATAGTCAGGAAGCTTTGTCCCTAAGAAGAGACACTCACCCACTTCCCCGTAGTGATCCCCCAGAGATAAGGCACTCCGGGCAACCAAGCGGGGCCAAGGAGCCCACACAGGCCCTCAAACCATCTCACATTCTAGCCACGTAGTGACCAAGGGGCTGGGTTTGCTCTGTCTGCTTCAGGCATTCATTCATTATTCACTCAGCAATTTCTTGAACGACCTCTTTTTCTCAAGCACCGCGCCAAGCACAGAAGGTGCAAAGCTTAATCGATCACAATCCCTAGCCTCTAGAACCTCACCACCTGTTAGGGGAAACACACTAAAGGTGATTCTAAACTAGACTGTAAGGCGGGAGCAATGGTGATATGTTGCGAGATGAAATGAGCAACATGCAAGCACACAAGCCGCTGGGAAGAGCACCTGGCACGTAGTCGATGTTTCATAAATATGCGTCATCGTCATTAGAAGAGGATGGTGTGTAGGATACCATGCGGGGTAGAACGGAGTATAGGAGCCACCTAACCAGGATGGTTAGGAACGGTGGGGATGACACCTGAGCTGGGTTTCAAAGGATAAATAGGAGCATCAATCTGTATCATCTTAATTAAAGTACCTTACTAATAATAGCTAACCTATACGGTGTGCTAACCACGCATCAGGCACTGTGGGAAGTGCTGTCCCCATTTTACAGACGAGGAAGCTAAGTCCTCAGAAGGTGAAATAACGAAGGGTCCCGCACACAGCAAGTGGGAGACCCAAGATTTGAAGCCAAGAGGATATGATTCCAGAGGCCAATCTTTTTTCTAGTAGTCACATTTCCAAATTTCAAAAAAATAAGTAAACTTCAATAAAGAACAAGGAATGGGTAAATACCTATGGATCCATAACCTGAAATGTATGTAGTCATTTTCATATTGGCCTCAGTTATTTTTCCGTAAAGGCGCTGAAGTAACTTTCCTTCCCCAAAGATCACCATGGTGGATCTGGTGTGTGCCCTTGTAGTCTCATAGCTTTTACTTCTACCACCCGTATAGATAGCCAGAGACAGTAAGATATCTAGAATAGCAAGGGGTTTCATTGTGTTTTAAATATCCTTATAAATTGCTTCTTTCTCTATGTGTTCTCTAACTTCCTTCTTTTTCATGCAATGTTTTGCATTGAATGTTCTGCGATGATACTTACTGACCCAACTTGTTCACTTTAACTGCTGCACGTTATTCCATCTCATACCATCACTGATGTGCCTGTGGTCCTAACGATGAACACTGAGTCGTTACCACCTCGTCACCATTGGAAATACTGCTGCGCTGGACATCCTTGCACAAGGCAAGAGTTTCTTCGGAAGCTGAACCCCTACCCTCGATATGTCACCAATTCCCCAAAAAGATAGTAAGACAAAAGATGGAGATAAAGTACAGTCTGTAGGTGCCCTAGAGTGAACACTAATCAAAACCCCTCCTGGCTACAATGAAATTGTAATGGGAAATTTGCCATCTTTGATAGAATGGGAAACTGAATGGGAAAATTTGCCATATTTGATAGAAATCAGCACAAATGAGCTATAGCCTAGTTATTCTTTTCAGAACTTAGAGTTGGTTTTCTTGGCCATACATGAGAATCACCTGGAAAGCTTTCAGCATCACCAGAGATTCATGATTTATTTGGTGTGGGGTGTGATCTCAGTGTCACCACCCAGTTCCTCACACCTGGTGGAAAGCACTGCTCTGATAAACATGTCCCGAATTCACTCTGACCTTGGGACAGACAGGACCACTCCTTTTCCCTCTTCTTGGGACTCTTCTCCAACCCTCACATCTACCCCACCCCCACCCTGCCCCACCTTGTTCTACAGAAGGACCCATGTTGACTTCCCTGGGTACACCAGTCTTCCTCTGCCTGCCTTGACAGAAACTTTGTCACACTGATGCTGAAAGAGCATCTTTCATGACTGTCTGCCATGCGTGTGTGCTACTGGAAGCTGAGAAGGAAATGCTAATCAAGAAAAAAAATAGCCTGGGTGGCTCAGTTGGTTAAGTGTTCGACTCTTGATTTGGGCTCAGGTCATGATCTCGTGATCGTGAGATCGAGCCCCTCCCTGGTTGGGCTCCACGCTGGGAGTGGAGCCTGCTTGGGATTCTCTCCCAATGTCCTTCCCCAGTGCTGTCTCTCTCTCTCTCTTTCTAAGGAAGAAAGAAAGAAAGAAAGGAAGAAAGAAAGAAAGAAAGAGAGAGAAAGAAAGAAAGAAAGAAAGAAAGAAAGAAAGAAAGAAAAGAAAAGAAAAGAAAAGAAAAGACAAAAAACAAAAAAACAAAAAACAAAAAACAGGACAGGAGGAGTTTACTTGTTTACCTCTGTTCCGTCATCTCTCCATGCAATGACTCATTGTACCAACACCAACATTGCTGTCTGCTCAGTGTTCAGGGCATTTATATCAGGCAAAATATATGGCACTTCTGTCTAGAAAGAACGTCAGCCTATGAAAACCGAACAACAATGCTGCTGGGGAACCTACGTGAGTTTATGTCCATTTCACAAAGGAATAAATGAGGTTCCAAAGATGAGGTGACTTAAATCACGGTTCTCAGATTTTGGGACTTCACATATCAGTAAAAGAAAAAAATTTAATAGTGAGCCCAGTACCTTTATTTTGTCTGCTGGCATTTTTAAAATACCGCCTACTATCACTATTATTTAAAAACTAAAGAAGAAGAATACTTCAACAACATTGACAAAAAGAAAAGACCTTTATCTCAGAATAAAGTCCTTAAAACTGAATAAATTTAGCCTTAGGGAAAACTGAATCCATTGTGCTGATTCTTCTGCATTTTAATGCAGATGGTGAAACTTTGTCCTAGACCAGCATGGTCCAAGGACCCACATCCGGGAACCATTGAGTTAGAGCATAGAATCTTAGAATTATAAAATATCTTTAAAGTAACTATGTTCAACCACCCCTGTGATGCTTGAGTTCCTTGTGTAATATACTTGACTAGTGTGTGTCCAGCTAGTCGTAAGAACGTGTTGATGAGGCCGTTTTGACACATGGACATCTTGACATGTGGAGTATAAAATTGTAATTGAGGTTTTTTTGGTAACGGCAGAAAAAAAAATCAGCTACTCTAAAACACAAATCAAGATGCGAATGCTTTCCATATTTTCAGCTCTAACCCCAGCCTCACCCCAGAGACCTGTCACTGACCTTCAATGTCAGCAGATCCCCATCTCTAGGCTAATCAAAAGGGCCAAGTGACAGGTAGGTGGGGCCCACAGATGTGTCAGGAGTGGGGCCTGGGTCAGAGAAGAGCTGTGGGTCAGGAGTAGGAGGAGGCTGAGGGAGGGGGTGGAGAAATGGGCCAAAAGCATCAATCTTGCACCCAGCTCAAAAACAGAAGAAAGTTTAATGGTAGGAATGAAACTATGTTCTGCTGTTGACCAAAGAAAATTGACTCTCTCGGAAAGGCACGTCCAACTGCTCATGGTGTTAGTATTTTGCAACATTGCACCGAAATTCCCATGACATCAGACAGCCATATCAGAATTGCAGAATGTGGTATGATCATTCGCACTAACGGCCATCTGAGGTGTATCTTTTAAACCTTTGCAACCATGAGAAAAATCTTCCCTATAGACGACTAAAATGCATTTCTCCTTGGTTTCCGCCGCAGTCCCAGACCTTGCCTGTAGGGCCCCACCAAAAGAATCTAATTCCTCTTCCCCGTGACAGCTCTTCAGAATCACACCTTCCCCCGAATCCCTTCGTCGGCCCAGGGGCTTCAGTTCCTCCATGAGTTCCTGATGTAATGTGGTTTCACATCCCCTGCCTGCCCTGGCCGCCACCCTCTGAATGTATTCATTCTGCCTTGTCTCCAGTGCTTTTCAAGGGTGGCCCACAGATCTGAAGTCAGTCCTCTGGGCATGGCCCCACCAGTGCCTCCTTCGCCCCCTCCACTCTCGCTGCCATCGTAAAAGCCACCAGGGCTTTTGCGGCCCTGTCACACCACTGATGTTGCAGCTATGCTGTTGGCACATGGGCCCGGACCTGAGGCTTGTAAGTTGGGGCATTCTCCACTGCGCCACACAGTCCTGAGGCCCCCATGGCACCGTCTTAATGGGGAAGGATGATGGGAGCCATCGCGGCTGGTACGTGGCTCCAGAATGAGACAGGGACATTCAGATTGAGGTGCTCTCCTTTCCTTGGCCTCAGTGAGCGTGGTTAGACGTCCTCTAAGTATAAGCAGCGTGGCTTCCAGCTGCCTGCACCACATGCAGTCAGCCCTATTACCAGCCGTGATCCCCAGGGCACAGTGCTTCTCGGAGGAATAGAAACAGTTCTCCAGGAACCGTGTACTCGCCTTAGCCTCTCCACCCCCACCCCCATATTGCCCTTGCGAGTTGCCTGCCTGGGGACAACACACAGGTGTCTCAACCCCTCCAAGAGTCACAAACAGCCCTGGGAACAGCAGGGGGATTTGACATCGTGACATTCAACGCTCGAATAAGCAGCAAAAATTAGAGAAACTTCCAAGGGGGAATGGAATCAGTAGGAGACACATCATCCACCACTTTTGACTGACTTTCCCACAGCGTGAAAATTTCTCTTCTGCTATGAAAGAAAGTTTCCCTGGCTCTGCCCCCACTTCCCTCACTGTATTTCCCTTTAAAACACTTCATATGGTGGATGAGACAGTCATTAAGACATTGAAATTATGAAATGCTTCATGGATACGCATTAAACAATGGATTCTTGCAGCAAATCTTCTAGCAGTGAATTAATCCTGCTTAAGCTGGCTGTTGACTACAGATCCCTGTACATAAACATGCGCGCGCGCACACACACACACATACACACACACACACACCAGCTGTAAAACCATTACAAGATAGATTTTTCCCTTGAACCACACCTGTGGCCATGAGAAGTTCCCCATTAGCAGTAACAATGCCCGGCGACAGCGATCCACCATATCCCTCATTTAGAACAAAATAACTCTTACGAGGGTCCCAGAAGGATGCAGTTCGCGCACTATCAGAGTGAATCTCGAACTTCTCAACCATTCGTTCCCCCCCACCACACACACACACACACTAATTCTGGGTTCTGCCAGAAACCAGCCTCCCTAATTCTCATTATTACTGTTAATATTAATAAAGACGGTGGTGCTAATGAGAAGAAAATGTGTTTCAGCACAGAGACCATCCACCCACTGCGGGACAGGCTTTAGCATTCAGATTTCATTAGCATTAATGTGGCTTCTGCCAGGAGAAGATTTGCACATGGAGACAAGGCTCTGCTTAGACACATATTGTTTTCCTCTCATTATGTGGACATTTTCAAGAATATTCAAAATGCAACACAAATTAGGTATGTCATGAGGCTACAGAACTCACGGTTCACTGTGAAGAATGTCAAGTTGGCTGTGGATGAGGCATTTGTGGGTATGGCAGTTTCCTCTCCTGCATGGCAGAAACTTGAATTTATACACTCCCTGGGGATTTCTGCTTGGGTACACAGGCTTGGAAAGCACCTTGCCCAGAGACCTTGGCCCGAAGGAAACCAGACAGCCGGAAGCCGTTCTCTGTTCTTCAGCCTCTGTAGACAGGAGAGGAGAGATAGGAATCAGGAGGCCCAGTCCAGGCCTGTCTTAGAACAGCTGCGGGAACCAGGCTCTCTGAACATACAAGCCAGAAAGACCTGTCCAGGAAACTGAGGCTAGAGCGCTGTAGAGCCATGTACTCCAGAAATGAAAGCGCATGACTTACCGTGCAATTCTTGAAGTCCACTGAAATCGCCAGTTGTTATCGCACGTTGTAGGCTGTCCCCAGAGAAGAAGTTGAGTCAGTCAGGGCCCAGTCACGTGGTGCAGGTGTGTGTGCAACATCAGGTTCTCACCTGCCTCACTTTCTCCCTGGTGAGCTGCTGTGTTTCTCCAGGTGTGTGTGTGAGAGGGACAGAGAGACGAGGGTCAACACAGCTAATGATGGCTACGGTTGGCTGCAGTGATCAAGCCCCAAACCATGGAACTTGGATTTGTCATTCACACTGCTTCCTGAATATCTGAGCCGGGTCATAATGTTGTGACATACATGCACATGTGCACGTGTACCGGTGCATACACACAGAGAAACTGGCTGAGAAACAGATTTACCCTAGTTTGCCTCGGTCTTTGGGAGGACAGGGAAGCCTAAGATAGAAGTGAACTTAGGGTGCGTTCCTGGCCACCCCTGCCCATTCTCTTCCGTTTAAGGTGACCTTGTACATGCTCAGCAGGCTTGCATTCCTTTTTATGACAAATGACATCATTTGTGCACCGTGGCAACAATAATGTCCCGTCCTGTAGGTCTTTGGGTGTTGGCAGGTGTCTCATTGGTCAGAAATCCCAGATCACTTGTGTCTCCTGGTCCTAGATTTTTGAACTACTGAGTCGATTTTGCTCCTACAATCTGGAGACCCAAGAAAGCTGGAGGGAAGAAAAGCAGAGTTGACTACAACTCCATTCTTGAGTAAACAGCCATTTACATACTAAAAAAGTAAGACAGAATCCTATCCAGCAGCATTCTACCATGCTGTGCAATCTTGCCATTGGCCTAGATAACCTGAGTTCTTGAAAAATTCCAAATGGGCTACACCAAATAATACAAAACACAATTCCCATTATCCCAACTGATAGTTGTCTTTAGATAAAATGTGCTCTCGTGTTTCTTTAACATCAATTAAAATAAGAATTTAAGTTTCCATCCTTCACTACTCAAGGTTATGAGTTAACAGAAACAGACCAGATGAACTCTATTTCAGCATCTATTTTTATAAAGTAAAGTGCACGTGAAAACCAACATTAAGCAGAGTTCTGATTGGGCCTGCCTGCCCTGGCAAAACAAAATCAGCATTTGAAATATCACCTGGATAATCCAGTCCTGAGACAATGAAGCTTTCTCCCTGTAAGGCTAGTTTAGTGTCAAGACAGGCCCGACAAGCAGGAAATAAATATTCAAAAAAAGATACAAATTAATTCACAATCTTTTCACTAGTGGATATTTTTCATGGCATTAGCAATTTAACCACTATCTAAAAGTCAATATCTACTCAAATTTGGGTAGAGTCTAAAATTTGAGTGGGTGAGTCTAAAAAATTCTTGAGTGAGTCTAAAATTTGCAAATGTCAGTGCTCTGAGCTGGCTGAGTTCTTCTCAATAGAAAACGTGGCTTCCCCACCACTCAGTTCTCCCTTCCTCAACCGGGCCACTTAACTGAGCCCTTTAGATACATAAGAGTCCAAGAAAATGCCCAAAGACTTGAAAAGAGAAAGTATTTCACACCTGCTAGCCCAGGGAGAACCACTCATGCTCAAGTGTAAGTACAGGAAGAAGCCAAAAATGGCTCTTAAACAGACATCCCCTAGGGAGGGCAAGGCTGTGTCTGCAGCTAGGAATCTGACTTCCCTTAGTGTAGGTCAGTAATACTCAGATCACAGCTCTCCAGCTGCAAGCAGATCTGTTCACAGGAAAACATTTAGTGAAGCCCTCCCTTTCTCTATGAAAAATATATATTTTACCTCTTCTTCCAGGGCCGGATCAAGTGACACTTTCATTCAGTGGTAATTGCAAATATGATTCCTAGCATGTCCACCTCTGAGGAACACTGATGCGAGGCCAGAGTCAGCTACTCTTAACATGTCATAGAAATTACTTTCACTCTCACCTTCTCCCGGCCCCTTTGCAAACTGGAACCTTTAGCTAGGTACTGAACCATCAGCCATGACGGGGTGAGGGAGAGAGGAAGGAATTTCCTAATCCTATTCTACTTGAATCGTACCAGCTTCTCCAGGGAAGGAGTCCATGAAGGGGGAATATTCTCACACAAGCCCAAAATGTTTACAGGCCTCATTGCTTGTCTGAACTGACACTGTCTCAGCAGAGACTCAGAAAAGTTAAGTAACTTGTCAGAAGCCACCCAGCAATTAAATGCCAGAGCCATGACTCCAACCTCTTTCCATTGTACTCCAAAGTTCGTGATTTTTCCATTATGTAGCACTGCTCAACATTTTTCTTAAGGGTTCTCAGGAACCATATTAGTTAAGGTAACATCCACTGCTACAACAAACAAGCTTAAAACTATATAATGACTCAAACAGGATAGTTTGTTTAACGCACACATGAAGTCTAAAATGAATATTCCTTATGGGGGCCTCTCTCCTGGAAGTTGTGATTCAAGGTTGAATGAGGCTCCTTCCACTTTGTGACTCTGCCATTTCAACCTATGGCTTCCGTGCTGGTCATGCTCACCTTCATCGAGAAGGTCCAAGAGGAAGCGCATAGCGGATCAACCATGAACCAGGCCTAGAAATGGCATACAGTGGGCCACCTGGCTGGCTCAGAAGAGCACGCGACTCTTGATCTCCAGGCTTTGAGTTCAAGCCCCATATTGGGCATGGAGTCCACTTAAAAAAATAAATAAGTAAAAATTTAAAAAAGGAAAAAGAAATGGCACACATCGATCACTTCTTCCCACACTCTTTCATCTAGAACGCAATTACATGGCCTCTTTTGAGAGATGCAGCCTAGCTGCACACCTGAGAAAAAGAGAAAATTGGTTTGGTGAACAGCGGACTGACCTTTTTCACAGAAGCTGAAATATTTAATATTTGAAAAGAAAAAAATACACATCTCAACAGAAGCTTGTGGCACAAATTATTTGTGTTTTAAAATACAATATCTATTCAAATAGTTATGCACATCAACCAAAATTAAGGTTTGAAAAAAACTTTTCAGCCAGGACCTGTGATCAGTAAACATTTATATCTTTAAAAAGGGTTACAAATTAATTCGCAGTCTTCACATTACTGGGCATGTTTCAAGATATTTAGCAATATAACCAGCCTCTGAAAACAACTCCTGCTAAAAATGGAATCAATAATATGAAAGGGTCAGGTTGCCCTCACTATTACACCATCCATAAGAACTAGGCCTGGCCCTAAAAAGTACCTTCCTACTAAGACTGACCCTATCATTTTAACAGGAGAGATGCTCCCTGAACTCACAAAGCAAAGTGCCCTGTAAGGAAGGTAAACTCTGGTTCTTTACCGTTGTTGGCAGTGAAGTACATAAGTCACCTTGTAAGCCCCAACCATTCTTGAGCATCGATGTCTGAGATTCCATCTATATCTGCCCACATTGTTTTTACCACTGATGACTTCTCCCAAGAGACCCTTTGCAGCAGCAAGACAAAGAAGGTCTTACAATGACAGTGACAATGCTCTAAGCACTTTTCTCCGTGCAAGAGTTGGGCAGTAACCACGGGGGATGAAACCACATCCCCTCCATGCCTGTTCATGGACTCTGTTCCAAATGTCCAGGTGCATATGGCAATATTTGGAAACTGAAGCTATGAGCACCCTGAAGAATGAATTAAACATCTGTGTTCTCAAATAAACTTTGGGTATATAAAAGTGAGATGCCTGAGACAGGAAAACATAGACACTCTTTGTCTGGTTTGTTAGATGTGGTCGTTCAATTAAATGCCTCTGCTACTCCGTTCGCAGCCCTTGCTCTGTCCCCACCCCTATTTTAGCTTTCTTCTTGGCCTTCTGAAAAAAATCAGAAGGGTGGGAACCAGAGTGTAACACAGAGTCTGGCAAATGCCAAGCGCTCATTTCAACTCTTCCAATATGTATGAAGCGTCATTATACACAGACAACCATACACAGTATTGGGGTTACGGTATGGTCCCATTTTGAAAGAGGTCCCACTCTTTCGGAGTAAACAAGGTGCATATTCTTTCACACGTAGTAGAAACTCTGAGACTATTTGTTGCATAACTGAGTGAAAGATCAGACCCTATAGTCACACTGTATGTCAAGGAAAGACCCCAAGCTTTTTCTAAAACTGAAGAACATATCAATTTTGGTGAATTATTGACCCCCGTTTCCTTCAATGCAGTAGGTAGATTGCACAATTTTCACTGATAACGGTGGGTGAGAATGACATTAGCAGAATTTCTCCATAAGAAAATTTCATAAAATGATCATCAAAAGTACTTGAAACAGGAAAAATTTTTAAATATTCTCAACGTTCAGCCTTCCCCGGTTTGTCCTTTTAAAGAATAAACACACATGCACACCACCGAGTTATAAGAAGTACCACTTTAATGCAAGCCTACGAAAACTACGGAATGGTTTTTAGGTTACTATTGAGAGCCAATAAAAGTATGATTGTCAAGTCAAAATTCATTTCAAATCTCACCAAAGATTCTGATACCTTCCATAATAGAGATAAATTGTCATACACCCCACGGAGTCCATTTCTCTTCAACTACATTCTGCTATAAAATTAAACTGGGAAAAATGATAGCACATCAGACACCAAAGAGCCTGTGACGCATGAAAAGTGGTGTGGCCCAGAACAAAGGACAAACACATATGGTAGCTGGTTGGATCATCCTGTCGAGTGTACCTCTCACCGTCATCACAGTCTCTCTGAAGCCAAACACTGCACCCAGTAATTCCCCGTAACCACTATGTCCCTCCATAGAGCAAGAAACTGCCTGAGCCAGACAGAGGTGCCCATTTTAAGTAGAAGAGATTTTACCCTGCACGGTATTTTATTCAAGATGCATGCCGATTTATTTAGAGATCCTTTCTTAGAGTTCATGGTCTAAATCTTCATGTGCGCTCGTGTGTGTGCGTGTGTGCATGCACACACATGCGGTCATGCCGACGTGTATGGGTGTGACAGCTCTTTATAATTTCGGGGTTCCTCCCCAATTGCACAAATGCATACTTCAGATGACTTTGGTAACTTCATTTTCATACCCTGAAATGCAAGTACACCAAACCTCAGTTCAATACCCTTCACCCACTTAAAAGTCCATCCACCCTCCAAAGGACATCCATGCCTATGTCCTCCACCCTCCAAATTTATGTGCCTTCTGTTCCTATTTCCTTTTTTTTTTTTTTTTTAAGTATAGAGGTTTATTAAAGAAGCTGCAAACATCTTTGTTCTTTTGATGGCATTATTACTGGCTCTCCGTTCCTGCCTAATGAAGAGGAGAGGTAACATCTTCTCTTGCTCTCTCTCTTGTCCTCTGTCTTCTGTTACAAAATATTTAGAGACGACTAGCCTGCAATAGGGTTACAATGCTAAACATCTGGCTGCACTTAAATCCATACTTTAGTTAGTCTTTTGTCATTCTATCAAGCATTGAGTTGGACTAGAATTACCTCTGCCCCAAAGTTCTCTTCAGCCAGTTGACAACGGCTGCCTGACTCTTGCTATTATTGATTTAAACCCAAAAGACAGCCATGCTGTTCCTGTTCAGCACCTCCTGGTTCCAGAACAGTGGAAGCAAGCACACATTTTCCAAGTTAGGCTTAGAAAACCACTTTCACTTTCAGAAGGGAAGCCAGATCCGTCTACTGCATGGAGAAGACCACAGGCAATTGAGTACTTAATAAATGTCTTTGATAAGGATTTTGAAGATTCTTAAACAGAAGGAAAGAGGGGACAAATGAAGGAAATTGAGAGAAGAAATGGTCCTGCAGTCAGAATGATAGAAATGCACAAAGGGGCGCCTGGGTGGCGCAGTCGGTTAAGCGTCCGACTTCAGCCAGGTCACGATCTCGTGGTCCGTGAGTTCGAGCCCCGCGTCAGGCTCTGGGCTGATGGCTCGGAGCCTGGAGCCTGTTTCCGATTCTGTGTCTCCCTCTCTCTCTGCCCCTCCCCCGTTCATGCTCTGTCTCTCTCTGTCCCAAAAATAAAAAAAAAAAAAAAAAAAAAAAAAA